>NC_045677.1:28625769-28931603 GCF_003331165.1 Xiphophorus hellerii
GCAGTTCATTTAGGAGATAATTACACTTAACATTTGGACCACAGTGGTACCATCAGAACCAGCTAAGAGAAAGACAGATGGTTTATTTGTCCAAGTGACTGGAGGACTTCATGTTTCTAAGAACAGATCAGTTTTTATTTTCCCCACTGATTTCATCAGAAAACAATTCCAGGCTGAGAACAGAGTAAGAACTGATTCTAATCTTCCAAACTGTCTTTAATTTGTAGTTAATGAGCTAAAACATGGAAAACAACCAGCAGTCTATTAAAAACATTTTCCTTCAGAACATTCCAGGAACGTTCTCAGGAAAATAAAGCCGACCGCTCGGCTTGGCCGCGCAGCGCCGCAGAGATATTGATTGATGTTGGACCGTGTCTGGCTCCGGCTCGGGCCCCGGGGCCCTCAGGGACCCGAGCAGACAGATGGAAAGGAGGATGGAGCGGGACACGGAGGGAGAGGAGCAGCTAGCGGTGGGCTTAACACTGCAGAGCTATTGATTGACACCAGAGATAAAATCCTCCTGAAGCCGAGCTGACAGCCAGACAGACGGAACGATCCGGCCAAACGGAGCGCGGTCCCGACCCGACCCGACAGATTACATCCACAGCAACAAGATTCTTCAGTATCAATTACTGATATCTGCTTTTATCCACTTTATCTTGTAATGCCGAGTTTTTCTGCAAGGTTTCTGCTGCTGGATCAGAGCAGTGACCGCGTTCAGCTCCGTCTTACTGAAACAATAAAAAGCTTCTCTAACGCTGTTGGAGCACACTGAGGCGAGAAAGAAAACATACTGACAGCAATCAGGGATTCAAAACAGCAGAAACTGAGAATAAAAGTAATTAAAGGAGAGGAAACATCTGAGTGTTGCACTGAGCATTTAATGGGCTCCAGTGTGAGTCTGAGAAGAACCAGCGGCTCAGATTAACGCTGGCGTCAGATAATCTGAGGTTCGTTAATCTAACCTGATCAAACTGAACGTCCTGTCATTCAGCAGGTGTGAAAAATGCAACGTTAAGATAACGCATAGTGATCAATGTGCAGCTCCAACGCAGGTTTTAATGCTTTGATCCTCAAGACTGAAAATCTTTGATTTTGCATCTTTGATTTCTTTATCCGATCAGAACCAAACTGGACTGATTTCCAACCGCAGATCCAACATCCTTCCTCAGCTCAGCTGGACAGCTCAATATGAAGCATCCATTTTCAAGATGTACAAAATGCTAAAAAAGAAAAATTGTGGTTTTGTGCGTAAAATCGCAATCTCATTTTGGAACAGCATTCTGGGAGTTGTAGGCAGAGGAAAGGTTCAGCTGCTCAGCCTCTCATGGTGAGCTAAGGAAGCAACTGAATGGAGTTTCTGAAAATTAAATTTGATTATTACTGTCATGTGAAATAGTGGATGCAGAAAAGGTGGAGCTCTGTTACTGTCAGGGAAACATCTGAAATGTAATCTAACAGGCAGAGACTTTAGATCTGTTCAAACATCCATCTCTAAAATAGGAGAAGTTTTGCAGCTAAGGTGGCCAAACCAAATTATTTTATCAGATCGGCATCAGTAGATGTTTTCTCAGTTATCTGCCTGCTTATCCAAATGTTGTTCCTGTAGCTCTGACAATCATTAAAGCACCTTTTTATGGTCTGACGGCTGCGATTACTTCTGTTTCTGCTGATCAGCCAAGCGACGGTTCCTCATGTTCGACACCGGACACTCCAGCAGGTTCAGGTGACTCTGGATTCCTGCGTTTGCTGGAAACAGAACAAAAAAGGGAAGGTATTCAAAAAATGCACAAAGCGTCTGGCTCTGCGTAGGATTGATAACATGCAAACACAGCTGGGAACACGAAGCGAGTCCTCCACGAGGAAAACCGACCGTCTGCCTCCAGGTTTCACAAAGATTCAGAGAGAAAACTCTGAATGACACAAAACACGAAAAGGCTTTAATAATGTGCTGTAAGTCGACAGCGCTGATGTTTTTAGTGGTTTGTGTGTCATACTGGGTGATCTGGAGCCCAAACTGGAAACCAGTAGCTGCATTTTTATTATGAAAAGGCAAAAAATTGTGTTTTCAATTACAGTGTTTCCTTTAAATAAGAAACAATTAAAACCCCACATGAATGAGCTTTTTAACACGTTAAGTCATTAAAAACATGCAGCGGCGCCAACATCCTCCAACCACTTCCTGTCGTCTCCTTTGTCTTTTCCGCCAGTAGTAACATCTAGTTTTTGATCACGACTTGTGATGCAAAGAGTGTTTTGATCCATCGAGTTACTTTCAAAATCTGCCTTCTTCCGTTAAGATAATTTAACGAGTTTGCTGCGTCGACGCAAATGCAGGTAATAACGGCAGAAGTCTTTCAGTCGACGTCACAGTCTAATGATTTGGTGGAAACCATAAAGAAAACTTTACAGTGAAGAATCCTGATCCAGTCCATGTGAAGGAAGACGATGTGTTCTGCAGGAAGACGATGTGTTGGGCAGGAAGACGACGTGTTGGGCAGGAAGACGATGTGTTGGGCAGGAAGACGATGTGTTGGACAGGAAGACGATGTGTTGGGCAGGAAGACCCAACACATCGTCAGGAAGACGATGTGTTGGGCAGGAAGACGATGTGTTGGACAGGAAGACGATGTGTTGGGCAGGAAGACCCAACACATCGTCAGGAAGACGATGTGTTGGGCAGGAAGACGATATGTTGGACAGGAAGACGATATGTTGGACAGGAAGACGCAGCCAGCTGCCCCAACAGTTTGAGTCTTTGAAATGACTAAAATATCCTCAGCAGCTAACGCTCCGCTGGGCTTTCAGGGTTATGATTTCCACTTTATTTCATGTTTATATTCCTAAAATATACATGAAATGGCTGCTTCAGGTTCACCAGAGAGGAAAGGAGAATCAAAACAAAAAGAAACTATTATCTGATGATGATGTTTCTCACTGAACCAGGAAACAGAGACAGAAGTGAAAATAAATCCAGGAACAACTGAACATCCTCAGCTGGAGCAGTTTATCTGGACAAACAGGAGCAAATGGAGAAATCCAAAAAAAAATGTCTAATATAATAGTATACATGGCACTGGAGGCTGGGAAATCATCAGAGGCTCATAAAAAAACTGACATAAATAAGAAATATTTCATTATTTGTAAAAAGGGGAAACAAAATGCAACTTAATAAATAGTTCTAGACATTTGTTGGTTTATATAGCAACAATTTTCCATGAACGTCTCCAAAGTCTTTAGACAGAAAGGAAATAAAAACAAAACAGTTATTACATAATAGAAGTTAAACAAGACATAGAAGAAAGAGATGAGACAAGAAGACAATCAACAAACAATAAATTTAGTCTTTAACGATCTTTAATCTGAGCAGAAGAATTCAGTCCAGGTTCGACTTTTCTAAATAAAGCAGTTTAAGGAGGTAAAGTGCTTAAAATTTGGAAAAAATGACTTTTTTGTTGGAAAAATTGGTTTCTAAATTTGTTTCTGTTCATTATAGAATAAAACTATGTTTGTCTAACTCTGAGGAGATTTTAATGTCACACTAATAATAAAATGATTATTCTACACATGAAAACATAAAATTAAGATCCATCAGAGTCTCTGAGGATGTCTGCATGGTTTTTATTTTGAGTTAAAGTTGGTCCAGTTCTCTCCAGACTCCACACAAACAGCAAATTAAAAAAAAACTATTTCTGTTTGCTTTAAGAAGACCTGGCACGGATTCCTCCCCGTGTGGCTCGGATCTGTTTGTTTTCCCTTTTGAAACTGAAAGATGTGGCTAATAAAAAAGGAGTTTGAGTCCAGATTAACGCGCTGGGTGTGCTGGCGCCGCTCTGCGGCTCTGCTAATTGAGAGGATTCACATTGAGAGGCTGTGGAGCGCTGCCTGGTTTTTATCGACGCAGGAGGCGCGCTGCCAGACTGGAGAGGCTCTGGGCCGGCGGCTCCTCGCAGGAACGGCCAGGCCGAAGGTTCACTCACGGATCAGTTGTTGAATTATCGCAGTGTGGCCGTGGAACGGCTGAGTCGTGACCTCTGGTGGAGGTCAGGTTGTTTTCAGTTCAGACGCTCGTTAACGTGCTACATGCTACTTTCAATTTGTTCCCATAATCGGCGTTTAAAAAAACCTAACAAGCTTCAAATCATTAGAATATTTCCTCAGGTGTGTTTACATGTTTTCAGAAAGTTACTAGTACCTTTATTATACATAGATTTATATATTTTATATTTCTAGTGGCACAAACTGCAAATTACAGCCAAATCAAAACCCTTTCCAGCTGTGAGTCTATTTCACTCTGTAACAACTTCCACACCAAAGAGTTATTTTGAAATTGTAAAAAACATTTTTTTGCAGTTTTATTATTATGTGAATAAAGAAATTATTCTTGTAAATGTAACTAATTTAAGCAGCAGTCATTAGTTATTTATATCAGGAGTAGAGGCAACGTCACACTGTGTGAGAGGCAGCAGTCTCTGTAAAACTAAACGTCCGCTTTCCTGTCATCTTCTAAAAGTCTTCAGCGAGTTTTCTCCTCTCTGTACCAACTTTCACACTGAAGAGTGTTGTTGTTGCCCTGGCATATGGGGTGTTCACTGACCAGAAAAAGATTGGATTTTGAAACGTTTGCACTGCTGAAGGTGAAAACCATCAGATTCTGATCACCAGCTGCTACCTGGACATTTCCTGTAATAAACCTGAAATCCTCCTCAGATGTTTCTCCAATAAAGCTGCAGTAATGTCACCAGGACATTTCCACAGTCAAACTAAAAGTTTTCCTTTTATTCCTAATGATGAATCCAGTAAAGTCAAACTGAGACGCCAGTCTTTTTTCTTTCTTTGTTTAAACTTCCTTCCCGTCTGTTTATCATGTTTAATTCCTCCGTTTGGACGTGGACCTACAGTGTGCAGGATGACGTTATCTGCACAGAGAAACACCGTCTCATGTTCTGAACAGCAGAGAACCGACTCAGACTCTCTCACCGTGACGCCGACCAGAACAAATGTTGTCTCTCTGCAAGGCTGTTTGTGCTCAACCCAACGTGTCACATTTATTTGTCTGCCTGCTCTCCGACTGTGTGTGTGCAGGTGTGTGTGTGTGTGTGTGTGTGTGTGTGGGCCCAATAAGCTCTTTTTAACTTTGTCTCCCTGCGTTCGGCCCGTTCTGGCCTGGTCTCAGCCCCTGGGAGTGAAGGGATCGTGGTCATAACCAACATGGCGGCCTGACTGGCCTCGCCAAAATAAAAGCTATTTTCAAAATCTGATTTATATGACAGTGTTAGAGCCAAGCTAAGAAAATAAAAATATGAGAATAAAGTCATAATACTACAACTTTTTCCCACAATATGACTATTGTCATCATTTTGATTTTATTCTAATACTATCATCTTATTCTCGTAAAACTTTATTTTCATAATATTATGATTTCTCATGATCTGCGATTTTATTCTCATTATTACGACTTTATTCTCATCATACCACATATTATTCATTCTCATTATACTAAAATTTTATACATGTATTATTTTAACTTTACTTTCGTACAACTTTCTCATAATAAGTCTCAATTCTCATCATTTTATGACTTCTTATATTATAATTTTATTGTTGTATGAGTTTATTCTGGTCATAATTTTATGACTTCATTCTTGTAAACTTTTTTAAAGTGACATTTCATTTTAGTTTTTAAATTATTTCTAATCTTTAGCAGATATGCACAGACGTTTTTCTTGGAGAAATTAATAGAAAAGGTTTTGGTTAAACATTAATTTCCTTCCCTCTAAAGACGCGCTGTTCTGTTCTGGATGAAATGACTGACTATCTGCTGCCTGGTGAGATAAAGTGTGAACACGCAGCGGAGATAACGCCGGTGTCTTCCTGTTGCGTCAGGCTGAAGTTTTCTTATTTAACGACTTCGTTTTGGTCTTTTCCTGTCAGGCCAAACGGATCATAAATAAAGTTTTAGCCTCGAGGTGAATCGCCTCGTCTCCAGTCTTTATGCGTCCAGTAAAATGGTGGAAAGTATTTTACATGATAAACCTGAAAAAGAAAAAGTGGAGGGAAATTTGGAAATTATTATTGGTCATGAAACGGAAACATGGTTAAAGAAACGGAAACACATTAACATGCAATCAGGTCCAAATCTAATCATCTCATCATGTCATAGATATTATCTATATATAGTTAAACTAAATGAAACATGGTTATAGTGGGAAACACGCACATATTTTAGATAAAATAACATTGATAATAATAGTTAAAGAACTCATTGTTCTATCGCCCGAATAATTAAAATAAAATGTTTTGGTTCAACATGAAATTTCAGTCGCTGCATGATTTTTGTCTTACTATTGAGATCCGACTCAACCATTCAAAATTTTTAATCTAATTAGACAAAATGGGCGAGATGCACGTCTAATTCAAAGTGAGATCTGTTATAAACTTCACTATGGCCTAAAATTTTAAAAATAAACTATTCTTCTAAAATTTCCCACCTGAGGGATAATGCATGTTGTTTCTGTTTTCGTTAAGTGTTTTATTTCCGTGTCATTTGTCAGTTCTAAACCTGAGTGAGCGTCGATCACATGTGGCGTTCCTCAAGGCCGTGTTCTCATGCCACTTTTATTCCACATCTGCATCCTCACACAACAGTATTAAAACACATCTGCTGATGATTACACATGAATTTGTACTCCTACTCACCGAGTCAGCGTGTCTGTACCATAAATAATAACTGAGTAAGACTGAACTCATTTTAGAGTAATGCAGAAAAAGCAGAAGTATTTTTGGTTTTAAATATTTTTGTGATGTTAGATCAGCAGCCAGCTGGACTCAGCGACCGAGGAAACCAGAAACCCAAACTTCTTACTGTAGATAAAAAAATCTACTGGCTGCCGTCTGATAAAAACCAGGAAATGTGACCAAAACATGCCAAACTCATGTCTCTGCAGCGGCTCCACATACGCAAAAGGATCGATTTAAAATCATTTTATTGATTTAAGTGACACTAACTGGTCTGGGTCCAACTGTTACTCATCAAATATGAACCAATCAAAGAACTAATGCCTGGTTCATATGACAAGTTTTTAAAATTGGAGCAACACACACACACACATCAATTTCACTCACCAACAAACGGAGGTCAGACCAGAAATCTCACAAAACGTCTCGAGATAAAACGAGAGTTCAGAGTGAACAAACATGGCCGACTGAAGAAGCAGTGGCGATAGTTTCTGGATGATGATCTGGAATCAACTCCATGAAAGCCTGTGATGTTCAGGAACTGTCAAGTTCTTTAAATCAGGACTGAAGGAATTACTGAGTACTTCTAATTTACAGATACTTTCTAAGAAAAGATCATTTCATCCAGCAGCCGGCATGCTGAGCCACTTCTCCACCACCCAGCCCATGTTGGTCCATCAGTCTGTTCTGCAGGTTTTTTACGGGTTTGTGAACTCGTTGTTATCATGCTGCTAATTCATTTCCTCCTAAAAACAAGTCTGTGAGGAAACCTGCCATGGCGTCAGAGTCCTGCAGCTCCTGGAAAGAATCCGTATCGTTGCTGACTGGTTTGGTCTGCTGCTCTTGGAGATTCTTCATTTGGAATAATTAGATTGTGGTTTTCCAGGAAGAGATGTGCTGATGTGTTTTTGAGCTGTTTTTTGTGCGGACACGCTCCACTTTCTATTCCCAGAGCAGCATGATTTCCCAGAGGACTCCAGTCCTCAGAGGCTTCGGCTGCTATTTATGGACTAACAGCATCCAGACAGGTTGACTCTTCCTAACGAGGACGATAATTACTCTGTGATTTTTTTTCTGGCCTATGGCTTCATCATGTCAAGAATACAAATTTAAACCGTTCTCATCCAACATTTTTGCATAAGTCAACCTTCTTTTCTGTGGCATCCCAGAAAACAATCTGGAATATTTTCTCATCCCAGATTTGACCGAGTTCAAGCTGAGCCTTCAGGCTCATGTTCAGGATGAACGGTGGAGATCAGTGACCGCAGACTGAAGAGGGAATACGGACCAACGGATTTAACCATTTACCATCCAGATTTATATTCAGAGCAACCAGATTTACTCTGCTTATTATAAAGACTTTTGGCATTAATACAACTTGGTTTCACAGCCAAAAAAATCCACTTTTCTTGTTTTAACGTTTTCTCAACTCTACTCTTATAAAACCATCTGAGATAAATGCAGGTCTGAGTTCATACTGATTGGTTTCTTCTAATGTAGTAATTAGTAAATACTTGTTTGCAGCTCATGTTAATCTTTAAACAGACTTAGCAGAGTTCTGGATCCTCTTACAGTTTCTTCTCAGCTCTTCCTTTTCTATGTGACGTTTGTCTGCAGACTCAGATGTTTACTGTAGAAATGTACGTCACGTCTTATCTAAGGCCAATAACAGAGACTAATGAACCAACAGTTTTGTTTTTGGACGAGTTGAATAGTTCATGGACACAGAGGAAGAGACGGATTTTAAATCCAGGATCTTCTTGGACCTTTAGAGTAACAGATCTGCCAGCTGTAATCTGCATTAGATCCTCAATAAAGTTAAATCTGGAGCTTTTCTCAGCTCAGCTCACAGGTGAATGTTGTAAAGTTGCCTGGAGAGATTTAACCACATGAAATGTTTAAAGATCCAGAAGCTCTGAAAACCAGCAGGAGAAACTTAAACTGTTTTCCTCGTTCCTGGCTGATTGTGCAGCAGCTGGAAGACGAAATGATTCAACAGGAAAAGCTGCGATTTCAAAAATACTTTCAGCTTTTGCTCTGAGAAAACAATTTTCTTCTCTTTTAATCTGCTTTTTCACCCTCAGAGGGTTTATTTTAAATAAAAATGTCCGGTACAGGCTCAGTGTGCTAAACTGGAGACGTGGCGGCAGAAGAATCTGATTTGGGTTTGTTTTAAAAAGCAAAAACTGAGTTTTCTTTCTCCAAGGTCTCTTTTCATTCGCGGTCACATTAAGTGTTCAGGAGTGTTTTATTGCTGCAGCAGCAGCTTTGACCTTCGTTCTGCTGCCAGACAAAGCAGTCAGTCCCACTCGTCGCCTAAAAGCTCAAATGGAGAAGGTGGCAGCGACATGGCGAAGTCGGAGCGCGACAGGCTGACAGGCTGAACGTCCTGATGGACGAGGAAATCGGATCTAAAACACGACCAGGTCGATGTAAACACAGAACTGAGACGGCTTCGTTCCACTCAGCAGGCCGACAGCGGCGCGGTGTAACGGAGAAGTGTTTAACCCCAGAGCCAAAGTTCACGTCTGTGGGAGGAAGTCCTGCTGAAGAGGAAGAAAAACTTTTATTTCTGTGTTTATCCATCAATAAACGAGATTTATTCAGATAAATAAGTCATGACTAAGCAGTTTTTCCAGTCGATTCTGATCGGAAATAAATCAACTCTTCTCTTTTCTTTAAATTAATATTTATTTCTGCTTTCCTACTAGTCCTTATGAAATTCAAGTAGAAAATTTACTGTAAATCAATGAAAAAAAATTTAGAAAGAAATAATGGATCTAAAAATGGATAAAAGTTTAGAGTGAAATGAAAGTAAAAACACCAGAAAAACAGAAAAGCAATTTCTAATTTTAACTAATAACTGTGAAAGTTATGTAAAGATGTCAATACAGTTAAAAGATTTACGTTTGGATGTATTAAATATTAAAGCCAGTTACATATATTCTTTCTATATATCTTTTTTTAAAACCTTGAAAACCTTTTTAAACATCTTTAAATAGACTTTAAAATGAACTTTGTCACATAAAAGTAACAGATACACAAATAAGCCTCAAATAGGGAACATAATCTGTGTTTAAAGAAGTTTTAACGGGAAAAAGTCAAATAAATCTGTAAATAAATCTGAAAAAAAACCCGACCCAGACATTTATATGTAACGTTAGCTGTGCAGAGATGCTGAGCAAGAAATCCTGAGACATAAATTACATTTTTATTTAAATGAGATTACTTTCTTCCAGCTGAGCTGAGGCGTTATAACCACAGGATCTGTGAAGAGGAACAAAAAGTTCTCCATACCTTCAATCTACAGTTATAGTCTGTTTTAGGTTTTTATTTTAGTTTTGGGAGATTTTCACAAGATTTATAAAGGTAATTTGTCCATTTTGCATATTATGAGTTATTTTACAACGATTACTGGCTTGTTTGAAACAGTTAGGCATAAAGTTTGAGGCACTCAATCAGCGCTGTAACCAGGCGGAGGACTGAAACTGATGCTCACTGGAGTAATGTTTTGCAGCCACATCATATTTTATGCTAAAGATGAATCATTTTCCCATTAAACGCTCGTTTCCCGTAAAACGGAGCGGCTGCAGAGCCGTGAGTCAGACTGAAGCTGTTCAGTCAGCAGTCTGCCGGCGAGCCGCCGCGGCTGCCATCATCCGGCTGGATCTCTGCCCAACGCAGGCGCATCATTACGCTCATAATCTGGGAATAATCTGGGAATAATCTGGGATTTGTTGCTTTAGATATTTTGATCCTGACCTGCCATGATGAAATCTGGCCCAGAAGCAGCCAGAGGTGTAAAGTACTCACATTCTCTAAGTAGACGTACAGATACTTGTATGAAAAATACTCTAAAGTAAAAGTACAAGTTGGATTGTTTTGCTCAAATTTTAAAAAATTACAAGTTTTGAAACATACTTAAGTAGAAAAAATGAAAAGCGATTTTCACCTTCGAGAATAAAAAATGACTTTTGATAAGCCGACTTGACCACTTGAGCCTCAGAGGCGTCCAGATGATTTCTGTGATGGAGATGACCGGGGTTCCTTATAAAACAATTCTGCTAACCTGGACATCGTTTCAGGTTGTTCTGTTTTCTATCAGAACCGCTGCAGTTCAGGACGTATCGGACCTGAACTCCCTCCGCTGCGGGCAGGAAGTCAGAACCCAGTGATTCAGATCAGGATTTATTTAACTTCTTGTTTTCTGCTGGAGTTTTTACTTCCTTTGCCTTCAGCAGAGCAACCAAATCAAACATTTAAACCTGTTTCAGATCATGCGAGCTCAGATTGGTCGTCTGCGATCTTCTCTTAAAGTTCCTAAAACAACTGAAATCATCAACTAACAGTAACTTCTACAGGAACTGGTCACTACTGGTGGACAGCTGCACCAAACAGTTGCAAGTCTCCAAGTCCACATAAGTGTTGGATCACTGGACCAAAGTGTGGCCCGAGGGCCTTTTGTGGTCCTCTGAATGATTTTGTGCGGCCCCTAAGGGGTGATTCTAGAGCGGAGCGAATCTGCACTGCAAAAGTATTTTAGTCTAGTTTCTAATACAAATATCTTAGGACACTAGAAATAAAACCAAACTAACTTATAAGTAACTTTTCAGAAGGAAATTGGAGTTTGATTTAAGTAAATTATTTCTTAATATTGATGGAAAATGTACCTGTTCTATTGGAAGATTATTTAACTTACAACAGACATTTTTTCCCATACAAAGGAAATAATCTGCCAGTGGAACCAGAACTTTTTCATCAATATTAAGAAATGATTGACTTTAAACAAGCTTATTTGCTGAAAAGTGACTTGTAAGTTAGTTTTGTCTTATTTGAAGCGAACTGAGATATTTGCACTAAAAACCAAAACCAAAAATACTTGGTAAGATTTTGTATTTTTGTAGTGAATCCTGGAAGCACAGAAAGTTGATGCAGATAAGATGATTTTCTATTAGGCCAACATTTCTCAATAAAATCTTTCTAAAATAACATTTTAGGTACAACACAACGTATTTATACATGCCAACAATATTACTGAGAGAAAAGATGAATTAACTTCATCAGGGTGCCAGTGACTGTTGGGTCAGAATACAGACCAAGACCAAAAATCAAAGGTTTGACGAGGAAAAGACTCAAAGGTTTTATCTAACTTCTTCTGCTGGATTTCAGGTTCTGTTTGCTAACTTTGAGTTTGCTGAGTTTGTTAAGGTTTGATAGATTGTGGAGAATGATTGGTGTATTCTACATATAAACTCATTAAAGTTTCCTCCACTTTGAGTCGGTTCTGTTTCTGCCTCTCGTTGGTTTATCTGACCCTGACTGAGGAGAGTCTGAACTTTATCTGGACCGTTTGGTCGGGTTTTCATTCTGCTTTACGACCTTCAGACTGACGGATCACCGCTCTGTGTGTCAGAGAGAGAGGAGCTGTGGGCGGGTCAAAGGTCGCATGTTTCTCAGACACAGTGTCCCTATTGCTCATTAATTAACAGGGTGTGTGTGTTTGTGTGTGTACAACCTCTATTGACCTTTTGATGAGATGGATTCATGAATATTTTCATTTAACAAACCGTTTTTATTCTATTCTATCATTGGTCACACACTGATGTGGGACACCGTCCAGTGAGATGTGCTGGTCATTCTGGCTCGACCAGCTCTCTCTCTCTCTCGGGGGTCAGAGGTCAACCCTACCAGTGGCGATGACATAAACATATAATTCACTGCAGTGTAACATATTCAATCCACAACCAGGAACTTGCATTGTTTACAGTTAAAATGTTGTTTTATCTGTCCTTTGAAATTTTTAGTATTATTAAATATAACATCAGTTTGCATTAAATTTTATTAAACCAGGGATCGCATATTTAAAACTTTCATTTCCCAATTTCTGCTCAGGCTTATTAAAAGTTATTAAATTACAGCAACTGTTTTCTAATTATTCCATCCATAAAAACATTGGCCACTTTTTTCACTGATTGCAGCAAACTGTTGCTTTAAGACATAACGCCTGATATTTCTGTATATATTAAATTTTTCCTGCGAGGACAGCCAGTGGACGGCTGCCAGACAGCGGCTCGTTAATCCTTCAGATTAAATCAGACTAACAGAGTGGACACCAGAGGATACAGTGGGTGTAAATGAGCTGCTGCTGTGTGAATGCTAATGCTCATCTGGGGAATAATGCAGTCAAATGGATACATAAAAACACAATATTATAGAATCTAATTCTGATTATTTTTATGCTTTCCACTTCCCTCCATTCATTTATATCAGGTTTAGAAAGGAACATCTTAATTGTTCTGGTTCATTTATCATGATGAATATTGATCTTTAAAAGTGATTATTAGGATCTGTTGCAGTTTAAGTCCCTGGACTTTCCCTGAATAATAACAACTGTCCTCTGAATCGCAGAGTTAATGTCCAAACTCTCAGATTTCTGTCCCAATATGCCCAGATTTCGCTTCCACTTTGTTTCAGAACGGTTGACTTTCTGTTTCTTTTTAACAATGGAGATTTTTCTGAGCTTCATCTGCTGGAAAATTAGAAATAACACTGCAAAAACACAAACTAATACCAAGTATTTCGGTCTACTTTTATTGCAAATATATTAATACACTGAAATAAATACACTGAAGTAAATAATTCCTTAATATTGATTTAAAAAGTAGTAGTTATATTGGCAGATTATTTCATTTAGACATTTTTCACATTATAAGTAAAACAATCTGCCAGTGGAACTACAAACTTTTCCTCAATATTAAGAAATTATTTACTTAAAACAATCACCTATATCTTGATGAACAGTTACTTGTAATTTAAGTTTGTCATAAGATATTTCCACTAAATAGTAGACAAAAAGATAAGACTTTGTGATTTGCAGTGCATGAATTCTGGCTTTTCATTGGATGTTACTAACATCTGCATCAAGTTGGTTTGGAGCGGAGCTGCACAATATTTCAAATCGTAGTGGTAATATCAAAGTGTGCAATATTGCAACTGAAACCGACTGTTAGACACAATATTTATAAAGTCTGACGTTCAGAGCCATGCATGCACATTCTAGATTTACTGTCTGCACGCGATTTGATGTACAGTCTAAGTAAGATGTAAAAACTCCCAAATAACTCAGGGAAATGTGGGTTAATCATATTCCACTTATATACTGCGGTTACATGTTTTACTGCATCAGCAGAAACCAAGGGATCAAATCGTTCTCATTTCGTGCGTTTAACAGGTTATTTGTGTTTTTCTATAAAGAGTCTGTTGTTAACACTGACTCAAAGAAAAATAGTTAGTTTTCACATCTTTATATTTATGTCATATAAAGCAGAGGCTGTTGAAGTCTGCTGAATTGTTGTTATTTTTGCAGATTAAATTTAGATATCAGGCAAACTGTTGTAATTTATAGACATAATGAACAAATGATAGAGAAGCTACATTTTGTTTGGCAGAATTATTTAGCAGGTATAAATCGTCTTTTTTAATATTTTGATTAATCCGTGTCAAGGCGTCTGACATCAACTCAGAGGAAATTCATTGTTTTTGTTGGAATTTCTTTCTAAGTTGGATAAGCTAACGGTAGCTAACGGTGGCTAACTGCTAATATTGACCCTTTGCAACTACGTCACTAAATCATTGAAGGCGCCATGATGGACGTCGGAGTGAGAGACGGGACTACTGAACAAAGCCACTGAAACTGTTTTCCAGAGTTATTTTTGTAATTTTATTCCTGGTTGTTGTTTGTTCCAGTCGAGCTCATCTGTCTGTGAACGTAACTCGCCTGGTTTGGCTCCTATGCGGCGGGATTTACAACAGTTGGAAACAGCTAGCTTAGAAACCGACCCGAACCTCCTCCCTCCTCCCGTGTTGATCAAATTACCGACTTTGCCTGAATTCACACCACATGATTTATATCGCTGCCATAAACTTCCTTTTACACCGGAGCAGGATTAAACACGTACAAAGAGGAGATGCTAACCAGTTCTTTCCGTACATGCTAGGCTACATGACGGTGCGGCTCTGTCTCCATGGTTACTAATAGTTAAACCCGTACCTTCTCCATAATGCGATATTTGATATTCCCTCCAATCATACATACTTATAAAGTATATGGCCGTTAGACTTCTTACCTTGTAAAAAAAGTTTGCTGCAAATCCGTGTTTACACAGAGGGCTGCTGTCCATCACCGCCGCATCTTTCCTCAATAAAAGTTATAAAATAAAATGACAAGTTTGGTTTGCATCCTTGTCTGTTTGTGCAGCTGACCACACTGCATACTATGACCATTTCTAAGGTGAAATAAACGAAATAAAAGCTACATTAGGTTACAGACGTCTGTGTTTAGACTAGCTTTAAAGGAGCACATTGGTTGTTTTAGCTTCCGCCATGGTGGAGTGGGCGGAGCTCTGGAAAGCGTGACGTCACATGCAAAGGGTCAACACCCTGCCAAGTAACCCAGCTAGCTTATTTATATTCATCATGATTAAATGTAAGTTTATCACCAGCCGGCTGGACGATGTTCGCCTTAGCCATTTGCTAACTTCTGTTGCAAACACATTCGAGTTATTTATTTTAAATTTTCTTTTGTACATTTCTGTCAAAATAAAGATTTTAAAAAGTCTTAAAATTGAGTTGGGGAAACCTGCAGGAGCCCTGATAAAAATATTACTCTAAACTTAAATCTAAATATGAATAATTTTGGGCTGATTTGTACATTTTAACCCGGATGGATTCGTAAACCTCCCACCAAAAGGCTAACATTGCTGTAAAAACGGAGCCATGTCTTCAGCTGCGTCCCGCTCTCAGCCTCACTAACAGGTTGTGACAGTCTTGGTTGAATGAGTTCATGCCCCCCCCACGCAGTCTGTCCTCAGTGGGACAGACGCCCGTCCCCGGGAGGACAAATCTGTCCTCCCGGGGACGGATCTGGCTGACACCAGCGAATTAATTCATTTCTTGATAGCGAACTCCAAACAGGAAGTTCCTGGTGTTAATGGAGAAGCCGTGGACGTCCAGATCAGACAGAGATTCTCTGCGGCTTGTTCTCCAGACGTGACTGTCTGCTGCTGGCGGCAGGTTGGAGACCATGGAAATATCAAACAGGCCTTGGGTTTTTGTTTTTTTTTGTCTTCGTCCTCGGTCGCCTCGAGTCTCTTATCTGTCTGAGAAAACAGCGAGTGGGCCGAGGCGGCCAACGCATCTGACAAATCCAATCAGTCACATTAACCGCGGGGCGGACGGGATCGACTGCCTCTGCCTCGGTGGACGCTCTGCTGTGTGTTCATAGCATTCAATACTTTTAGTCTAATTAACACAAGGCTTTATATTTATCACCAGGGTTTGACTTCCCATCTGCTCAGTAAAAAACATAAATCATCTCTGAGCTGCGCTGACTGGCAGAAACCTGAGATCAGGTGAGTTTTGTGGATGTTTCTGCAGAAAAAAACATCCAGGTGCTGTCGAAGCTGAAGCTTCCCCAAACAGAGCCTGAAAGGCTGACCCGGATGTGTCAAACAAAACCCGAACATGCTCAACGTTTTACAGGAAAAACACGGCCAGAGGCTTGCAGCATTTCACAGGAAATCAGGACGGAATGACAGCAGGAAATGTGATGGAAAACGTGTCGCATAAAGGCCTCAGATGGAGACAAGAACATTTTCTTCAAATGTGATCACTTTATGCTTCATTCAGATGCAAATTTTTAATCCTAAACCCTAAATTAAGCTGCCATTTTTAGGCTTTGTTTACTTGAGAACTACTGATATTTTGGGGGGAAAAGTTCCACCTTTAGACGAGAAACCTTGAATCTGCTGTAATTGTTATGCCAGGCCACTATATGGCGCTGTGGTTTCAGCATGTCATTGTAGTGAGAATGCGTTTTGACCCAATGAACCAAGTAAAACATGATATAACATTTATATTTTCCATATCAGAAGATTTATTAGACTGAAAAGGTTCAGTATCACACACAGAACAATCTCCCTGTTATCTCCCCGTGCGTAAAGCTAACCCCACCACCATGCATCCTGCGACTGCGTGTTTTCACACCTGCAGACTCCTCCACACCTCCGGCGGTGATGTTACAGAAAAGTTTCTCTCTGAATCCTGGTTTCAGAAAGCGGCGGTGAGAGACTCCGGTCACTGGCGTCGTGTAAACGAGCAAAAATGTTACGGTTTCTCCGAAAACCAGCTCTCTCTTGGGTTTATTTAGCCATTACTCCAACAAATGTCCATTGTCACCCAGTGCTAAAACATTACAGTCTCACTGCAGACATTTCCATGTGCCATGATCACGTTTCATCACAGCTAAACCATCTGTGCTCTTTGCAGACCTCAGGAGGCGCTGCCATGACTCTGCAAAGACCGACCAAGTTCAGAAAGATTTTATACCATCTTTAAGTGTGACATAAACAGCCAGGATGTATGCGTTAGCCCCAGCAGGTGTAAATACGTTGATTACTGTTGGTACAAGAAACATTGTTTCCAAAAATAATACATAATTTCAGACTAAAATAAATCATTTCTTCTGGTTTTGCAGTCATGGAGGTCGTGTGACTGCCTGAAAGAGACGGGATTCTGCAGAACAAAATGCCAGTGGATCCAGAGAGACGGACATAATCTGTTTCGCCTTCCTGTTTTGTTTTGTCTGCTGTCAGTTTTCTGTGCAGCCAACAAAGCGCTTGGACAGATTTTGTATTCACTGCTAAATGTCTGGGTGGAAAGCGACTCAAAGCGCCTCGCTGGCTTTCATCTCTGCTGAGTGCGTCCTCTGACTCATAAGCAGCAGCTGAACACACAGCGGCTCTCTGCAGCCGGATAATCAATACCCATTTCCAGCACTGGACTTTTCTCAAGCTCTATCAATTTGAGGATTGATCGTCTAAACGCCCACTAATGTATGTGTGTGTTTATCGCCCATTTAAGCACACATGGCTGTGCCTGTGTGGTCAGTGTGTTTTAAGTAAGGCAGTCGGCTCTCCAGGAGCCCCTGGGTAATAGTTATTGACTCATAAGTGATTCCACCAGCTGGCCAAGGTTATGGTCATGGCGGACAGTAAGACGACACCAGATTTTTAGAAAACTGCTTCTTGGATTACCAGATCCTGCTTCTGGCTAAAAATAAAGATGCGAAGGTGTCCAGGAGTCACAGGTTTACTCAGCAGACATCCTCCGTTCTCTGGTTCCTTATACTTCCTTTCCCAGACGTTCCTGGTTGAAGGTTTTCCAGGTTTTCAGAAAGTCTGTCTCTGGACTTTGGCAGCTTCGTTTCTGTAAATTGGTTCAGTCGGGTTTGGCGATAGTTTTCAGAGGAATGTGTTGACCTCTTAATCAACCAGGCTTAAAAACGAATCAGAACCCATTCTATCCGTCCATCTGTCCTTCATTGCTTACCCAACATGATGAAAGCTACAGCTCAAGCAAAGATCCCCAGATGTCTCTCTCTCTCTCTCTTTCTCTCTCTCTCTGTCCAGCTTCATCCTCAGTCCACTATAGTCTCCGTCACCAAACAGTTTCTTCATAAACCTGCAGTCGGTTTCTGGAGATGCAGAGGAGACGAGTTCCACAGTTTGACATATTTCAACCCCCCAAAAATCTGATTTATGCTACTTCCTCTAGTCGTATTAAATCCGATAGTTTTCGAATCATCTGCAGTCTGAACGGTCATTTCAAATTTTATCCAACATTTTCATCATTGCTGTGAGCCGTGCATCATAACAGAAGAATCCAGACAGTTAAACAATGGCTGAAGATGGTAACAATGAAGTGATGAAAGCAGTCAGTGAACGCATCACACCCCGTCTGACTCCACCTCCAAACAGAACCGGGTCAGAAGCTGCGGTCACTGAAGGCAGCTGCTGTTATTTCTGCTTTGATTAGCTGCTTTTGTCGTGTTCTGATCTGCTGACCAACTGCTGACCAACTGCTGACCCCACTGTCGGCTCAGAGAAACTTTAAAATCCATCCAGAGACGACAGCAGCCATCTTTACTGCCGTAAACAGAACGCTGCGGCGGCCATCTTTACTGCCGTAAACGGAACGCCACGGCAGCCATCTTTACTGCCGTAAACAGAACGCCGCGGCGGCCATCTTTACTGCCGTAAACGGAACGCCACGGCGGCCATCTTTACTGCCGTAAACGGAACGCTACGGCGGCCATCTTTACTGCCGTAAACAGAACGCTACGGCGGCCATCTTTACTGCCGTAAACGGAACGCCGCGGCGGCCATCTTTACTGCCGTTTACTGCCATAAACAACGTCTGGACACCAACACACAGAAAACTGTTGAGAAAAATCAGTTTTGAGATATTTTAAGTTGCCAAGACTTCAGTCTAGTTTAAATTCATTCTCCAGTCCAAACCTTCAACCCTCCACATGTAGTTATAAAAATCTTCTAATTCGTTTGTGTTAAATTTAGAAGCTGCATCTAATTACAGATACAACATGTCTGACAGCAAAAATGAAACATGTAGTTTCATCTTTCTTGCCCTCTGAAGGCTTTTCTGCCTCGTTGCTGCTGCTGGTTGCTTCACCTGCTTTAAATATCGATTTTTAAAAATAAACCTAACAGAATATAAATCCAGTCGTCAGCGTTTACCTTGTTTTAATCTCTGGCCTGACGGATGATGTCAGCCTCCTGAAGCTTCTCCAGACTGAGAAATGTTTGTTGGACAAAAATAGACGTAGCCACTGGTCCTGCTGCTTCCACACTGGGGACCAGAACCAATTTCCACAGATGGTGCCGTTTATGCTGACTACGCTGTTTTAACTTCCACTTGCAGCTCTGTCAGTTCAGACTGAGAATGTAGAAAGAAAATACTTTCAGTGAATCTTGTTCTGGATGTTCTTGGACAGTCAGATCTCTAAATTTGAGCGTCTCAGGCTTTTCCTTGTTCCCTCAGCTTCCTCTCGTTTCTCCTCCAGTGTTTTTATTTGTGTGTGTTTGTGAGGTTGGGCCAGATTTTCTGCTCCAGTTTTCCTGCCCATCCTGCACTCGCCTGCTGCTGTTCGGTGAAACTAACTCGCCTTAAATCAGCCGGCTGGAGGAAGTTACGGCGCCGCGCGCTGCTTCCATTCAGAAACAGGGAGGGAGCGCACCGTTCTTCATCTGAACTGCTGAACCACAGCGCTGAGCCGTAAAACCAAACTGTTGCATGTCCTACAGCGGGGCGTTAGGGCCCCGCTAAAAAAATAAAATAAAATAATAAAATCATTTGAGTATATCTTAATATTATGACTGTTAATCACATTTTAAATGGAAACCAGGCAAAATAAGCAACTTTCTCAATTTCAAGTCCTGATCATTCATGCAGCTTCTTTACAAATGTGGATGCTAACATTAGCGTTAGCTGCTACATGTTAGCACTGAGATGCTACTTTAGGTTTCAATAGTTTTAACTTTTAGCACAACTTAAACACAACAGTCTTTCCCAGCGTCCAATCAGGTCGTTTAGAAGCAGAAATGATCCCGGTGCTCTGAGAGAAGCAGCTTTGTCGTCTGTTGTTGTTGTTAGCAGCTGTTAGCTTGTGCATCAGATTTACAGTCGTACCAGAAACTCAATGCAAAGGGTCTGGGTTGAATCTTTGCAGGGGAAAAAAAGTGATTCTGTTAAAAAAAAAAAAAGAACCACTTTAAAATGTATGGAGTTAAATAATCAAAATGATCTCGTTAAAGTTATTCCTCTAGTGACCACTACAACAGAAATCCTTCTTGCTGCCACCAGCTGCTCCACTGTGGAGCCATTTAACAAACAGAAATAAAACAGGAAACTTTAATTTACTGTCAGACAATCTGAAGCAACAGTTCCTGTTTTTACAGTGTACTTCATGTATTTCAGCTGTATTTCCTGAAACATATGTAAGAAAAAACACGAGTTCCTGCGTTTTAAAGCTGCAGGCCTTTAATCAGAACCAGAGAGCTGATGCAGCAGCAGCAGTGTGTGTCGCAGCTGCTCGCTCGTTGTGTCTGAAGCGTTTGAAAATGGAGGTCAGTGTGACACGGAGGGAGAACGTGTGCAGCGTTCCCCCCAGGCTGGATTCACAGAGGGATCCGATCTGTGTCACAGCTCTGAGCAGCATGCTGGCTGGATTAGCCTCCTCTCTCTGTGAGGTCCGCTCTTCCTCTGCGGTTTATCAGCGTTATCCCTTTAAGAAGCTCTTTGAAGATCCAGATAAGCTCATTATAATCCACCAGAGTCACTTCAGCCTTCACACTGCTGGGCGCTGGGTGTTTACTGGTCCAAATGTCAGCTTCCTCACTGCTCCACGTCTCACCTGCATGAGAAACGAGCAGAGAAATTCAGATTCTCTGGAGACGAGAGCAATGAATGCAAAACGCTTCTCTGAAAGAGTTTTCCACTTAATGTATTTCATGTGTAGAAGTACAGCGTCCAGTGAAAGGTGTGTGGACCGTCAGAGGTCCAGCTGCTCCGGTTTCTCCTGCTGTCACGTCCGTTTCCCAGGCAACGCTTCAGAGTGAAAACGCTGCAGCCGCTCGCTGACAGCGCTGACCTTTAAGGTGTCATGTTGGATGGCAGCGACGCAGAATCAGCGAGCTGAGGTTATCCAGAGCCCAGGACCTGCAGGAGCCTCCATCTGCTGGGGGAGGGGCAGGAGGGCAGGAGGGGGGCAGGAAGGTAGGAGAGGGGCAGGAGGGCAGGAGGGAAAACCAAGGCCGTTCTCCATCTTTAACTCCTAAAACTCCACTCTGTAAAATCTAATTAAAGAAATAAATGTTAACTTGTTGCCTAAAAAGTTTTTCTGAAAACTACTGGATTGAAACTTTTCCTGCTTCTGCTTTTTATTTGTTTCTCTGTTCAAACTTTGACAGTTTTCAGTAAAACGAACATAAACATCCGTAAAGCTACGGACATAATGCTAGTTTCTGTCTCTCCATCATCAGGATGCGACCTTTGACCCACAACAGGAAGCTGATGAGTTCCTCTCTTCATTTCTTAACACTGAGGAATTTTTCTCAGCATGAAGATGAAAATTATAATCTCATATAATTCCTACAGAACTGCGTTTACAGATTTCCTTCAGATTGTCTTCTGTTCCCATTTCTACTTGAGTTTTTTTTCTTTCTGCTCTGCAGTTCGTCTTTTCATTTCTGTAAAAGTATAAATATAATCATAAAGTCTCTTACCATTGATCTCCATCATCATAATTTACAATACTTGTAATCAAAACTTTCTGCAGTTTACAACAGAACATCAGATTAATCTGTTGACATGAAGAGTCAATTTGACGTTTATGAAACCAGAACGTCTCACTCTGAAGCACCGACATGTTCGGATGTTTGAGGATTTCCTCGGTGTTTTGCTGTTTGTACGAATTATTTTGAGAAATACATTTACTGTTGATTCAAGAAATGCACCAAAGCGACTGAGAAAAACTGTAACTGTTCATTTTTAAAAGGCTTTAACCCCACAGACCCTCAACTTGTTTAAATCAAGAACCTAGTGTAAGTATGTAAAACAAAAAGTTAAATCCACTTCATTTACTGGATGAAAGTCATCAGTAAACACCCAAAAACTCCCTGGACTTTGAGTGTTGCCCAGTTTTACCCACTCTGATTTTCCAGTTGGCTGCGTTCTGGCTGCCAGTGTTTGGTTGTGGAGCAGGACTGCAGAGTTTCAGCCGAGCCGCTGTGGAGGCGTGACAGATGACTCGCCAGAGACGGTGAGAAGCTGGAGAAGAATCTGAGGAGACGCGGGCCATCTGCTCCTCAGGAAGCCGCCGCACTGCCTCCCGACTCGCAGGACTCGGCCCTGATTGGAGATTAATAATGTTCCATAAATACTTTTCCAGCGAGGGCCGATGTTGCTGCGATCAATCATGCGCTTTGTGAGCTCAGCAGCCTTAAGAGGCCGGGCCTGCGCGCTAACTGCTGAACACGGCGGAAATAAAGCAGGACAAAGTAGCTCAGCAGGTTTTAATCATGTCAGCGAACATTCCTGTGCGGCGCGAGGAGATGCATCATGTTGGAGTTTAGTAAAGTCTGCAAATTTAAAACAGAGTTCACCTTCTAGAGCTCTGCTGCAAACAAACTCCACTGAAGATCTTAAAACAGAGCAGAGGATAACCGAATGTAGGAGAACTGAGATTCAAATCTGAAAAGTGTGGTGTGCATTTGTATTTCCATTACTATGAAGCCAGGAATGAAATTCCAGTGCAACCAGTTCTGTTGATGTTTGTTGGAGAACAAAAAGCTAAAACATGAATTATGGTCTCAGGTTTTCTCCATATTATATTATATGTTTTATATTTACAGAATAAAAACAAAACAGATTTTATTTTCACGCCAAGGGGAAATTCAGGCATAACAGCAGCGTCACGTATGAAGGTCCACACTAAAAAGTTCTTAAAGTTTTAACTATATATAAAAAAACAAGATTAACAATAATATTAATAATATGCTGCAGAAATCTGCAACGGAAAACACGTTTGTCTTCAGCCTACTTCATGTCGTCAGACTGAAGCAAAAACATGATTAAATTCAACAAGAGAGGAATTAATACCTGACTTTAATAAATTATTTGAAAACGGCTTTTTGTATTTATTGAGGTAAAGCAAAACAGTCAAATATGATTCAAAACATAGAAACGGTGCTGTGGCGGCGTAGGGGATAGAGCGACCCACGTTTGGAGGCCTTGAGTCCTCGTCGCGGGTTCGATTCCCGGACCCGGCGACATTTGCCACGTCTTTCCTGTCAGCCTACTTTCATATAAGGGACACAAAAAACCCTCTTGCTTTTCTTCTTTGCTGATGTTTAAAATGACGTCACAGGATCATATTTACTGTCCTGCAGGTTTCAGTTGGTCTTTTGTTGGACTTGCTGTATTTTCTCCAGGTTGTCTCCGCGCCGCCGGAGCCCGTTACACACTGCAGGGCAGTAAAACCACACGGCCAGCAGAGAGACGGCGGGCCGCCGGCTGAGCCGCCATTGTCTCCCGGCTGATTGGGACTCATTGTCCAGCGGCGTCAAACGAGGTGAAGCGCTCCATTGTGGGCCGGAGAAAGCCGAGGCAGGAGCGGCGTTCCTGGCAGACACCAGCCGCTGGACTGTCACAGGAGTTTAGCGTGAATGGTGGACTGATCCAGTCTGCAGCCATTAGCATTTTCAGCGGATTCACCGCTGGCGCTGGTCCATTCAGGGAGTCAGAGACCAGCAGCAGCAGGCGACGTTTCACAGCCTGGGAAGACGATTCATTTAACACACAACATCTGTACGGAAGAGGATCAGGGCCACTAAATAACAGTAAAACAGTTATAATAGGAAGAAGAAAAAAAATCAGTTTTTCTCTCTGAATTCTGAGGAAAAAAGTTAAAATTTTGAGGCAAAAGTCAGAAATTCAGAGATTAATGTCATAATTTTGAGAAAAAAGTCAGAATTCTTTATTTTTTTCAGAGGCATAATTTCTCTCATGTACATCTGGAATACCAAACGGGTCACTTTTAGTTTTCACCATTTAATGAGTTTAAAATAAACTGTAAAACTACCGTTGAAGTTCGACCTCCAGTTTTAGCTTCTCGGTTTCTGTTTTCTGCTCTGAATGCAGAAGTTAAACATCCAGATGTGAACCTGAAGGAGATTCAGAGGCTTTACTTCCAGATTTCCCTCCATCGGTTCAAACCGACACACATTGAGCCGTTTGCTCTGGTTCTGCCTGATTTGCTGCATGTTGAAGTTTCCTCCCCTGTGAAGCAGGCAGATGGTGAAACCTACCTTCAGCTGATTGAGGAGCCAGAAACGTGTGTGTGTGATCTAATCATGAGGTGGTGGTGGGTGTGTGTGTGTGTGTGTGTGTGTGTGAGAGAGATCTAATCATCATGGAAAAACATAACAGAGTGAGAATCCTGTTGGTTGTTTTGTGTCATTTGGTTTGCAAAGGAAATTGTAGATTTCCGTGATGTTTCCCAACTGCATACTTGTCTGTTGATTTGATTTGAATGTGTGTGTGATGGTGTGTGTGTGTTATGGTGTGTGTGTGGTTTTCGTCTTGGTATGCATGGAATGCATTGTTGCACTAAAGGATCTGTATGAGGTTCATTGAGTTCATGGTGCTGCTCTGTGTTTAACGGAGGATAAGCAGACCTGGTTCCTGGTGACCAGAGATGAAACGGATCCGCGTCTCTCCGCTGATCTGAGGTCAGGCTTTCTGTCCTCATGTGACGTCGTTTTACTCCTCATGTTTCCAGGAGCTGATGGAAAACAGACACACTTACATGAAGGATCGGTCCGAGACGAGTTTAATTAGAGCAGAGCAGTGAGTGAAACAAGCAACATGTTGCCTGTTGACGCGTTGCTCTCACATATCCGATGTTTCCAGTGTTTGTATGAATATTTGCAGCTTTGTTTTATCTTCTGCTCAAGTAAAACTGGGTTGCAAAAGAACCAAGTGGTGAAACGTTTCCACCAGACGCAGCTTGAAGTCCAGAACTTCCTCCAGCAGGTTTCGGTTTTCCAGCTCAGCTTCCATCCAAATGTCATCAGAATTATGAGCCGACTTTAAAACGCCACAAAGAAAAAGTTTCCATCTAATGGAGTGAATCAACCAGGCAACGCAAACCTGATTTATCAGATGTTGACGCTTCGCATTGCTGTGATAAACAGGAAGTAGAGGTAAATAAAACCAGCATGGAGAAAAACGGAGGGTTCTCCCAACCGAGCTGGAGGCTTCATGCCTCTGGTACGGCACAGAGTTCGTTACGTCAGAGCTCATTCAGCGAAAGTGTTTCCATCTCCGCACCCTGAAGTGCATCAACTCTTTTTCAGAAAAACCAAAAACTGACGAGAACAAGCGAAAAACGTTTTTGAAAAAACAGAGGGAGTCATTTCAAATGTTACTGTTTCCATCAACCTTTTCTAATGCAAACCTTCAAAATGTACATAAAAACGTTGATGAATGCTCGTTTATTGTTGAACGTTTATGCTGTTAGCTTGTAGCATTGGAGCTACTGAGGCTACTAGCTTTGTAGCACAGACCACAAACTTAAAGCAGCACAAAATATCTGTTACAAAAACCAAAAGTAGTGACAAATATTATACATTCATACAATGAACAAACAGTAGTTTGTCAGTGAACATGCAAACAGAATAATGTTATTTATATGAGTGTGATTTGTTTAACACATAAATGTGTGTGTATGCTTTAAGCATTTATGTAAAACTGCAGTGTGTAAAATGTTTGACTTTTAGAGATTTGACTGAATGCAGGGAAGCAAAACGTTTGAGATTTTAGGTTGTTGTGGTTTCAGGGGCTCTGCAGTATTTTGGTTTTATATTTTATAGCATATTCTAGATTCTATTTACACAAATCAAATTACATCTTGTTCTCATCTTGAGTTAAACGATATGCTTATTGCATTGCATTGCTTGAGATATTTAGCAAACAAGAATGAACGTTCAATCTGCAGATGCAGAAAACTGGTGGACAAAAAAGAGCTGCAGAAAAAAATCACCAGTTTTTTTCCACTTTATACCTACAGATTATTTTGTGTTGGTTTGTCATTTAAATCCCTAAAAAGATAAATGGTTGTAAATATTTAGTAAAGGCCTGGATAACAACCATTTACATTAGAATACTAAGCTTACTTTTTTCTCTCCTTCTGTTTTAGAGGCCAGAGAGTTAAAATGGGAGGCAAGCTCAGCAAAAAGAAGAAGGGATACAATGTAAACGACGACAAGTCCAAAGACAAAGACGCCCAGGCGGAGGGCGCCTCGGCCGAGGAGAGCGAAGCGCCGAAGGACAAGAAGGACGAGGCCCCTGCGGCCGGCGATGCTAAGGAGGTAGCGAACGACACGGCGGCCAAGGAGACGCCGGCGGCGGACGCCGCAGCGCCGAAGGACGAGGAGAAGAACGCCGCTCCCGCCGCCAAGGAGTCGGAAAAACCTGCCGCCAACGCCGAGCCCAAAGCAGAGGCACCGAAAAGCGCCGACGCTGCCAAGGCTGACGACAAACCGGCCGCGGCCAAAGAGGAGCCGGAGGCGAAGGCCGCGGCGCCCGGAGCTGCAGCCGAGAGCAAAGGGGAGGCCGACGCCAAAAAGACTGAGGCCCCCGCTGCGCCGGCGGCCAAAGCCGAGGCGGCCCCGGCGACCTCGCCTGACCCTAAGCCCACAGAGGCAGCGGCTCCCGCGGCGACCAAAGATGGCGCCGCTGCACCTAGTTCTACACCAGCCGCCGACGCTGCGGCCAAGGAGGCGCCGAGCAAGGATCAAACCGTAGCAGTTCAAGATTAATGGACAGCTTCTTTTCCAAAACGAAGAAACAAATGACCTAACAACGATGACAAAGATTTAAAAATGAAATTACTAGCCCGCCCATATTATTATGATAACAATAATAATAATAATTGTAATGATGATAATGATGATTTGTTGAATAAGGAGGACTGGAGACGTTTCCCACCAATGCGTATGATTATTGCTATTATTATTGTTATGTTTTAATCTATTTTTTCTGCTGTAGTATTTGAACTTTGATACGAGTCTGTCGGCCGTGAGCCTTTGCAACGTCACCTTCATCCTTCATCCACTCATAACCTCCAGACTCCCGTTCAGAAGGCCTGCATTCATGCTCTCACCTGCAGCCTCCGCTGCAGAGGAGTGAGAGGTCAAAAGTCATTTCACCAGCTGGATCTGCGTTACATCTGTCCAGTCTTTTGACCCAGAACGTCCCGTTGTCCCGGCGGTGGAGCTGTAACTGTTTTGACTGAGGATGCTGAAGCTTTCTGGGGAATTTGAAAGGTTGAAAATCGCTGGCTTTGCAAATAATTGTAGGATTTTTTCACATAAACTTCTACATTTTGTACTGAAACCCTTAGCTATATTGTAAGAAAACTAAGTGGTTTTTTAGCATTTGTAATACTTTAAAAATTTGCAAAGCCTTGCCAAGAATACCTTTAAAATGTTCCTACGAAGCTTAAAGCAATTCTCTGGTCTTTTAATCCAATAGAAAGTGACATATCCAGCAAACAGGCGAAACAATCTGTGAGATTGTCTGAACGTCCTTATAAGGCTAAAACGGTGATGTTTACTGAGCCAGGATGACGCTCTGGAAAGGACATGTTGAGTTGTGTCTTTCTAAAGACGGCAGACTAAACTGGCACTCAAACATCCTGCGAAGCTTTTCCTCCCCGATCTAAGACAGGAAACGAAATCCTCTCCTGTAAAACTGTGACAGTTCTTCACCGCTAGGTTTTACATTAAATACTCCAGTATTTAGGTTAACCTCTTTAAATATTCCTCAACAGAAAATGAAACCATTTTATCAGGCCACAAAACGTTGATGCAGTTTTCTTCACCTCAACATTCTGGTATTTAAAAAAGAAACAACATAAAATGGTAGAAAGTTCCAGGTTAACTTCGCTTTGGCTTAATATCCTGATATGTTTGTCAAATTTGACACCCAAGATATCCTGCCTCTGAGACTTGATTGTTACCAATTAGTCTTTACAATTAAATCAAGTCAAATATTTCACTCTTGAAGAAACATTTTCTGTTTTCAACAGAAGTTCTGACTTTTCAATCCATCCTGTAACAAACTTCAAACACAGAAACATCTGTGTTGGATTTATGCAGCTGTATATAAAGCAGCAACACCAGCAGACATCTGGAAATCAGCAAACATGAAAAATCATTCATATTTAAATGAAACGTCAGGGGGCCAAGAACTCAGCCTTGAGGTTCACACATACTAGTTCTTGGAAATGATTTCATGTCGTTTATAGTAACACACTGCTCACAATTTACAAAATATAAGTAAGACTTCTTTAAACTTAGATTTGAAGACATCGTTATTTCTGAACGAGTGTCATGAATTAAAGTGCCAAATACGTGTTAAAATCTGAAATTGTTGCTACTCCGACGTCACCAGACCTAAAAATGGATAAAACCCGGAGCTGTTTCCACCAGAGGTACTTTGTTTGGGAAAAGAAACTGATTTGATTAATCCTTTTTGTTAGCATGTTTGTTAGCATCCCATCTGTGTAGCTCTGGAGGACACTGGAAACTAGAAAGTTCAGTGGCAAGCAGGAATCCATGTTGTAGCTTTGATTAATGTTGAATTAAAAAAAAGTAAAATAGTTTATGAAGTAGTTATTCTCCTATCTTTGCGACGTAATGGGTTCAGATTCTGCTTGTGACCCGGTTGTCCACCAGTTCCACCCAGGCTCTAGTAAAACTGATGTCTTTGCATTGTTGGAGAGTAAAATACCGAGAATACCAGCAACCTAAACTCCGACCGCCAGGCCTTCCTGTTCCCTCCTGTGCATAAATGCAGGTTTAAGTGTCGTCACCTCACCGTCCGTCTCCATCCACCGACACACGGCGTCTTCCTTCCAGCACCGTTGAACCGTAGCAGAAACAAACATCCGAGGACGGTTGTGTGTCACTTGATTATGTTTCTTTTCTTCCTCTCTTGACTCAGTAAATTGCATGTCTGTGGTTGGGTGAACCTGTAGTCCTGTCTTTTTGGTCAAGTGGAAAAAAAAAACAAACAAAAAAAAAAATAAGTATTGATAATTTCTCAGTCTGCATCCATGCCAACTGCGATCGATATTCTCATTCCATGTCTCACCGCAGCTATTTCTACATGTTCATTCAAGCAAACAGACAAAAAAAAATGATATGGAAATTGATGCGTTAAAATTATATGTACTTGTATAAATGGTGCAACAGTAATAAAATGTCAGAAATTGACTTAAAGATCTTGTGCAAGTGATTTTTTTTCTATAGGGAACCAGAAGAAGAACTACCTGTGAATTTGCTGTGATGACTATTAATATACAATTAATTAATTCTACATGTGAAGAAAATGTGCTAATAAAGCACCGAGGTCTTTTACAGAAAACAAGAAAAGCCGAACAAAGAACGTTTAAATGTTACATAAAGTTTCACCCAGTGCAGTTTCTGTATTCGTTTGGTGGCACAGAAATAAAAGATGCATGACATCAGCAAAGGTGTAGCAACAGATGCTTTACAGGAACAACATGTAGATGCCAAGTAAAAGTGACCCGAGGGCAGAACCCTGAGGAAGCCCACATGTGACATAAAGCAGCCCCAGCCTGCAAAATAACATTTGCTTTGGATATAAAGGTGAATTATTTTCTGTTCTTTGGAAAATAAACACAAAATTCCAGGGTTGAGTCGTTAATGTGTTTGGTCTTCAAGCCAATGAGCAAAGCCTGAAAGTTTAAAACCCGCTCACTGCAGCAACGACGCAACTGGCAGCGCAAAAAAAGTTGATGGATATTAACTGAATTTTCCAAACGGTTAAAGAGTTGAACTGGAAACCAGTAGAGAGTTTCTGGGCTGGATCAAATCCCGCTCACACCAAGCTGCTCCCTCTCCGTGTCAGTCAGTCAGTCGGATCTTTCTTTACGTTCACTTTCTGCCGAACAACATCTTAACTGTCTGGATGCTCACAAACCAGTGAAGCTTTATAAACACAGGGGAAACGCTGGGCTTTACAGTTAAAGACTCAGAGAATAAATCCTACATTTTTCTCTGGCATAAATTAAAACTCAGCAAAAGTTTGATGAGACCACTGAGATTTTGCTAACGTTGAAAAAACACAAATTCATAATTGCCATGTTTCCATTAAGTAAGAAAAATAATTAAAATCTCACGCGTATAAGTTTGCTCACACAGGAAGTAATAAAAACCTGCAGCACCGTCATCATCCTACCACTTCCTGTCGTCTTCTTCGTCGTTTCCGCCAGTAGTAACGTTCGGCTGTAGATCATGTGATTTGAAGTGTTTCCATTTTGATGCAGCCAAAAATCCTAACACAAAAACATTTAATCTGAAAACATTAGTATTAAATGAATTTATGTTTGTAATTTCAGTTTGTGTAACTTTATGATCCATGGAAACCAGCCGGTGTGGGTTTCCTGTTCTGATGCACAAACTGACATGAACCAGAACAGAACTTGGAGAAATGCCAGAGGAACGGATCAAAGATGGCCGACATGACGGGTCCCAAACCTCATGAATTTACATTCTGGTTTTTCTTCAGCCTGCTTGATTTTACTCAACAATGTAACAACTTTAAGGTTCCTGGTGATTTATTGAGTCACCAATAAATCGGCTGCCTGCTGTTGGTTCACGCTCATCATGGAGGAGGGATTGCTGCAAAGCCACGTTCCTTAGAGAAAAAAAGAAAATGTTTTATGATTGGAACTGATTACATGATGGATGGATCTGGAATATTTTCAGTCTGACTGAAGTTACTGGAGGGAATATTTCTCCCTCTTGTGGATTTCTTCTCTTTTTGAAAGATGATGGAAAAAAGCAGAACCATTAGAAACGTGAAAGGGAGTAAATACTTTTTTACAGCACCGTATATTTCTAATCATAATTTATGACAGAACTCGCTTCCTTTTTATTGTTAATTATAATCAGATAAAATTACAATCAGGTGGAGACGGTTCTGTTTATGTGACTTCTGAAACCAACTGAATGCACTTAAATAGGCAATAAACACAAAAGCAAACCACACTTTTCAGATTTTGATATTTTTAAAATTTGTAATTTTTTCACCTCACAGTTATTTACCAGTTTTGTGTTGGTTTGTGGATATAACAAGTCAAAATATGCATGAAAAATCAGTGAATTATTAACATTCGATAATGTTTTGCTTCTTTTCAGAGAAACAAAACCAGTTTTTCCTTCCTGATGGTATCGGCTCTGTGCGCTCTGACTCATTTTGTTCAGTTGACTCGGATCATTCAGATAAAATATTATTAGATTGTCTCTGAATGTTCCCGCCGCCTCGGCCGGGTTATAATTTTACCGGCTATGAAAGAAAGAAAAATATTGAGGAATGAGGAAAAGTCTGAAGCTTCGCCAAACATCGATGACTGATGGCTTTATCTGCTCAGCCTCCCTGCTGCTGTTAATCATGAACCTCATCTCACACGTCTGATTTATTTCAGCCCAAACGCCGTTTATCAATCATTAAACCGATCCCACATTTTGAACCCGAGGCAGAACACGGTCAGATAAGAGAGGAAGCAAACACAGAAACAGGAACTGGATGAGAACCATCCAGTTCTCCTACCGACCGAGTAAAAACAGAGCAGAACTTTAGATACTTACAAAAAATGTTTTCTTCCTGATTTCCTGATTAATGCATGTTTCTCTCATTTCAGGGTTGAAAAAATGTGAAAAACAAGTTTTAAAAAAGGAAATCAGAAAAGAGCAAACATGTGGAAGCTCATTTCCACCATCAAGGCCAAACAAAAGCTCAACAGGAATTCATAATTATGAGCTTTAAAGTCATAATGAAGATTTTTGATGTCATAATTACGACTGAGATAGGAAGTCATGCTGTATGAAGGCTTCCTCCATTATCTCAAAATTATGACCAGATCTCATAATTCAACTTTTTCTCATAAACGTGACTTTGAAAGTTAAAATTGTGATTTTGTATCTCATGACTATGATTAATAAAGTTGACATTCTAACTAGTTTATCATTTGAATTTGTATATTATAATTGACTTTCAATCTGGTAATTATGACTTTGAATCTCATATTTGCTACTTTTAAACTCAAAATTATCACTTCTGGTTTCAGCTTTTATTTTTCCCTTCCTGGCAGTAATGGGCTTCCATACAACTCTTTTTCACACGTGTTTATGTCTCCGTGTCTCAACATGTGGAGCTTTTAGAGATCCGTTAGTTCAGCTGGTAGAACTGAGAACTGGATGATGAAGTTTGGTTCCAGTTTTATTAATTAAAACCAGACGCAGAAAAAGATCTTCTACTGAGCGATTCTGGACGGGTTCTGGTTGCAGCCGGCAGTGAAACACGTCTCCACACACACACACACACACACACACACACACACACACACACACACACACACACACACCCACACACACACGCACACACACACACACACACACACACACACACACACCCACACACACACGTCTGCCTGATAACTGTCAGAATAAAGCTGGCTTACAGTGGAGCACAATGGAGAAAAGAAAGCTTTTGTCTCTGCTGAGTGTTGTTACAAATTTCACTCCGTCGATCGACGTGAGTGTGAACGTTTCAGATAAAAGAGGCAGACAAGCTGCAATTACACAGGACTCATTTCTGTCACATCCACTGGAAAGAGACACAGAATGCCAAAGTGATTATCTGAATTTAGCTTTCTGCAGCGATTAAAAACCCCGATCACACACCAGGATGTGCTTCTGATACGATTTGAAGCATGAAAGCAGAGAAACGCGGCAGCTTATCAGCAGCATGCAGGCCGGGCGGCGGGTCAGGAGCGGAGTCAAGCATCTCTCATTTCTGGATCTTTGTCTGCCTTTCGTCTCCAGACCCTGAGCGCCATCAGAGACGTTCCAGGACGGAGCATCACACCTCAGAAACCAGAAGATACTTTCTACCAACGATGCTCTCCCACTTCCTGTCTTATTCTGGTGCTGAACTCATTTTTTACAGTTTTAGATTCATACAGTTGCAACCAGATGTTTACACACACTGAATAAAAAGACACAAAAGATTTTTTTCTCACCATTTGAAGTTAAATCTGACTAAAAATTTCCTGTTTTAGTTTATTTTGAATTATCAAAATTATTTATATTTCATAAAATCCAGGAAACATTTGTTTGTAATTTGAACAGTAACTTTAAAACGGCTCAAAGTTTTTGGTTTTCCTTCCTTAAACTTCTGACACATCTGAGTTTATTTTCAGTCATTTTCAGATGAAATATTTCAGCAGATGAAACTCCAGATGAACAAACATTTGGTTTCCTTTAAAAGTTTTCGGTAATTGAATCAATAAATTATACATAAACTCTTGATCTAAGATAAACAGGATCAGGTTCACCTTCAGGAAGTTTAAATGAAAAATAAACAAAAAAAATCCGTTCATGTCGTCATAATTTAAAATCTCTTGCAGGCAGAAAGACGTGAATCATAAAGTGGCTTAACTGAATAATAATAATAAATGAATAGAAGATATAATTTAGAAAGAGTACAAATTATGAGTAAAAATTAAACATGTAAATATGTTTAATATGGGAAAAATGTGGATGAGACAAGATTCATTTTCCTTTTCGAGTTGGATATGAAATTATTATTTTTTGTTTATTTCTTAATTATTTAATTTTTTCTCTCCTATATTTTATTGTTTGAAACGAGATTTGTTTTCATGTTGGATCATCGCCATGTTACACCGAACGATCGCCTGAGGGCAGTCGCCATGGAAACGAACAGATTCATTCCGAAGAACATAAAGAGATCCAAGATGGCCGACCATCAGTTCCTCACAGCCGCACTTAAAAACCAGCAATAAAACAGGATTTATTTAGACGAGTTACATGAAATAATTTAGTGCAAAAACATGAACAAATGTTTATAATCAACAAATTAATATCTGGTGCATCGTAAAGGAGAAAAGTAGGAAAAATAAATCCAATGTACTTATAAACTGAGTTTTATGTGTCAAATTAAAACAGTGGAGCTGAATAAGGTCGTCTGTTTACGACGTTTCCTCTCATTATCTTTCACTGTGAAGCGTCTTTCTCTCCAGAAAATGATCCGAATGTCGTCTTCGTCCCACTGATTTTATGAGCTAGACTTTAGCATCATGCATTATTATGACAGTGTGAAAAATGATTTTTACAGTGAACTTCCTGCAGCTCAGCGTTCGTCGCAGTCCGCTGGGAAAGCAGAAAACAAACCGCGCTACAGAAATGAGCATTCACAGGGTTTTTATCTCCAGCCTCTTCATGGAGCCGGTGAAGCGAAATATTCTCCACTTCCCATGATCCCCCTCGCTCCCTCTGTTCCTGCGTAATCTTACATAATGTTGTGAATATTTAAAGCAGGTTCAGCTGAAGAACGAGGACAATAGTTGGAAACACTCAGGCGGAAAAAAACAGACGTAAAAACACGAGGAGGGAGAAACGTGAGAGATGTTAGGAATATTAGAAATATTAAAAGACCAGAAATATCAAAACATCTGAATATTAAACACAAATCTGATGTTTAAACCTGCAGAAATCTGCAAACATGATGGTGGAAGCGGATGTTAAAGTTTGACATTTAAAATGGTTGAAGGAAGCGGCTGAGGTTTTAGAAACACCGAACGACTTCAATAAATCACATTAAATTCAAATGATTTAATAAGGAAATATAATTCGTCAAAGTCAGTTTGAATTTCAGCTCCAGTTGCAACATTTAGATTTTTTTTTTTAGGTTTTTAGTTTCTGTGATTGTTGGAGGAGTTTGAAATGTTTCTGGTTGTAAAATCATTTTCCAGAAAACTGAAGGAATTAAAAGTTTTACTAGTAAAATTCAAAATTAGAATTATGAACGCGTTTAAAACCCAATAAACTATAACTAACTGAAGAGAGAGGTTTTCAGAATGAGATCCTGGGGTGTAATTAGTTTCACTGACTTTTAAAATATTTACATTAATGTCAGTTTTGACCTCCGACTGTTTAATGTTGACAATGTTCAGTGATTTTCCTTTATGTTATTATTAATAATCACAATAGTAATAGCAAGTCATTTAATATTAATTGAATCTAATTATAGCAAACAAACTGAGTCGTTTTAGTGCAGTGAGATCCTCCTGCGTTTTTACATGAATTCCTGATTTCATTAATAAATAGAGCGATAATTACTGCCATCAAGTAAAAACTGATTTCATACGTTCACACACAATAAAACCAGATTTAATGAAAATATTTTTATCTTTTAACTCTTTCAGAAACATTTAGAGATGAGCCGAAAAGCGACAAAATAGAAGGAAGAAAGAAAAGATGAGAAATACAGAATTAAAGATCATTTCAGCCAACAACGGCCCAGTCAAAGGAGCGCGAGGGTGTGTGTGTGTGTGTGCGTGTGTGTGTGTGTGTGCGTGTGTGCGTGTGTGGATGAAAATAACTGCAGATACCTGCTTTGATGTCCGGCTCTTCAGAACCCCATTGAGAAATCAGCTGGACCCCAAACCTCAGCACAGCGCCTGATTGGTCAGGAGTTCTGCTCCTCCAACGCCATTGGCTGCTGAGGCCACTCTGATGGCGAGGTTCGCCTAGCAACAGGCGCCAAAGCATCTACTGCAGAGCGCCCATTTCACACACACACACACGCTGAGGTGGGTTTATGTGGGTGAGCAGCTGATGTGAAGACAGTAACCACACACACACACGCACACACACACACACACACACACACACACACACACACACACACGCGTGCAGTGATTACAGCTCGCTGCGGCTCGTTTAATTCGTCCATAATGAGCAGCTTCAGCCGGCAGGAGCAGCTGGACGGTTTAAAGCTCTTCACTGATCACTGCGCTCGGCTCTGAAACTCTAAATCAGCGTTTAAAAGCAAACATATGCCGACTTTACGGCTTCCACAAACACAGAGAAACATCCGGATAATCTCTTTTTCTGCTTTATTGTTTCCCATTTCTCTTCAAATGCCGTTAAAAATGGTTCCAGCAAACGATGCGACTCAACGCTGAGAAAAACGACAGGTCAGTTTTTACAGTAAAACAGTAAAAGGTTGATCAAAGAGTTAAAAATTAAACCAAATTACACACTAAAATTCAGAATGAAAACTAAACTGTTCGATATGAAACGTTAAAATTCAGAAACATTTCGGTTGTTTTTCTGGGAATTTGACATTTTCATAAACATCAGCGTATTAATGGACTTTATCTGACAAAACAAAACAAATAATGTTTTATATTCAACAACAATTTTCCTTTTTATCTTCGTTATTTACGGTTTTCAGCAGCAACAATCTGAAAAGTGCGGTGTGTATTTGTATTCAGCCCTCGATTCTAACCTCACCTACTGAGCAGGAAGATGTTTGGATCTGAATGACTCCATCACGCCGCCATCATCCTGACCTTTCACCCCTCTGCAGCTTGTCCCTCCTCGGGGCGCCATGTCTGCCGTGTCAATCCACATCTGGACACTCACTGCATCGCTTTCTCAGGTACTTGGACTACACCACTCTCTATCTCGGCTCATTTCTGTTCTTTTACTGCAAACTGGACGAATCAAACAGGAGATTTGACTTTAAAGAGGTAAAATTCCCCGTCAGTCGTGGATAAAACTGGTTTTATATCTGATGCAGAACCTCAGAGTCGCCTTACATCACCTGCAATCTGTTCCTGGAATGATCTGAGTTCTTCCTCCTACCTAACTTTCTCACCTGTGTTTGAAACATTCACAGTGAAACTTCAGTGTGTTCTGTTGGGCTTTCATGTGACAGACCCACAGAAAGTAATGCCCTGTTAGGAAATAAAGAAAAGTACAAATTATTTCTAAAAAGGTTTTAGAAATAATCTATTTGTGAAACAATATTTCTGTCATTTCCAGATGAAAGTTTTTTGGGGGACTTGATCATTTTTTCTATTGTAAAAACTGAAATTTTTACTCATTTTCTTCGCAAATTAGCTCAAGTTAATTCAGATTGGACACATTTAAGTGTGACTTTGACTAGGCCACTCAGCAACTCAAAAAGCGAGGTGAACCTGAGCTTCAGTCTAAACTGGTTTTCTGTCCGTTTCTTGAAACCACCGAGATGACTTCAGATGACTGTAAAACATGTAACCGCTTCTTTAGACGTCTAAAGAAGCGGTTACATGTTTTACAGTCATCTGAAGTCATCTCGGTGGTTTCCAGGCAGCCAACAATTGCCTCTAATAAGCTAAAGTATTAGCTTCCATTTGATCGGCTTCCCCGCAGCATCATGCTGCCACCAGCTTCACACTCAGATTTTTTTTTTATTAATCTAGAAAAAAAGAGGAAAATTTCTGAGTTTGGAAAGTTAAAAATTCAAAATATTGAGATTAATCTCTGAAAATGTCTAGGAAAAAAAACTGGAAATTTCTGATTTTCCAAAGTTGAACATTTTTGATTTTTGAAACTCAAACTCAAAAGTTTTTCCTAGAAAATTTCTAAGATTTATCTAAAACTGTGCAGCTCTTTCTTCCTACAAAGCCCCTAATTCACAGCTGTATTTCTAAGACTGTTTCTCTTCGTTTAGGTGAAAACTGGGCGCAGCTCTTGTGGTTTTTTCTTCATTATGTCGTGTTTTTAACTGGTTTCAGGCTCGGCGCTGTTTGCTCCACTTCCCAGTATTTTTAGCTGCTTTTGTCTCTTAAAACAGAGACTTCTGGGAAATCTGGACTTAATAAGTCCAGTAATTTCTCCGATGCTCTTCTTTGCTCTCACTGTGCTAAAATTAGTCAGAAGCAACTTCAGGCCGTCAGTTCCAGTTGTCTGATCGCGGCCAGAGCGCCGGACGCTCGCCGGACGCTGTGGGAACGTCTGAGGCTCGACCTCTGACCCCTCAGAGTCCAATAAATCACGGTTATTTTCAGCGAGTCTCGCCGCAGGAAGCACACAGATTACAGCACCTTCTCACTCTGCTTCATTATTTTTTCATGAGTGTAGCGGTTGCTAAGAAACTACAGCGGCGTTTCTGAGTCTGAGGCGCGCTGACGGGAACGATGGCGGAGGAGGAGGAGGAGAAAACGGGTTTGATGTTTTTTTTGCTCAGCTTGTCAGGAGCTGAAAACTCGAAGCATGAAGGTGAAGAATGTTTTATTAGTGAACAAAGCTGGATCAAAGTTAAGCTAATAATAGCAGCTGCTTGTGTCGTCATGGAGCTGACAGCTGAGCGCGCACACACACACACACACATGCACACACACACCCCTACACACACACACCAACACACACACACCCCCAAACACACACACGCACACACACACACCCCACACACACACACACACACACGCCAACACACACACAGACTTATTATCGGTTTATCCTGCAAAATCAACTAAAATCTTTTGTATCTGTGAAGAAGTTAAAAACCACCGAGCCTGAAGGTAAATGTGATTCTTATTAATTATTTGATTTGCTGTTTGTTGAGACAAAATACAGAAAATGAAAATACTGTTAAAGCATCGAATGTTGATTATTTCCACATTGAAGGTGAGTTCAGGTTCTCGTCTGAGAAGTCAGGAAACCTTCACAGCTGCGCTCACACAGCAGGAATAATCAGATTTCTGCTGAAATCTGATTATTTTACGTTGATCATTCTACTAACTAAATGCAACTGTAATCAGATTTCAGTGTGAACGGTTTCCGACTCCGGAGCGACCTGCATACGCAGAAGAAGAACGTAAACGTCACCCAGCAGCGCGTTAAGATGGCCGCCGCCGCCGTCTGGGGATGGATTCATGTTTCTCAGACATCGTTTACGTCCAGATTTATCGTCTGGATTCTTTATGACGCACGTCTCACATCGGTGACATAAAAGTCGGATAAAATGCAACATGATCGTTTGGACACTTTAAAAACTATCAGATATGATTTAGTTCCACGTTTTGGAGGTAAAACGATCAGAATCAGTTCAGACTGCAGTTACAAATTCACAGGACCAGCAGTATGAATGTAACGCTGCATCAGCAGAAATCCATCAACAGACTCTGGAGATCATTTCACTGCATTTACACCTGATGCAGGATTTGTAACTTTCAGAAATCTGTCAGGTTCGGCTCTTTATTCATCTTTTGTTTAAATCGGTTCCACAGACTTTCAATAATCAATTCATTTGTATATTTTCTACAGCCAATCAGGCAGATCCATTAAACACCTTCATCAGAGCAGCTTCACATGTACAGTTAGTTATTTAAAGGGACCAGTGATCAACAACAGGGAACAAAATGGTTCCAACTAGTCAACTAGTTCCAGGCCTGTTGACTTGTGCAATAATAATAAGTAAATATTTTGAGCTCTAATGAGAGTCTAGATCACTATGAGGCTCAAATGGCTTTAATTAATTAACAAGAGCTAATTTTACTCTTTGCATTAACTAATAAGAAACATTATAAATCTACTAGTGGGACTCAATCGTGATTTTTTGTTACTTTATTCATTTTTAAAATCCTTTTTTTACTCACCAGCTCTCCTTGTTTTAACTGCGATGGTGAAGCCCAGTGATTGCTGCAGATTGCTGCAGATTGCTGCAGATTGCCGTCGTCAGTCAACCAGAACGCCATCGACTGTCCCAGATTCGCCGAGTCTCCCTCGACTTCGTCTCCTGGGACGGACAGACAGCGCTCGTCCCCCTGCGTCTCCTAAAGAGGTTTAAGACTCAGGCGACACGAAAAACAGCAAAACTATTTTCAGCTCTTCAGCTCGACCTCCGGGACGCCAGGCTGCTGTCAGAAAATCTTAAGAGGAATTTATTTTTAGTGTAAAATTAGTGAGGATGTTGCTCTGTTTTTGTCTCCCTGCAAGTTGGAGGAGAAAAACTTCCGATCCAAAGAAACGACGGAACAAAGAAAGTAAAAATAGTCAAATGAGTGAAAAATCTGCTGTCAGACGCTTGCAGAGGTAATATTCTGATCGCAGCGCTGTTCACACAAACTGATTAAAATAAAGCACAGCCTCCATCTTGTTTCTGGAACAAACCTCGGCCTTAAAGTCCAAAAACATCCAGAGGACCAGCAGCCTGGAGCAAAACTGATCATCTTAATTCATTCATAAAAACCTTTATTAATCTGAATCAGCTCATCTTAATCTTGGCCAAAGCCTGGACCGTCCGTCCATAACGTCCAGATTTCTGAGTCTCTTTCTGTTAGAAGGAGTTTTGCTATAAAACATATAAATTTATCTCAAACAAGTACAAACTTTTAACTTGTCACTTCTAGCGAATTTCAACCAACAACAGAAACAAAAAACAAACTTTACTTCCAATTTGTGATACATTTCAAGCAACAGACAACAACTAATCAGTTAAGCTTATTTCTAAAATGTAACGTTACTTTTCAGAACATATAATGAAGTAAATATGTAATAAAACAAGTCAATATTGTTATCAATAAGCTGTTATTTATAGCAACAAGTTATAATCAACAACAACTGAAACCGTTTCAAGTAACAAATAAATCATTTGTTGCCGTAAAAAGTTACAGTTTTGAGTGCAACAATTTGCAACCAGTTGCTGCTTTTATCAACTAGTCAGACGTTGTTGCAACCAGAGAAAAACAACAGATCAGTTTAGAATAAGAAATGAATCAAACTGAAATGTTTCGGGTCTTTCTGAAGACATTTCACATGTTTCTGGGAAGAACATGCTAACACGCTAACATGCTAACACGCTAACATGCTAACACGCTAACATGCTAACACGCTAACATTCTTCAGTGTTGATGTTCTGATCAGGTTTTGGTTTCATTATTGCTACTTCTGTCTTGCCCTATTCAGCTGCTCACTATTTTATTTATGTCTTGCCATATCTAGTTGATATCTAACATTCATACAGGGTTACATCCTGCCTCAGTCATGTTGCTATTTATTTCACTGCTTTTGTGAAATTTCATATAATGGGAACAGATTATATTAATCAAACTTTGACTTTAAAAGTTTTCAGCTCCTATTTGTCTCATCATGTTCACTCATGTGATTGTGATGCACCAGAACAGGAAGATGAAACCTGATCTCACTGCAGGACTTCCTGTTGAGTCTCATAACCAGAATAATTAGTTTTGGCCTCTAATGCTAAATATTGATGTGAACTCAGAGATTCTGCACTTGTTATCTGGACTTCATCATTTTTCTCATTTTGTCAGCAAAACATGAAGTCATTTAATTCAGAACTTTGTGCAAAATTCAATTAAATCATGAACGAGTCGGTTCTGTTCAGAACCTGCACACTCAGCCTTTAAACATTTTTATTTTAACAGAAAATGTTTGTTCATGTGGCAGTAAATCTTTCTGCAGTCTCAACTGTTGGATTTTAAACTGAAAGCTTTCTGAATCAGAAGCTCATCATTCAGTTTGTGCATCTCGTTTTGCTGCAGTGATGCTGCACTTGAATGTTTGAGTCTCCTTTAATAGCCCGGCTCTGCCTGGTTCTCTTGCCGCCGCCGTTCGGACCGCCGGCGCTGAGCTCAGACCGGCTCCGGCGACTCTTCGCTCCGGGTTTCTTTTTTCTTCTTCCTCTGCGGTTTGTCTCGCTTCTTTTGTCCTCGCTGACCCATTTGAAGTCTTTCAGGTACAGCCGCGGCCCAGCGAGACTCCATGATGGGGCTCCGGGGCTTGTTGCCTAGCAACAGCGTGTGTGGCAGCGCCGGCTTTATGTAACAGAGAGTTGATGGCTGAATGTAGGGCGCTCAGCCTTCAGGGGCGGAGAGACGGGATGCTACTGTCTGTGTCCGCGACACACTGAACCAACACACACACACTGAACCAACACACACACACTGAACCAACACACACACACTGAACCAACACACACACACTGAACCAACACACACACACACACAGAACCAACACACACACACACTGAACCAACACACACACACTGAACCAACACACACACACTGAACCAACACACACACACACACTGAACCAACACACACACACTGAAACAACACACACACACACTGAACCAACACACACACACTGAACCAACACACACACACACTGAACCAACACACACACACACACTGAACCAACACACACACACTGAAACAACACACACACACACTGAACCAACACACACACACTGAACCAACACACACACACACACACACACACACACACTGAACCAACACACACACACTGAACCAACACACACACACTGAACCAACACACACACACTGAACCAACACACACACACACACTGAACCAACACACACACACTGAAACAACACACACACACACTGAACCAACACACACACACTGAACCAACACACACACACACACACACACACACACACACACACTGAACCAACACACACACACTGAACCAACACACACACACTGAACCAACACACACACACTGAACCAACACACACACACACACTGAACCAACACACACACACTGAAACAACACACACACACACTGAACCAACACACACACACTGAACCAACACACACACACACACACACTGAACCAACACACACACACACTGAACCAACACACACACACTAACCAACACACACACACTGAACCAACACACACACACACTGAACCAACACACACCACCTTCTGTGTCCCTGAACAATTAGAAACAAAACTCAACACAAAATATATAAAAATACCAAAATGTGTAAAATTGTCATTAAAGAGTTAAATTCAAACAACCACTGAATTTAATTCTGATAAGAAAAACAAAAAGAAAACCGTTTTAGTATTCATGTCCTGGAGTCACTGCAGCCTGAACCAGAACCAGAACCAGAACCAGAACCAGGAGGCTAATGATGCTACACAGATAAGGATGGACAGTGAAGCTTTCAGATTTTAACTTTTATAATCCTTCGTTTCTTCAGGTCATCAGGCTCTAAAACGACGTGATCTTAATCTGACGGCTTCAACGGCTAATATGCTAACAGCTGAGCTTCAGCGCTTTAGCTAGCTTTGAAAACATTTAGCAAACTTATGAATTAATTTTTATTTAAAATCTGGACTAAAGTTTGACGTCAGTTGGAGTTTTTGTTATTGACTGTTGTGGATCTTAAAGTAGTTATACATTTATATTCATGCTCTTATTTTGAAAACTGAAACTGAGTGAAGGTTTTGTCCAGAGAATCAATCCTGAAGGGAGGCCGTACCTGCTGGGTGTGCAGTAACAACACTGGTCCTGGTGATGGCGCTATGCTCTAACAAATGTTCTGTTATTGATATATGGTGGGAATAAAATGGCTGAATTTACCACGTTAGCATTAGCTTTTGCTAAACACCATGCTGGTGCAGAACTAATGTTTATGATTAGCGCTGCTAGCTTTTTAGTTAGCCGCCACTGTGAACAGCCATTGGTTAATTAAAATAAATAACTAGACGCCTGAATTCAACATTGTAATTAATGGACATTCAATCAGAACCAATTACCACAGAGTTTATGATGCACAGATTATTACACAGGAGATTTCTTCACACGATTACTTAATATGAACCCAGAGTCACAACAGCTAACAGTTAATTATTTCAACAGTAACATAAATAAAACACTTTAAGGACCAATTTAGACAATTTATCTGTAAAACAAACCTGAGGCTTAGTTTCTCTATAAACATTATAACAGCTGTAATCTGAGTAAATTGATTACATCACAGCTGTTCTGCAACAGGAGCTGCAGGAATGAAACCAGAATGTTTCTATCTGATCTGATGTGATTTCTGAAGGGTTTATTTGCTGCGTGAGCAACAGGATGTCACAACAAGCTCTGCTCCGAAATGAAAGGTTTGACCCCAAAGGTCAAGAGGAGGACGGAGGGAGGAAGCCGTGTTTGCAAACAGTAACAGAACGAGTTCAGTCAGGCGTCACTTCAGTTTTATTCTGGATCCAATCAGCTGAACGGGTTTTAAACAGCGGGGGCTTAAAAAATAAAACAGGAGGACATTTCTGCCAAAAACTCTGAAAGTTTCTACAAAAGCACTAGGACATTTCTGAAACAGACAAAAATTTGTGAAAAAAAACATCTGAAATTTTTAAATTAATCTCGGAAACATTTCTAAGCTCCAAAAATCAAAAATTAGTGAGAAAGAAACTCACAACTTTGGAGGTAAATCAGAAATTTTCTAAAAAAAAACTTGGAAGGTTCTGAGTGTAAAAAGAAAAAAAAATACAATAAAAAGTTTTTTATTTTGAGATTAATCTCAGAAAAAACTATAAATTTTTGGGCTTGAAAAGTCAAAAATTTGCAAGAAAAACTCAGAAATTTTGAAAAATCTTGAAAATGTTCTGGTTTCTAAAAAATTCAATAATTCAAAATACTCATAATATTTGGTGGAAATATTCTACAGTTTCTCTCTACAATGTCTGATTTTATGCTGTTTCTCTCAGTGTACAGGTGTGTGTTTCTCTGTGTGTGTTTTTAGGTGTGTGTGTTTCTCAGTGTGTGTTTTTAGGTGTGTGTGTTTCTCTGTGTGTGTTTTTAGGTGTGTGTGTTTCTCAGTGTGTGTTTTTAGGTGTGTGTGTTTCTCTGTGTGTGTTTTTAGGTGTGTGTGTTTAAGGCAGTGTGTGTTTGTGCAGCGCTGTGTGTGTGTGTGTGTGTGTGTGTGTGTGTGTGTGTGTGTCCTCGCCCTGCCGGCCCAGATGGCGGTCGACCCGTTGTGGTCGACTCAGCGGCATCACCGGCGGGAAGGAGACGGTTGCCATGGTGAATGTGACGTCTACTTCATGTTTGGTTGGTTTGACCCTGTGAGTCTGACCAGCTGATGCAGAGGAGCGGCTCTGATCTGATGGTTTTGAGTTTCCCAGCATGCCCGGCTCTGGATGGGACCGGTTGGTAACCATGACAGCGGGACGCGGCCAGGAGAGCGGCTGCTGCTGTAGCAGTGACTCGGTTTCTCCTTGGCTGTGATCCGGACAGCAGAAGACAACATGAGCTCAGCTGTGGCGCCGCCGGCGGCCGGAGGTTTGTGCGTTTCGGAGCCGACCCGCAGCATCAGAAACAAACAGCAACAGCCTGTGGCGGCGGCGGCGGCGGCGGCCGACAGACGTGACAAGAGGAGCTGAATTAACAACGTGAAGTTCATTTAAAAGCATCTCTGACCTTTTCCTGAAACGAGGCGGCAGCGGGAACGGCAGCAGCTCAGCGGGCGGAGGGACGTCCTGCAGCAGAGGACAGAGACGGCGCGTCCTCCGGCCAACAATAAACACCGCAGGACCTTCATGCCACGTGTGTTTAAATACGGCTGGAACCAGACAGATACAGACACTCAATTAAAAAATAAAAATGTTTCTACTTGTTAAATGTCAGAATAACGGGAGACATTTTTAGATTATTTATTGAAACTTCAAAGTTTACATGTTTCCTTGAAATTTGGTCAAATTACGTTTTAAGTTTTAGGACTTCTGTCAAATATCTTCAGTTTTCTTCCATAAGAGTCTCACAATAATCTGATTAAATGTTCCTGGCAGAACCGGGTCAGGTTCAGAAACCATCTTGTTCGTACGTCGTTTCTGATTTCCGCTCTCAAACACTGTTCGTATGTTTACGTCCATTCAGAAATTAATTTCTGTCTTCCTCTTATTTCCTCCAGATGTAACGTTTGGCCGTCATCAGACCCGGCCTCGCCGTGGCGTCCACCAGGGCTCCGTACTGGGCTGGTTTGTTTCTGCTGTACATTTACTCAGCAGTTCATCATGTCGTCTCTTTCTGCCTGTTTTTTATTTTATTGCTCCTTTAAAATGTCTCAGGTCCACATTCAGCTCTTTGACTCTCTGTCTTTCACACATAAACTGATGGCTTACATTGCATAATAATATTCCTAACAGTAAGGAAAACTTTTGCCTAGTGGTATTCCTCAGGTTTTAGACATAAAAACATAACATAAAAAATCTGGCAGTTATTTTTGATGAAGTTTTCAGAAAAACAAACCAAACAGCTTCTTAAGATCTTCTTGTTGTTCATGTCTAAACAAAACGACCTTCAGCTGAAACATAACTGCAGCCAAACTGAACCTCGTCTTCAAATCTCTTCACTCTGTAGAATATCGCTTTAACTTTTACATCTCAGTTTGACATTCAGAGACAAATCCTGCCAAGAAAATCCAATCTGCTGTTGATCGTTGGATTCTACTGATTTTAAAAAGCCATTTAATTTAAACAAACACTTTGGCCTCAGTAGCTGCGTTTCCATTGGTCATAGAAATGCACAAACTGGAATTATACAAATAAAGTCACTTAATGGAAACACAGCAACTAAGAAAAAATGTTTTTTGACTAAATGTTTTGGAGATAGGATGAGCTGTTTTCTGGCAGCATTGAAATTGGTGTGTTTAGCAAAACTGGATTGGAAATTTCATGATCAGCAACCGAATGTTTCTACAGGTGGAAACGACAAAGAAGATGACAGGAAGTGGTAGAGGATGATGTTTAATGACTTATCATGTGAACAAACGGTATTCACATGTGATCTTAACTTATCTAATGGAAACATTACAACTGTTAAACTGTTTATGACATTAGCAGAATATCTGTCATTAGTCATAGAAACAGCTACTTCTACCTGGGCTGCTGTGAACATTATTATATTAAATGTTTTTCCTATGAAGCTCTTCTGAGAAAGGTGCTAAATAAATCAAAGTTGCTCGTTTGCTCACCTCCAGGCATGTGGATGCTGATCCAGGTAAAATCCGTCCTGTGGAGGTAAATAATGCAGCATAAAAACATGCAGACCGAGTTCAGGAAGTGGATAATCTTTGTGCTTCATCTCATAAATGCCAACGATAACTGAAGATAAAATTAGATTTGCTGCTAACTTTGAAGAAAAGCAGAAATGGCATTGATCTCTGGGAAAACCCAGAGCGATGCAAAGCGTACAGCTGGAGTCAAAATGCAGCTTCAAAGTAAACAAATCATTTTTTTCCGTCTTAGAAAACGTTTTGCGTAACGAATGAGCGCCAGAGGTAAAGATTTGGCCCCCTGCTGCTGTTAATTAACTTCCTGTCATGATGGCGGTCCTGAACCAACTTCCACTGTTTTCCCTCTTCTGGGTTTCAACCCGTCAGACTGAATTATTTAGTTTCTAGAAACTTATGATTCGTGACGGGAAAGTAAATGTTTGTCTTTATTTAAACTTTGGTGTAATTTGTCAAACAGAAAAATATTTCCTGGCTTGTTGCATTTTTAGTCTCGTTTTGTAATTTAATCTGAAGTCCATAATTTAAACTATGTTGGGTGATTTATAGAAAAGCTAAAGTCACGTTGTTAATGTTTTACCTGCACAGGTAATGGAGGGAAAATGTTCAGCGTCTCCAACCGACCAGAGATGAACAAAAACCCAAAACAAAGAGATAAACGGACAAACTAGAGATTCAATCTCTGGATGTTTTGGCCAAATTTCATTAAAGTCCATCTTTGATAAACACAACAGCTAAAATCTGACGCCTCCATCTTGTTTCCATTCGGTGAAGAAGGAAGTTGCTCTCAGAGTCTTCAGAGGTTTTTGTGTGATTTCCTTCGGTGATTCTTGGTGCAGCGCCCCCACAGGCCAGGAGGGGAACAGGTTGGTGACTCAGGGCAGTGAGAAATGTCAGGAGGGAAAACAGCCAAAAAAAAGAACCTGCATGGCAGATTCACAGTTTTTCTCCACCAAAACCAACATGTCATCATTTCATTGACTTCAATCTATTACAAAAGCATTTCTAAAGTAACTTCATGTTTTAGTTTTTTCTAATGAAGGACAGGACAATTTACAGTTTACTGCCTTTAGCCATCGAGCTTGACATTGTAAAGATTCGTTGTTGGTCCCATTTGTGCCTCAACATCTGAATTCCTGCTTTACAAATGGGTAAAATTCAATCTTTGAAATTGGGATATTCTTCTCTGACTCCGTCCTCTCGCTGTGATTTCCTGCTGGACAGTGAAATCTGTTCCAAAACCGTTTTTCTTTCCCATTAAATCAGTCTCTGTTGCTATCCTATGATCTGCTTTCTGACGTTTAGAGATGCTTCTGCTGTGGATCTCAGTTCATCTCAGATGAAGAAGATCTGGGAAGTCGCTGCAGCCAAACTGAAAGCAGCTAATAAAAAAATCTGTTGTGTGAAAGACAGATGGGGCCTGACAGGAAATGTAATGGCTGCTCCATTTGCACTGAGGCTGTTTTATTGATTTATTTTGGTTTAAGTTTGCAGTTGTTTCAGATTTAAAGTTTGATTTGTAAAGTAAATGAAACCACACAGAGGGAGCCGATCTGTTCCAGGAACCGGGCAGAAAACCTGCAGGTCGGCTGACCGGAGGATGTTTGAGGCCAGCGCTTTGCTCCTCGCAGCTGCCAGCAGGAGGTCATTTGTCAAACAGAGAACAACGGCTGGGAGGATTTAATGGGAGGATTTCCACTCTGCAAAGTATCTGAGGTGGAGGATCCACAGCAGAGATTTTCCACTCACTGTGGGAACTTCAAACTGCGGACAAAACATTTCTGATCGTCCGATATGAGAGACGGTGGTTTTTAAAGCTCAACTGATGCTTTAAGACTAAAATGGTTTATCCAACGTTTCTCCATGTTTATCATCATTTTAGATTTTTTCTCCAGGTTTTGATGCCTGTAATAGTTTGTCTGAATGTTTATATAACAGAATAAAAGTGGCTGAAGTTTCTTTATATAGATAATTTAAGATTCAAGACAAACTGATGTGATGCATTTTCTGTTAAATATTTGAGTTTTTTTACAGAAATATTTAACTATATTGTTTAATTCATTCTTAACATATTTATATTTTATTTTAAACAAGTGCAAAACATGAAGTTAGCCCCATAAATATGAAGAGATAAAAATGAACCCACATGATGCAGAAAACAAACCATCTGTTACTGAGGGTCTGATTTTCACTCTGAGTAAAAACCTTCTGAAGTTTTCTGATGTTTACACAGAAAATAAGATGAAAAACAATCAAATGTAAAGATTGCTTAGAAAGGCCACAAAATAATAAATGTAGAGACTGAAAAATAATTTGAATATTTATATTGCCACATATTTTCCTTTCAGTTTTGTGTTTGTTGACGTCTCTCTGAGGATCTTTGTATTTTTTTATGTGTTTTCTGAATCTCTGACTGCAGGATCTTTATGTGTTGTTGCCTGATTCTAATATTTTTATGTTTGTTTGTTTGTTTTGACTCGTCTCAGTTATTTTTTTCTCATATTCAGCTCTTTCATGCAGAGTTTTTAAAAAAAAAACTTCATCCATTTTCCAGCTGCATTCAACGTCTTTGTGTTTCTTCTATGGTTCCTTCACATTGTAATGAAGCTCTGGACAGATCCTGGATCCCTACCAGATCCCTACCGGATCCCTGCCGGGTCGGTTGTTGGTGCCGCTCGGCGTCAGGTTCTGATGCTGCTGCACAGATCCAACAGCGTTTTTTTCCCCTCCATTCCAGCATTTATAAAGCCAGTAGTAAAGACACAAACACTGCAGGCTCAACAGGCCGGCGTCACCATGGCAACCCCATCCTCCACATCTGCCTTTCCTGCTGTTTCCTCCTCCTCCTTCTTGTCTAACAGAAAATCCATACAGAGGGGAGGAAAGAGAGGAAGAATCAATTCCTCCTGGAAGAAGCTTTGTGTTTGTCTCTGCTGCGACACTCAGATGCTTTGATTTCCTGATTTACTCGTCACTGATGTTTCTGTTACCGGTCTCAAGAAAAGGAAGTAGAAACCATTGATTTGTAAAAAAGAATAAAATAAAATAACTTTCCATCTGTTTTCACATTATTATTCGTGTAAACGCGGTGAAATAAGAGCTTAAAGCCTCAGATTCTTCAGCAACATGAACGTTTTCTGGAAACCAGGCGACGCGTTAGCCTGACTGGATATCTGCTGCCCCCTAGTGGATGGATGTACAAACTACAGGCCGCACCTGATTTACAACAGTCACATTAAAAAGTTTTAGCAGGAAGCTAAACTAACCCGGTGATTTTCTTCAAAGAGCAGGAAAAGTTCAAACCTGGACAGAATCACCGTTAAAAGTGAATAAAGTTTATTTGATTTGTCCAGAGTAATAACATAAAAGTTTTAACTTGTTTCAAAAAACTAAAATTTCCTTCAGAGGAAAATCTTTCCCGTTTAAACTTCCTGTTTACTTTTTGGTCCTCAAGTTTCTAAAATGAAAGTTTTATGTTGGAGAAACAGCTTGATAGGCGACATTAACACAATTTGTTTTAAACTGTTGGACACGTTTAAAACCAAAATAATAATTATAGCGCTGCAGGAATAATTAAAGCATTTTAATGATCTGAACACTGATTATAGTCTTTAAATGTTGCTGCTTGCAAAACTTTTATTTTTGTAAAATAAAGTTGGAAACTCTTCGTTTTTCTCACCTTATTTCCTTCAGATGAATCAAAGTTTATTTTCTCTATTTATCTGCTGCGGTTTGAATGAAAGAAGTGAAGAAAACCAGCAGACGTGTTGCTTCTATAAAAAATTAGACCCCTTTTTATTGTGTTCCTTATATAAAAGAAATACAAAAAAGAAACATCGACACACCGGGCAAAGGTCAAAGGGCAGGGGTCAGGTGTGAACGGGTCCGACGCAGGTGAGATAAAAATGGGAAGGACAGCAGGAACGTTGGGGAGAGTCCCGGATAATCAGCCTGGAGGACGGAGGCGCGGCGCCACGTCCAGTCCTCCCAGTCCTCCCAGTAACACATCCGTTGAGTTTCAGTTCTACAAACATTCACAGAAAGCAGAGCTGCTCAGGACGAAGATCAAACCTCATTGGCTGGATTAAACCGAAGTGGGCGGAGCTTGTAGAGAACGTGAACACAGCGGAGGAACGTTCAGTTTTAGACATTCATGATAAAAACTTCAAAATAAAAGTCTCTTCTCCTGGATGTCCAAACCGCCGTTTGCATCAGAAATACTTTAATAAAATTAAACATGATTTACATTCATTTTCAACTGAAAACATGAAATAAAGTCGTGAGGAGAAAGAAAATCTCCAACAGTTTGTTGTAAAAAAGAACAAGTTCAGCAGCAACAACCTTCAGAGGACTTTAACTGTCTGACTGCAGCAGCTGCAGCTCATGCACACATTTGTTTTGTAAGGTCCTGGACTTTGACTAGGCCGTTACGGCAGATCGATAAGTTTAATTTTTAGTGAACTTGCTGTGAACAGTCGGCTCATTTCCCTGCTGATGACCCAGTTTGGGTCAAACCGACCTGACCTTTAATTCTCCTGTTACATTGGTACGTACAGGAGGTCAAAGTTCATTTAATGGCTGACCAGGCCACCAGCAGTCCTCCACCAGCTCCACCTGCTGGACGGTTGGTATGAGGCGTTTGTGGTGAAATGATGATGTTTTACCAAATGTTGCCACTTTAGGACAAAAGACTAAATATTTTTAAACCTTACTCAAACTTAGTTCACTGAATGTTTATCATAATTAAGCGATAATCCTGCCGTGTGTTCAGACTGATCCGGTCCGCTCTGATCTAAAATCGTTGATATTTAACATGTTGGATCGTCAGGGCCCGATATCGCAGCGCGTGGCGTTCCCAGAGGTCAAACGAGTTCACAGCCTGCTGAATGTGGCGGGCAGCCAATCAGAGAGCGAGGCGACGGAAACACCGAAGATAAAATATCTGCCATGATGCACCAGAAGGTCCGGCGGACGTCAGAGAGGTTTTATTCTCTGCTAAATATAATCCATAATCTGTCGCCGTTGCTTCTTCCTAGTCGGCCATGTTTGTTTACTCTGAACTCACGTTGGATACGGAGAGGTTTTCAGAAATTTCCCATCTGAATGTTGTCTGTTGCTGGATGAACTGTACGACCAAACCTGTAATACAGTAGATATTTTACTGTCATGTTTTGTCTGTCGGGTTTTGAAAATGTTAAAATCTGGATGTGTGAACCAGGAATTAACCAGTTGCTGCCTCTGAAGAACAATAGACTCAGAGTTCAGACATCATAACTCTTCCCAGACTGACGGGCATCAACAACCCGGCATAACATCAACTCACAGAATCAACAAACTGCCAGAGTTGCTGTTTTCTAGATGCATTTCTGCTCATGGTGATCATTAAATGAAAGGATATGATCAGATTACCTGATCATGTTCATTCGACTCTGATGGAAACTTTCTTTTCTCCTCATGACTCTGAAAAGCCCTAAATCAGCCAAAGTTTAACGTACAATTAGCGCTTTACTGTTTCCAAACATCGGTCAGAGTTAAAGACCGATGATCGGACGCTTCACCCACCAAGGTTTAACTCCACCACAGACGGGATCTGTGCCTTCGGAGAAGTTCTGCCTGTACGGAATCAGCGTGGAGCCAAAACTCTGCGGGCGCCTCAGGACAGATCCGTCTTATCCGGGGCTTCGGCGTGATGGCCGCCGCCCACCTCGGCCCCACCGGGCGCCAACAACGTCCTGCGATTGTAGTGGTGGTGGCCTTTCATGATGCCCGAGTTGTTGTTCTCGTTGAGAATCTGCTTCTGCTTCTGCCGGTTGAGCGACTGCACCAGGCCCAGCACCACGGCCGCCAGAGAGTACTGGCCCGTGATTTTGCGCGGCTGCAGGATGAGCGGGTTGGGCTGCACCCGGCCCAGCAGGAAGTGAGTTCGGATTTTGCCCTCCTGCTCGCTGATGCCCTTAACGTAGATCTCGCCGCGGTACTCGAAGGCGAAGCCTCGCTCCTTCAGGATGAGGAAGGTTTCCTCGGGAACCTGGATCTTGCCGCTCACGCCGGTACTGTCCATCCGGCTGGCCAGGTTCACCGTCTTCCCCCAGATGTCGTACTGCGGTTTCTTGGCGCCGATCACGCCCGCCACCACCGAGCCGTGAGCCATTCCTGAGAGAGAAACAACTCACTGTGGAATCTGGTTTTAAAAACACCAACATTTAAAATAATTAACAAGTTTCATTCCTTCAGTTGTGAAATCAAACCCTATGGAAATCCATTTACAGGTTATTAAAGCAAATAGTCAATTAATTTAGATTTTAAAGGAAGATTTTCCACTTTTCTTAAAGTTTACTCTGCACTCAACACAAATGCTAACATGAAACATGAAACTCTGCTGAGCAGATTCCTTTAATTTAGAGTAAATTCATGTTACAGATAACAGATATATTATACTATATTAGGTTTAGAGATGCAAACAATCAACTTAATTGTCTTTTAGCGATTTATTAGATTAAAATTTGTTTCAATTGATTAACTAATATTGTCCGATTTAGAGTTGTAGTTTGTCCGCCACCCAGCAGAGGGCGCCACCCTTACGTGGAATCAGAGACAAAGATGGCGGAGATATCCCAGAAAGGAGAAGATAAACGGTCCAAACAAAGTCCGGTGTGAGAGGCTAAATGCATTTTATGCGGTTCTGATTTGAAATATAAAAACTCAACAAACTTCTGAGCTTCACCGCCATCTTTGATTCTGCAGGACGGAGAAACTTTAACTCCAAAACCAAAAGGTACTGATGAAGTTTAACAATCAGAGAAAATGACATTATTATTCAGTCAGTATTTAATGCCTAATTATTAGCACACAATAATGTTAATGTTTTTAATTCAGTGTATTATGAATAATATACCCCTTTATGTTATGGAAAGACGCTCTTTTTGATATAAAAGAACTTCTTTTTTTTTTTAATGGCCTCCTTATAATTAATCTATAGTCAATCGATAAGATCAATCAACGTTAGAGTAACTCATTAATCCATAACTTCCACCCATAATCAGAACCAGATCTTCTCACCGATCCGCAGCTCGAAGTTGTTGAAGGAGTGCTTGTTGATCTCCTGGATGCTCTCGTTCAGGGCGATGGCGAAGTCGGCCAGCGCACACAGGTGACCCCATTTATCTTCACATTGCTGTGGAATCACAGAAAACGGCTGAAAGCTCCAGCTTGTTGTTTCAAAAAAGTTACAAATCCTCCAGAACAGGATCTTTCACTCTGACTTCCTGTTTACTTAAAGGCCTTCAAGTTTCTAAAATAGGATTCAGGGTTTTATGTTGGAGAAACAACCTGACAGGTAACTTTACTGGATTAAAACATTTAGCTGATTAAACCAGAATGAGTAGAAATAATGACAGCGCTGCGAATAATTAGAGCATTTTAATCCAAACGGCTGGTAAGTTTTGACCTTCACCTGTTTTTCAGGCGACAGACCAGAGACGGCCATGTAGGTGCTGCCGATCGTCTTGATCTTCTCGATGTCCTGGAAACGGTCTTCACCGAGCAGCTGCAACAAAAACAGCGTCCACTTAGCTTTAAAACAATCTGAGACACAAAAACACGTCTGACTGAGTACCTGCTCTCATCTACGGCTCCAGGCCTCAGAGACAAAACCAGACGGTTCTGTTGCCTGAACCGTTTCTTAAACATGACCGACTAAAGCAGCAGCTGCATGGCTAAAGAACTGATCTGTCCATCAGATTCTTTACTTCAGGCAGGGATTTATTTCCCAACTAGAAGAAAACTTCCCTCTTCCAGTCATTTCCAGTCTGTGAAAAATCTTTCCTGTATTGATTCCTCTGCAGTATTTCCTCCTCAGATTCTCATCCGTCACATAGACGGGAAGAGAAACAATGAGAGCAACATTTATCCTGAAGTAGCATTTTTCCTGTGAAGCCAGATCCATCAGAACCACCAGAGACCCTTTAAACCACAGGTGTCAAACTCCAGGCCTCCAGTCGCAGTTCTGCAGTTTTTAGATGAGCCACAGGAACAAAACACTGGAATGAAACGTCTTAATTACCTCCTGGTGTAGATCAGGTCTCCAGAGCCTTAAAGGCCTAATTATTCTGTTCAGGTGGTGCAGCAGAGGCTCATCTAAAGGTTTTCTGGACAGCGGGCCTTGAGGACTGGAGTTTGATACCTCTGCTTTAAACTGAGACAAATGTCCAACACCGACACGCTGCACCTCAGGACAGCCGCTGGGCAAACTGCAGATGAGTAAACATTTAAATTCAACATGATCAGGAGAGAAAGGTTATACATCTAAAACTTGTTTTTAAAGTTTTGCTAAACTTTTGCATCTTCAGAGTGGATGTAGAACAGGAAGCAGTGGATCCCTGTGGTGGTTCTTTGCCACCTGCAATAATGAGTTTTTGATTCCCTGCAAACAGAATCTGTCGTTTCTGCAGAGAAATTAATGGATATTCAAGTATTTTCTAAAATAGGATGGATGTTTTATTTTTTATCCTGAATGAGTGACGGTGTTTACGTCTTAGAAAGTTTCATTAAGCCCAACAGACGGTTTGAACTTCCAGCGCCTCACCTCGTCGAAGTCGGCGATGATTTCGTTGAGCAGCCGCAGACACTCGACTCCCTGGTTGTTCATCTCAGTCTGGGAGTAAAAGTCGGCGAAGCCGGGGATGGAGGCGAACATCACGCCCACCGAGTCGTAGGACTGGGAGTACAGCTCCTGAGGAGACAGCGACACGACGAGGACGTTGAAACACGGCGGGTACAAGACGTTAACCTTCAGAACCACTGAGAACGGATCACCGGTTGAGAACAGATTAATAAATATAAGCAGTGCACGAAAGTATGAAAGTTTTTCTTAAGGTCTCAACATTTCAGTCAGTTTGAGGTCTGGACTTTGTGTGCTTAGGATCATTGTCCTGGTATTGACTTACACAGCCTCACTATGTCTCCATGTAGTCATCATGTGAACTTTTAAAATGGCACAAAAAGAAAACGAATCAACCAGGATACAGAGCATGAATTCACCACATGTTGACGCTGCGGACGGCTGAAGAAAACTGGAAGCAGAGGTTACAAACTATCACGGAGAAAACATCTCAGAAAAATGGAGCTTTCCTCTCCAAACTGGAGAGTTTGGAGTTTGATGCCTCTGGTAAGGCACAAATCAACCACAGGATGAATTTATCCGTTTGTTTCTCCCCTTCAGCGCATTAACTGGTTTTCAGAAAAGCACAAAAGGCCTGAAGCATAAAAACTTTTATAAACTTCAACATGCTGCGGTCCTGCCGCCACCATGAGGAGTTATAACATGTAGTTATGCAGAAATGTTTGGATTACTGTAAGGTCGAGGCACAGTGCTTGACCTTTACTATGATGTGTTGTGTTTTCTCCAAACTGGTGTTCAGAATGACAGAAGAATGTCTCTATGTTGGTCTCTTTACTCCAGAAATCCACTGGTTCATTCAGATCCAACTTCATGATTTGTGCTGCTGTATTCAAACCTCTCAAATAATCCAAACATGTTCACTCCTTTGCGAATTTTCCTGTTTTAACCTTGAAGATGCAGATCTGGGAACATTAGCAGCTTCCCTAAATCTTTTTCCACCTGTGGATAATCCGTCCGCTCAGTGAAACTCAGGTAACCCTTCCCAGGTTGATGTGCAGCAACAATTACCAAACTAGAGTCATTGCTGATAAGTTTTCACCCGGCCGTTGCTGTGATTCATAATGAAAGCAGTGGTCACACATTTTCCATTTTGTTTTCATTTGTACTCCAGAAATAATGACAGTGTGGTTTTGTTGCACACTTATAATGAGATGTAAATCATTTTAAAACCCAGTAAAAACCAGATGAGCTTCATTATATCCTCACATGAATAAAATAATTTGCTCTGATCAAGCAGAGCATCCTCCTCAAAACCACTGATTAATAAACCACACAGTGCGGTGCATCCTTTCCTCCACTAGGGGGCAATGTTAGCTCGTACCAAGCGCAGAGCAGCAGGTCTGCAGACATGAAGCAGCACATCCTTACATCCCAAATGTCACATTCAGTAATTCATCATGGCCTTATGGTAGTATTGTAATAATGGGGTGATAAACATTAACATCCAGCCACAGTTCAACATTTCAAGTTAATAATTCAGGAGACGCTCCGTCTGTCCGCAGGCTGCTCCCACTCTTAATGAAATTACACAGTTGTGAAAATGGGCCTCTGACCTGAATGGAGCTTCCTCAGCGGCTTTATTCCGGCTAATGAGCTCAGACAAACGTCCAAACTTCAAAAGGAAAACTTGGTTAAAGTTGAACTAATTGAATTTCTTGGTCTTCTGCTGCGTTGCTGCGCAGAACGTCAGGCAGCGTTTTAAGGTTCAGTCGGGGTTCAGTCCTGCTGCTGACGCCTCTTTAACACGTTTAACTCTCTGGGCTTCGCATATTTGGTGGAAAGCATCAGAGGTGGAGGGAGAGACGGAGGAAAACCAGACACCAAATATTTACAGAGTCGCTTTTATGCTCTGCTGTTTATTCCGACTTTAGAGATAAAAGTTATGCATTTTAGTTTCATGGGTACAAATGCCACTCAGTCTTGTTTTCACCACTAACCCTAACCCTAACCCTAACCCTAACCCTAGCATATCAACACACACTAAATGTCACAAAAGAACAATTTGTGGGTTGGATCCTGGCTGAAAATAAATGGTTCCATTGATCCGACCAGCAGAAATTTATGATCAACATCAAATCTATAACCTGCCAATAAATGTTTTTGTCATTTTTATGTCTCTTAAGGAAATATAAATAAACATTGTTCACAATATTTCCTAGGTTTTCCTGCTGTGAGCTGCCATTGTTTCTATTTCGGAGCAGAGGTGACGTCACACTGTGTGTGTTAGAAAGCAGTTTCTGAAAACAAAGTTAATTAGTTTGAAATAATAACAAAATGACATGAAGAGGGAAAAACTTATCTGTTCAGAGATTCATGTTAGTAATACAGACAGTTAGCATTGCTAACCATAAATAGCAATCTCTCTGCAAAACGTCTCCATGACAACAGCAACAAAAATAAAACTTCAGGTAAAACCTCTGAAGAAATCCAAAGAACAACTCTGAAAGACGTTAATAAGGATTTTTAGGACGCGTTAAAAGTTCCCAGGAAGTTTCTCTGCTTGGAAGAAAAGAATAAATAAGTCAGAGTCACAGAAAGTCGAGTAATAATCCAGATCTGACTCAGATTAAGCTGCTTTACCTTGTTGCTACAGCCTGTAACAATGAAACGTCTGTGCAATCAGCGTTTAGCCAAACTGAAATGTCCTTAATCAGGAGAAGAGAAGCTGAAACTCCAGACGTCTTCAAGGCGTTCTGCTGCAGCAGAGCCTGAATCACAGAACAATAAACAGTCTGATTGATGCTGCAGCGACTGATGAGGAGCCAAACGCTGCAATGCCATCCTTCATACCGAGGAGCGGAGGGAGGCGAGGTCGCCTCTGCTACCTGAACTTACCTGACCACAACGATTCACCTGCCACAAATCCCTCTGCACAGGTTATCATCCAACAGAACCAGGCAACTGGGTCTGCAGATCAACTGGGTCTGCAGATCAACTGGGTCTGCAGATCAACTGGGTCTGCAGATCAACTGGGTCTGCAGATCATCTGGTTTCCTGGTTGGAGGTGAAGAAAAGCGTCTCCATCCTCCCTCTGCTGATGGAGACGTTTCCCACTAATATTCATCTCAGCTGGCAGCTCATTAAAGGGAAACTATTCAAATGAGATGCCGTAGTTTAATTATCCTCACAAGTCCTATTAACAACAGTTTGTTTTTTTAGCTTTGTTCCAGAATTAAATATTGTAGCTGTAGATTTGTTGGTCATTAGAATCACAAAGCACTTCCCATAATTACCTGCATCCCTGGTAAAAACCACAAGAAACCCACGTTGAGGAATAATTTTACATAAAATCATCTGTAACAACGTTGTTGACTGGAAGTGAGACAAAACTTTAATCTCTCCAGCTCAGCTGAAACGTTTTTACAGCATTTATGACTCAGATAAACATGATTTTGGTGGTTTGGTCACAGAAAGTTTAGTTTTGTTTCACTCCAAACCGATCCTGAGTGTCTGCTGCTCGTTCTCCAACACACAGCTCCAGTTAAGGTCCCAGTTAAAGGCCCAGTTAAGGTCCCAGTTAAAGGCCCAGTTAAAGGCCCAGTTAAAGGCCCAGTTAAGGTCCCAGTTAAAGGCCCAGTTAAAGGCCCAGTAGTGGTGAGCAGATCCACAGGTTTATGTGTGAGCTGGTGATTCGTGGCCAAGCGTGTGCCTGAGCGGAGCGGGTTTGGTCAGGATGAAAGATGCTCTGTTACAGACTTTATCACTTTGTTGCTACATTTAGTTTTTACTTTTCTGACTTTCTATCAACTTTTATTTTCAGAAATGCAACAAAAGTAGTTACTTTGTTCTGTTATTTTAGACTTTAATCATCTGAAAACATCAGTTGCTCTGCAGTAGCGGCGAGTATCTGACAGACAACCGAGCTGCACCACCTGCAGTTCCACCGTTCAACCCACAGTGGGCAGCAATGAGGCAACTTCAGGCAAAATTCTGCAAAATTAAACAAATTTACATGATAAGGTCATGATTTGCACAGAAACATAAATATAGAACCCTTAAGGACATTTATTCAGCAAAACAAAAAAAGTTAATTTGCAGTTAAATAAGAAATAAAGTGACTTAAGAACTGTGTTATGTTTTATCAGGGCCTCCTGGGTTTATGATTTTTAAAGAGAAAACAACATTGATAATCAATAGCTTCAATCAGCAACTAACAAGTGACAGAAAGGTTTTATATAATCTAGTCACCGAGATCCAACTGGACCTGAATGGATCCAACCTGCTGCTGATTGGCATCATGTCATTAACATCAAATCAAAAACAAATCAGGCTGAAAACCCAAAGCTCAGCCAATCCAGAGAGCTGGCAGGAAGGAGGCGATCCGAACGCCGGGATTCGTTCAGGAGCAACGAGGCGAGCGAGTCGGCACCTCGGGAAAACGGGACGGGATGTGACCCGGATTCAGTTCAGCTGCTTCAGCTTCATGTTTGGATTAAAACAGGAAAAATCTGTAAAATAAACCTTTCAGTCTAAATAATCCAAATCTGGCCTCAGATGTAGAGAAACACCTGATTCAGCTGTGAGATTATAATTAAACCAGGTTCGACCTGCTGCTTCCAGAGGAACGGAGAGGAAAACTACCAGCCCGATTAACGATCAATCACATTGATTTCCTGATCAGCAGCTCTGAAGGTTAATAACCTTACAGAACCAACAGTTTCTGCTCATCAATCTGGGAAGAGTCAGAAACTGAAAATCATCTCAACAGAAAATATTCCAGCAAATTATGAAAGTCAGGAGCAACGACACAAATAAAACCTGGAGCTCCGATTTAAAATCTACAGACGATCAGATTAAAAATCAAAGTTCAGGACAGAAAAAAGGCCTGAGGGCTTCGTCTCTCCTCAGCAGCTGAAAACATTTCAGCTGAAACGCTTCACACCAAACCCAGCAGCAGATCTACAGGAAAATGACCACATGTTGGAACGGCCCAGTCAAAGTCCAGACTCAACCTGATTCAGATGCTGCTGTGAAACTTTCAGAGCAAAACTCCAAATAATGAGCTGCAACAGGAGATTAAAGAGAGAAAAGAGGATGAGAGCAGAGAGGAACGCTTCAAACTAAACCAAACTGCTGTCAGTTTGTGCAGCAATAAATTCAGTTTGTGCTGCTGTTATTGTAATTATTATAAATAAATGTTTCCAGATTCTCCCTCACATTTACAAAATCAACTAAACATCAACTGTGCTGCTAAACCTTCTATTTGAAATTGTAAAATTGTGACGGCACAGATTAAATGTTTGCAGCACAAACGTGGCACAAACAGCTGACTGATAAAACGTTCTGTTTGTGGATCGGCTGGTTGACCTTTGGTGACCTCTGGAAATATTTATTAATATCTTTAAACAAAAACGTTTGACACGTTTTGTTTGGAGAAAATGGAGGACTAAACTTACTCAGGCTGGAAGTGTTTGTGACGGATATTAATATTCATATTTCTCTGCTCTTTGTAATGAGGTAGCTGTTACTTTTAAAAGATTTAAAAGGCATAAATAGTTTTTTTAATCCTTCTTGGAGTGAAATCCAGCCTAGCAGAGGACAGAGACGGGATGTGACTGAATGTTTCTGGCTGAATCAGGTTTGATGTTTCATTCATCCAGTGTGTCCGTCTGTTTCTGTTTCTGTCTGTTTCTGTTTCTGTCTGTTTCTGTTTCCGTCTGTTTCTGTTTCCGTCTGTTTCTGTTTCTGTCTGTTTCTGTTTCTGTCTGTTTCTGTCTTTTTGTTTCTGTTTCCGTCTGTTTCTGTCTGTTTCTGTTTCTGTCTGTTTCTGTTTCCGTCTGTTTCTGTTTCTGTCTGTTTCTGTCTTTTTGTTTCTGTTTCCGTCTGTTTCTGTCTGTTTCTGTTTCCGTCTGTTTCTGTTTCTGTCTGTTTCTGTTTCTGTCTGTTTCTGTTTCTGTCTGTTTCTGTTTCCGTCTGTTTCTGTTTCTGTCTGTTTCTGTCTTTTTGTTTCTGTTTCCGTCTGTTTCTGTCTGTTTCCGTCTGTTTCTGTTTCTGTCTGTTTCTGTTTCCGTCTGTTTCTGTTTCTGTCTGTTTCTGTTTCCGTCTGTTTCTGTTTCTGTCTGTTTCTGTTTCCGTCTGTTTCTGTTTGTGTCTTTTTGTTTCCGTCTGTTTCTGTTTCCGTTTGTGTCTTTCTGTTTCCGTCTGTTTCTGTTTCTGTCTGTTTCTGTCTGTTTGTGTCTTTTTGTTTCTGTCTGTTTCTGTTTCTGTCTGTTTCTGTTTCCATCTGTTTCTGTGTCTGTCTTTTTGTTTCTGTCTGTTTCTTTTTCTGTCTTTTTGTTTCTGTTTCTGTCTGTTTCTTTTTCTGTCTTTTTGTTTGTGTCTGTTTGTGTCTTTTTGTTTCTGTTTGTGTCTTTTTGTTTCTGTTTGTTTCTGTTTTTGTCTTTTTGTTTCTGTTTGTGTCTTTTTGTTTCTGTTTGTTTCTGTTTGTTTCTGTTTGTGTCTTTTTGTTTCTGTTTGTTTCTGTTTGTGTCTTTTTGTTTCTGTTTGTGTCTTTTTGTTTCTGTTTGTTTCTGTTTGTTTCTGTTTGTGTCTTTTTGTTTCTGTTTGTGTCTTTTTGTTTCTGTTTGTTTCTGTTTGTGTCTTTTTGTTTCTTTTTGTGTCTTTTTGTTTCTGTTTGTGTCTGTTTCTGTCGGACCTCGTTGTCGCGGTCCTTCTCCAGGAAGTGGCGGGCCACGTGGCTGGGCAGGATGTTCCTCAGCATGTTCTCGTTGTGTTCCCGCAGCTCCTTCATCTCGTTGATCTCCTCCTTGGCCTGAACGCGCCACAGGAAGTCCAGCCGGGCCGTGTACTCCAGCTGAAACCACAAACCGAGTCAGAAAACCTGCAGATCCGATCAGAACAAAACACGAAGCCTCGACGTGACAAACGGCTGGAAAAATGAACCACCTCGCATGGAAAACGATTATTTTTAAGAAATTTGAGCTTTTTTCTACTGTGAATGAATTTCCATAAACTCCAGAGTTTAATCTGTGCATTTAGAGAAGAAACAGTGACAATAAGAAACAGCAGAAAACAGAGTTTTTAGAAAAAACACCAAAAAATGTCACTGATGTAATTATTAAAAATCTGTTTAAAATAAAAAAAAAATAAAATAAAAGTTCTATGTTTTGCTTTGGCCCCTCAGACCAGGTCAGCACTGTAAAACAGAGCATGGCTTAACTTAAGTCTATTAGGTAATTATCTTGGTTTTTAGTCAGAAATCAAATTTTATCAAGTTGATTTAACGAGAGACAAAGATTATTTTAAGTTCTTTAATCTTCATTTGAGTTGTTTTAACTTTTTACTGTAATTAAAATTGAACTGAAAACTGTCCTCACTTATTAAAAAAGCAACATTTTTATATTTTCACTTATATTATCCAGTTGAAATAATGACTTATGTGAAGTTAGAAGCATTAAATTATATTTTAACTCACCTCAGGCAATCTGAGTAAACATTGTTCTCAACTATTGCAAACTGTCAGTTGCCATCAATGCCGAATATTTCAGCTGTTTTCTCATCCAAGTTTATAACTTTTAATTAGTAAGGAATCTTCATGCGAGGCTAATGTCGCAATAATAAAGTGATTTCTTCTTTTCAGTGTGCAGATGTTTTACAGGCCGTTAAAACTAAAACTCCAGCTGCTGAAGTTTAGAGAATAAAGTTGGCCTGAGCTTCCTGACGCGTCAGCTGATGAATTTGTTCCATAAAAAGCTGATTAGAAGTGAAGTTCAGGGCAAAGTGTTATATAAATGAGATGATTGAATTCACAGCAACAGGCGGGCAAATTAAAATATTTAATCACCTTTGCAGTACAGGACTATTCGATCAATCTGCTGTGCAGCTGAAGTATTTTAAGAGGCAACTCAATTAGCTTTTTTGAATGAACAATTAATACAAAGTCATATGAATAAATTAGAGCCAAACAAGTGGTGTGCGCCTGCAGAAGGGAGGGATGAGAAAAGTCATCAGTGAAGCTGAAAAATGATTTCCAGGGCAGGACGATAAGCCTGGAAGGATTTCTGCTCTTCTTCTGAGGCGGCCTGATTAATCAGGGAATCAATTAGTCGCCTAATCAGGAGAGAAACTTCATCCAGTTTTCTGTCCAATTAACGTTCAGCCAGCCTGAGTACAGCAGCGTCCACCGGAAAGAGAAGCCAACAGCCGACACAAACTCTGCACAGGAAATCAACTTCCACATTTCAGCATCGAGAAATATTTAAATTCAACTTAATCACATTTCAACTGTAAACTATGATGACAAAGTAAACAACAGTTTCGATTCAAAAACTATTTTTGCTGCTAAATTATTGAATAAATAAATATTTGAGCTCAATAACAAAGATATTTATTGTTTTTAATCTGTTATTAAGGTTAGTGGACGGGTGCGTTAATGCTACATGTTTAGCATTGAGATGCTATTTTAGGCTAGCATAGCTTCACTGACAGGCTAGCTCCTGTTAGCACAACTTGACCACAACATTAGTTTTTTACAGCGTCCAATCAGATCAGTGGAAGCAGAAATTAAACTCATTGAGCCGAGAGAAACGATCAAACGTGCGTCAGTTTTACAGGCGCGCCAGAAACAAGTGAATATAAAGGTTCTGGCCCGATCTTCTGTATCTAAAAAAAAAAAATTTCTTTTTAAACATGTTAAAATCTTTATAAAATGATTATTATTTATAAATTAAAGGCTGATGAAGCTCAGCCTTCATGGCCGTCTCAACTGGAACGATATTAGTAAAGAAAAGTCTTTTCCCAAAATGGCTGCTTTATTTCTAAACTCTGTTATTTTGCTGATTAGTGGAGCGATATTCAGAGAGAAGGAAGTCTTGATTTATCATCCAGAATTTTGCTTTTTAATGAAAAATGTAGACAGTGTTTATTAAAGTTACAAATAAACAAGTCTTAAATAAATGAGTGTGATCGATGGTGTCAGCAGAACCCACTCCCAGCTGGTCACAACCATCTGCCGCGCTGCAGAGACGTTTACCGTCTGACTAACGTCTCTTCATTTAGGACTTCAGATGAAGAGCGAACAGGTTGACGTGTTGGAGACAATCTTTACTGCCAGTTCATTTGTTTGACAAAACACGGAGCCAGACTCCACTTAGCAAAGAGCAGCTGTGCAAAACATTTGAGACGAGGATTTAAACAATAAATGTTTAAAAATGGGAGTTAGTCAGCTGATTGGGTCTTTATTGATAATAAAGTTACCTGGAGAATCCAGACCGCAATGAAACATTTAGAAGATGTGGGAATATCTCAGTTCTTCAATCTGGATTTAAAACATTTCTCCATTTGTTTGCCTCCATCAGAAAGAGGATCAATTTAAAAACATTTCTATGAACAGCAAACAGCCATTTTCCTCAAGACATTACCGGCAAGTCTCACGTTTCTCAAGGAGAAAATCAGAGTTAAGAGTCTGTAAGTGAAGCAGGTTGTGGAGGGAAAGGCTTTAATTGGCTTCTGATCTCCTCACAAACAGAATCACTCGAGTGTCGCTTCAACAAGGCCCTGAGAGGCGGCGCAGCTTTTCCTTCTGCATGCATCTGTTCCACAGTCAGCAGCAGTACGGCGCGTTTCCAGCCACAAAAACACTAAAAACCATCAAATTAATCACAGAGCAGCAGCGATGCTTCTGCAGATAGCGGTGGTAGACCTGAGCTCGTTTTAATTTAAACACAATAACATTTACTCCACATTTTCAACAGTGAAACTGACTGTAAATGTCATCATATACAAAATGGAGTCATAAAAGAGTCTCTTGGATGTTTAGAAAAATCCTTTCTTCATGCAGAATAAGATGCATTATTACTGATTTACTTTTATTTGAATTAACTGTAAATTAATTTCTGATTGGCTGAAAGTCTAATTCTGCATTTCTAAAGAACTCAGATTAGATCCAACTGGATTTATTTCCAGTCAAACGTTTAGTTTGTTGTTAATTTGTTAACTAAATTGACATTTTTCTCAGTCTGAATGGATTTAATTGAATTTTTGGCTGTAAAACCGTGAGATTCATAAATTTCAGATCTTAGGCTGTAGTTTAGCAATAGACGCTAATTAGAGGCTAATCCTAAACTTAGCACCTTGGAAAACATTCATTTGACTCAAAGTTTTAGGAAAGTAACTCTACCTGTGTCTAACAGGTTGATGATCCAACTTCACATTGAGCAAAGAGCTCTGACTGTTATTCAGCCAATATCAGAGAATCCAGCTGGATATTTATGATGAATGCTGACAGAAAAGCTGCAGATGTTTCTGTTAAAGTCGGTAAAAAACAAACGCGTCTTTCCCAGCCTCTGATAGACAGATATTACTCTAACCGGACCTGTTCATCAGGACTGAAGAGGTTGAACCAGACTCTGCTAACTGAAGCTTCCTGCAGAGAGCCAGGCGTCTCCTCCATGCGCTCCGTTCCTGCCTGATGCGGCGAGTCGCAGGCCTGAGCTGGGTGCTGTCATTGTCTCCGGCTTCCCAAACAAGTGATCGACTTGACCCAGAGAAAATCGATGCTGTATGACTTCAAATGCGGCTGCTTTCTACTTTCATGAGGCCACAAAAGACCTTCAATTACGTCTCCCTGCCCAGCTCTCCAGCCGGCGCTGAGCCGCCCCACTGCATGATCAAAGGTTGCCATAGAGAGAGCATGAAAGCAGCGGGCGACGACAGTTTCCTCACGGCCGCGGAGCCGGACTCCATCAGCGGCAGATTGGTTCATGTAGCGCATCAGGCCGATGAAATGAGCCGGCTTGTTCTGCTCCGGTTCCTGTTTACGGCGTGAAGATAAAAATAATATCCAGAAAGACGTTTCTGTACCTGAACGGTTTACAGACGAACTGCTGCTCAGGGATACGGTTTAATTTACAAAATATGACGTACATCAGTGTACTTACAGCCAGAGGCCAGCAGAAAACCCAAAAACTGGAGAGGAGCAAAACTTAAACATGTTTTTACTCAAGTAAAACTAAAACGTAGAAATCGCAAAATCGTGTGCTGTGGTGGCGCAGGGGGTTTAGCACGCCCTGCGTTTGGACGAGGAAGTCGCGGGTTCGACTACCGGTCCCGGCGACCTTTGCCCCATGTCCTCCCCTCTTTCCTACTGTCGCAAAAAGTATGAGCCACTAGCCGCAAAAACTCTTCGGAGAAAAAAACTGGAAAAAAAAAAAAATCGCAAAATGACTCACGTCAGAGTAAAAAAGTATTTGGTGAAAAATACTGAGATCAAATTATCAATCACTTAACATTTAAAAATTACATCAAAAGATGGATGAAAATGACAATAATTCATATAAGTAATAAAAAAATAAAATCAGGCAAAAATCAATAAAGAGAAACTTATGAAACTTTCACCAAACTGCAGGTTTGTGTTTGTCTGGTGAATTTCTGGTTAAAATCTGTTTGTTTTTTATTCAGAATCCACAAATTTTACTAAGAGAAGAAATATTACAAAATAAAATCACTAAAGTAAAAGTAAAAAGTAAATTTTTTCAAAAAAGTAACTGAGTAAATGTAACTGGTTACTGCCCAGCTCTGCGTGTGATCAATCCAACATGTCTGCTTCGTGGAACTGAACTGAAAACAATTATTATTATTCATAATTATGAAATGATGCTGATGTTAAAAATGTGCTGATTTCTCCCGATCAGAACCAGAACCAGAACCTGACCTGGCTTCTCTTCTGCTGCTGCTTCAGTTTTCCGGGGTGCCACATGGTTCTGCTTTAGACTCTCTGCTTTCCCAGAACATTTCGGATCATTCTCAGCCCGGTCAAATTTCATTTCTCTAAAGATGATTTACGGGTTTATTTACCACTAAACTCAGGATGCAGCGACGCGTAACGTTCTCTCTGCATCCCTGCAGTCACACATAAGCCTGAACGTTGGGCATCCAATGTTTAACAGGAGGTTTGAAGGGAAGTAATCCCTCCCAGGTATTTGTAATCAGAGTACTTGGTAGGTCAGACTGAGCGGATGTTCACCAAGGGAACAGATAAATTAGAAAACAGCATCATTTTTACTGTCTGTATTTAAAACTAGTTGAATTTGAATGACTCAACGTCTGACTGCACAAAATGTAACGTCTGTGTTTTAATGGTTGAACTAATTATATAGCAAATAAAATAAATATTTATGCTTTTATTGGCTGTTAGCTGTTATCATTGATTAATGAATTTATTCACCTGATCAGTTTCTCTTTCTGGACTGAATTAATTTATTATTATTTCCTAATCACCTGTAATTATGCAATAATGCTACATGTGTGCAGACTGAACTTTACTGCCACCTCCAGGAGCTCAGAGGAATAAATCATTACCGATGTAACGTCCAAACTTTTAATTGTGAAAAAGTATGTTAGATTACTTTATGCTTTTTAATTTAATGGTCTGGTAGATCTGGTAATTTGTGGCATGATGAAGCTTTTTTCTCTTTCTAATTAGCTGCAGCACAGCAGGAGATGTTTGTCTGAAAGGGAAATGAATCGACTGACTTTAATTTGGTTAGCGGCTGCAGCACCTGGAAGCTGGAGCTGAAATGAAGCAGCGGAGTTCAGAACCACCAGGAACCAAAGGAACCCGATCGAATGAGGAGATGAACTGATTTTCCATCTGCAGCTTCATTAAAGTGTTGCTTAACAAGTCTAATCACTTCTTTAGGCCTCATGCTGAGGGAATGAAGTCTTTAATGGCTTCACTTTATGGTTTCATTTTGTTCCACACTTTAACTTCCACTGGATAATAAAATGAAGTGAATCTTAAACTCTGCATGAAGCGTAAACATGATTTCCTCCCTGGTTGGTTTCATTTCCATCGCGGTGAGCCCAGATCGTTCAGGTTGTCCTGATCGGTTTCTGTAGTTCTGCTGCCATCGGCTCCACTCTTTCTTCTCCTACTGCTCTCCGATTTACATTATTAGTTGTTATTTAAACTGCTAACTTTCTGTTTTCTCAGCTTTTTCTCTCTGTAGAAGATGCACCTGATTGGCTGAGGCTCTTCCTGGAAGATGCCATCATCAGCTGGCCTGTTCTGCTGGAGGTTTCCTCCTGTTTTTCCTCTCCACTGTCGCCACATGCATGTTTGGTGTGAGGGATTTCTGTAAAGTCAACGACTCAACACAGCCGACTGTCTCCTGTCGCTTCGTCAGGAGGAATGAGCCTGCTGGGCTTCCTTAGAAAGAAACCTTTTCATCTGATCTGAATAATAAACTGAACTTATTTAATTGTCTGACTGAAATAAATTGAGATAACTTGTTGTAAATTCCTGTCATAAAAACAAACTCAATTGACAAAGTCAAATCTGATCTTTGAAGTGAAAATGCAAAGTTTGCTGCAGAGTTTGTGTTTTGGAAATGATCCGGTTTTACCTGCTGACCGTGGTAAAACACGGCGAGGAGGAACATGGCCATCAGCAGCAGAGACGTCTCTTTGGTTCCCAGGAAGTTTCTGGTGGAAGGAGAAGAAAAAAGTAAAATGCTTATTGTGTTTTTCATTACACTCTGCAGGAAACATCCGACAGAAGAAATTACAAATGTCACGTCGTAATTTAATCTATTAAAAGATTAAAGTCATGCAACAAAATCCCATCAAAGAAAAACTTTGGTAGAAAAACCAATCACTTCATGTAAAGTTATAAACTGCAGCAAAATGTAAAAGTCAAATCTTATGAAAAAACTTGAGACAACATGTTTGTTTCCAACTGAGGATTATCAGCTCAGATGTAGAAACTCTCAAAATAATAAATGTTTGAAGTGTTTTTACTGGTTCAGAGGCTAAAACAGGAATCAGGTCCGAGACTCTGAGGTTTGAGTTTTTATGCATCGTTGAGTCAGTGGAGGTTTTATTCACCGCAGAATTTCATGATTCAACTGCCACACAAATGACAAAAAACCAAAAAACATCTGCAAAAACAAAACAACCGAAGCTGATAGAGAGCAGAACGTTCCTCTGGTCCTGGGAACCAGAAAAGAGAAACAAAAGGAATCATTCAAATTAAAGTCAGGAATCCTTCTTTGTGCTTTTTGCTTCAGATATGAAAACATTTCTGCAGAAATCGTCTTTATGTTTCTGCCTGGAGACGTTTTACACATTTAAAGGATATTTAACAGAAATGATTCTGACTCTGGGTTGAAGTGATGAGGACTGGAGGTTGTCACACTAATGAGGAAACTGTTAGTGTGTTTTTATTTAATTGCTTTTATGGTTTTTGATATTTTAAAGTCCTGAGTATTAAGCCACTTTTAATCATGTTATATTTTATAACTATTGTCAAAGTTTCTATCAAATTTTCTGTTTGGCAAGAAATCTGACTCACTTTACTGTAACTAAATCTACCTAATGGAATAAATAAACTTTTAAATATCAGAAATGTAAAGATCTTAGAGGACATTAATCCAGGCTGCCTTTGCTTTTTCAATTTTCACATAAAAATAATGTCAGACATTTAATCCAGTTCCTGTCAACGCCTGAGTTATAATCAGCCTGGAAACATTTTACTTCAAACTCTGCTGGTTTTTTACATTTCTGCTATATTTTTCTTACAGTAAATATCAAATATGATCAATAACAAACCCTGAGAGATTCATATTTTTGTTCATTTGTAGACGTGTGACTGTGGATCTTTCAGATGGATGTGAAGACAAAATGGAAATTCAGAAACCAAATCAAGTGAGGCATCCAACATGGCCGCTACGACAAACGGTCCGGTCGGAGCTCCAGCTGTGCAGACGACTCACTCCGTGTTGTGGTGCACGGTGTCGTAGCGCACAAACAGCGAGGTGTAGAAGGCTTCGGTCAGCAGGGAGTAGATGGCGATCATCAGCAGCAGCACGGCCAGCTTCAGCACCGAGTTGAGCCGCAGGAACACGGCGCAGGTGACCATGGCCAGGACGCCCGTGAACACGAAGTACTGCGAGACAAACAAACGCGTTTAGATGCACATCCATGATCCCAGCAGGCAGCGGCAACGAAAACATCTGACAAAATCCAGCCAGGATGCAGAGCCACAGCACTGAGGGTCAAACAATATGAGTTTTATCTGAAATATAAGAACCGGTGAAGTTAAATGAGTTCCAGATTGTGATTTAATGGTTACTTCATAGTTAATTAAATGTGAATATTAACTAGCTAGCAGCTGGTTTCATATGAATTACAGACTAAACTAATTGCTATCTAAATAATGACCAGAAATTAAATTCTCCAAAGTCACCAAACAGCCAATTATCAGATTTATTTCCGTTCTAATTAAGTAGAATAATAAGGAAATAAAACTAACCTGGATTTGCTAAATACTCATAATAATTAAAAATGTATTAATCATGCTTAATAAAGAATTGTTTGGTTTCAGTCAGTGAGATTATCAGGAACAAAGGAGAATACTAATTAAATATTAAACATATGTTAATAAATAAAGTAAAAAGAACGAGGAAACACCTGAATCTTTTTATAATCACAAACTAAACATTAATCAGAATTAAGGATTATTGGTTTGTTACTCCTCTGAATAAAAATACTAGAAAAATCCAGAATGTTTGATTTGATCATTTCAATCACAATATAAATCATACATGTATTTAAATGTAGGAGATAAACTTTAAAACATTATGCATGAAATTATGTTACATGATGAGGGAAAAGCAAAAACTGGAGGTGAATTAATGGTTATTTATGAAATGTAGAATCATTATTATTTACCAAACTATAAACTGTTTACCCTGATAATTAATAACTGTTAATGAGGAATATCTTGCAATTATGAGTAGTTATTAGTTAGCTAATACAGAGTTAAATTATTCCGCCTCATTTAACGTTTATTACAGCTAATTATACTTTAACAACCAGCTAATAATTAGATCAGCAGGACTAATTAGACAATTAATTATTAACCCAACAACCAACAGTTTATCTAACATCCTGGAAGATCTGCTGATAAATTATTTATGAATGATCTGTTGTGTTTCAAATATATAAAAAATAAGATATCTGTTAATAATCAATGTTTTACTTATGAGAATTTTTCAAAACACATTTAATGACCAAAAATAACAGAGAACTGGAGAATATTTACAGTTTATCAGCGTGCGGTTGATCAATTATAAAGAGATTTTATTTGTAAATATCTTCTTTTCTCACCTTAAAATAAACCGTTTAGTAAGAATTGATTTATAATAGTTAATTAGGTTCTACTGTAGTTTCTCTGTTGTTATGCTGTAGCAGGAAACCTGTAATACCACAGACAGCCACTAGGAGTCAAAACAACATTATACAAATAATTCAGATTATTGCCGTGAGAATTAGCTTTTATAACTCTTTTATAATACAGACACAATTCTCTGGAGGTTTTTGTGTTTTTCCTTCAGATTCCTGAACCTAAAATTCAACTGAAGATCATTTTAAACTTTCTGCATATAAACTAAACCTCCCAGTTTGTCTCATAAGTTTTCTGTTATTAATGTGAACTCTGGGCACAAACTAAAATAACTTTCATGAGCTCCTGATGGAATCCCCAGCTCCTCTGGCCACAAAGCACGCCCCCTGCTGAGCCGTAATAAACCAAAACTACTAAACTGCCCTTTATTTGAGAAGTTTCTGCTTTGCCTGCTTATGAAATATTAAATCCAATATCCAGTATTTTTTTTATTTGTCTACAGCTAAAAACAGACCCAGTGTGTGCACAGAGCAGGTCGGACCTGCGGAGCCTCAGGAGGAAATAAGTTTATGATGTATACATGCAACAACATGAGTCAGCCGAGCCTGCGGCTGTAAAACGAGCCTCGTTATTGGCTCCATCAATCAGCTGCAAACTGTGAGAGCAAAACAACATGATGGATGTTTTCCACGTGACGCCCTGACGGCGCCGTCAGCTGCCGCGTCCGAGGCGAGACCTCCCTGGGACGCGAGCGGCTGTCCGCCATGTTTATTTCATCGCTGACGCAGAGGTGAGAAAGCACAACAGACGGACCGGACCGCAGAACCGACAGCTCATCTCGTTGGTACCTCTGGGTAGAAGCAGATGTCCGGGATGGAGACAGACTCGTTGTACGTCTGGTTCCTGAAGGTGTTGGACTTGTCGAAGTCGCACCACAGCTGGCAGAGACACAAACAGGGCGGATCATTTCAACGAGCAGAATTACTCCGACTCAGATCAGCTGAGAAAGAGGAGAAATACTTTTTATCAACAATCTCAGTCATTGTGTTCATTTTGCTGTTAGAAATATTTACTTGCATTAATGTTTTTGATGCACTGAGGAGATTCATTCACTCGCCTGTAGGTGGAGACATATCAATGGTTTTATTTCCAACCATAAATTTATTTCCACCTCTATCTGCTTAAATCAGGTCTCTGTTTTTGAGTCATGATGGTGTTACTACTTTCCAATGTGAGTCTTGTTTTTGAAAACAGCCCAGGTGGTGAATGTCTACCATTAATGCCTGTTGATGCATATTTAACACATACCAGGAATAACACTGGAATCACTTCCCCATCATCTAGTTTTCAGTAATGAAGCCAATTTAATAAATAATGTATAAACTACCAATGTCGTATGTGGTATTATAGACCGCTTTTGGTTTCCTGATAATTTTTTAATGGACCTTTGGACTTGTTCTCGTCTCATTCTCAGAAATTGAGGACTCGAGATTTTATTTCATAAATTACCAGAATGTTGCCCAATTTACCTGCTAACATTCTTTCATTAAACATACTGATTTAAATCCAAGCAACATCGTGTTTCAGTTGCCGCTGCCATCCAGCTACATAAATCAGAATATTTTTGTTAAACTTCCAGGAGAAAAAATATGGCGACTTGTAAATCCTGCAGTCCTTCTCTTTCTGAGACTTTGACTACATCTACATTCCTCAGCAAAATTATCCATATTGTTTAAAAATGTCAACTTTTGGCCAAATCTGTGTGAATTTAAAATTCATCAATGTTTCAATTAAGACATAAAAAAAAATGTTGTTTCAAAAAACAAAACAGTTTTTATGTTTAATATTATGCTGAAAAATTTAGAGACATAGAATGGCTTATCTAGGATTGATATCTCTATTAAGAATAGAATAAAGTAACTATCTTTAAACATGAGTTTTATCAGTTGTTTATTAATATAACAGCGTTTGAATCAAAATTTGCAATCTGCAGACATTTGACTGCAGATTACCCAGAAAACCTTTCAGAACAAAAGACACAGTTTATGTCTAATAGGCAAACAGTCGATGGAGGAAATAAAATCATCGTCAGGCGTAGAAAATCTCAAAGCTAGAACAGAAGAAATAAAAATTCCCTTTTTCTTTTTCTCTTACAATGTTGATCATTGCAGCGAGGAAGTTGATGAGGATGGAGACGAAGATGATGACGTTTCGCGCTGCGTACGTCTCGTTGATCCAGCAGCAAGCTTTCCTCAGAACCAGAGGCAGACACTTGTAGTCCTCCGCCGTCGTGACCAGAACCAGGCAGGAGTGGAGAACGATGAGGACCGAGAACTGGACCACCATCGTCACCATTCTGCACGCACAAAAAACAGATTTAACTAAAATACTGATTATTTTAAACAGTTTGTGACACTTTAAGAGGGTCATATCTGAAGAAACTCTTCTATGTTCAGATTTTAACTTCAGAACATGAGAATCCCTCTGAGGGTCAGAAAAACAGGAAACCATTTTCCAGCATCTCATTCCATTTCCTGTCCTGAGCTGCTGAATGAGCAGCGTTGTTCATAACGAGCTGCTTCACCTGGAAATGATGCAGAAAAATACCTGAAAACTGAAATCAGATTTTCTCTGAGTGAAAACTCCAACGCTTCATCTGAGCTTGAAAAGTTGAAAATTTGCTAAAGATTTTGAGATTAATCTCTGAAATCTTAGACAAAACATTTTTAAAATTTCTGACTTCCAAAAGTTTAAACTGTTTTACTTTTGAAACTCATAAATTTCCATGATCTTATGGTGGAAATTTACTGTCCCTAATACGGCGTTGCAGATTGTACAATGTGTTTAAGATACATTTGACAGTTTTTTGCTTTTTTTAATCAGGGTAGGATAATTATCCAGTTAGATTTTTAGGGAGTTCTTGTTTCTCTCTGAGTCTTATCGGTTTCGCCGCGCTGGACCATTTGTTGCTTTTTTGACGTCCCCTTACCTGGCAGAGGGAAGCAGGCTTTGAATAGCTGTGATGAAGATGAGCACGATGAAGGCGCAGACCAGGTTGGACTTGAAAACCTCGTCCCTCATCTGCGAGTACTGCACAGGGACAGAGAGACGAAGACGAAGAGAAAAGGAGGAGGAAGAGGAGGCGAGGGGGAGAAACAGGTTTTCAGACAAACAGAGAGGACTGGACGAGTCAAAATGTGCCAAACACACGGATGCACTGCCACAGATGCATGCGACTCGGTCGACCACAAGCGTTAGAGAGAGACAGGAGCTGGTGGGTTAGCCGTGGGTCCTGGGGAAGGTGCGAAGCTGACAGACACCATGCTAGCTGTGAGCATTTCAGATGTTAGCCGAGACACCAACAGAGAGTGCTGAGCGAAAATAAACCCTAAACCTGAAACATGGACTAAAGTAAGATGCAGGAAAATGAGTTTATTACATGTTTTTATTGCCCTTCTAATTAACAACTAAAAAATAAAGAGCAAAAAAGCAAAGACATTAATTTGGTGCCTTTTATGTTTTGCCTTCTTTACTTGTTGTATTTTGTCAAACAGTAATAAACTAAACAGGAACAGAAAACGTATTTTCTGTTGATTCAGATTTTGTATTCAGAATTTGATAAATGTGGCTACATTTGTATTTAAGAGTCACACATTTTTCTTTAAGCTAGTTATCAGGAACAACTACATGGATCAATAAATTTACTAAATATTTTTAAAAATGCATTTATTTTCCTACAAGGGTCTAAATACGATGACTGATAAATAAAATTTTACTAAAAATAGATAAAAGTAGCATAAAAACAAAGAAAAACATTTTAAAAGTCGCTAGCTAAGATATGCTAATTAGCCACAGCTAAACTTTAGCAAAGAAAATCGTCGAACTAAAAAAAACTTTCTTCTTTGCAAAACTGTCAAATAATAATATACTTAAATTTTCTGCTAAAAAAAACAAAGGCCTGTTTTAAAACTTCAGAAAAATGTCTAAACATTGAGGAAGGTAAATCTGTAGGTTAGCCGTTCCTGAGGGAAGCTAGGTAGCTAGCACAGTATGGCTAAGATTATTTGCCCCTTTCCACCCCAGGGACACCTGCTGCCCCGAACCTCTCTGTCTCTTTCTTCAAGGGTGCTGGGAAATTAGCAAGAGGATGCTTCACGTTCGGTCACAACTTTGGCAAAAAAAATAAATTAATTAAAGAAAAAATAAATAAATAAATCATAAAGAAGGATGAAGGGAGCCAACACCAAATCACTGCACATTTACTGAGGAGGTTTACAGGTTAATCAGATAAACAAAATAAAAGTATTTAAATTAAGGTAGTTTTGGGAGATGGTGATAAAACACAAGTATGGAAGCCAATATGAACTCAACAGCAACAAAAACAAAACGGGAAAATATTAAAAAGATGTGCAAAAGGAGACTGCATTCAGCAAAGAAAAAACATTCATACTTTTTATTTATACTTTAATCCTTCATGATTAATGATCACAGAATCACCATAACAACATTAGATAATCAATATACTGATGATTTTCCTGATACTTCCTGATAAAACAGCTGTCTATTTAAAAACTATATAATAAACAAACTGATTATAATCTGTTAATTAGCGTTTTTAACCATTAAACTACTGTCCTGAATTTTCTTATTACAAATGACAAATGTCTGTTTACTCAAGTCAGAATAACTGCAAATTACTAACAGCTTATTGCAAAAGTTATTCAGAAATTAATTTTTTTTTAATCACCATCTATTTACTGGTTATTAATCACACTTTTAATAAAAATTCAATTTCAAACATTCAGGATTTGAAGATAAAAATTGTTTTAGACAAGGCTGATGGTTATTAATTTTTTTTTTTTACTGAATGCAGTGATCAAAAGATAAGACAAGAGAAAAATAAAAAATTATTTTAAAATGAAGCTGAGCTGGTCAATTTTGTCCACAGAACTGTAAATTTCCCATAGTTCCATGGTGCGAACGTTTTGGTCATGAGTAAACTGAAGGGCCGTCACTAGGCTGTGGTAAAGAAAACAAAACATATCTGTTCTGTGATTATTAAAGTTAAAATATGAGTAATAATTTTTTAGGTGAACCTAAAATAAAAAGAAAAACTCAGAAAATCTGGATTTTATTGGGGTGAATTTTTACAGACCAGTTTTTCTGTATGGAGTCCAAAGTGTGCCACTGAAATCGCAAATTTATTATTTTATTCTAACAAATTCTAACCTAAACAAAACAAAATTTATGCTAAAATATCTTAGTATGGAAATAACTTCCCTCAAAGCAAAACTTCTCCAGCTTTTTGTTTTCCATTTGATTTATTTGGAATACAGAAACATTTTTTTTTTCTTTTTATAGATTAATATTTGTTAGTGGTTCTCAAAGTTCAGATAAAAATGATTGGATTTGTTTAGTCATTACTCAAATACTTAAGTTGTTCTTTTTTTTACTAAAAAGTGACCAGTTTCTATAATAGAACAAAGATTACTGATGGCAAATTTATTTATTTTAACCCCAATTTTTAAATTTGACGGCTGTCCTCGTTTGGTTAGCTTGTATTTATTCAGGGATTCATGCAAAAATGGAGAGACTAATAAATAACCTCGATGTAAGTGCCTTTAGCTTACTCATGATTTAATAAAATTGGTGTCATTTTTTGGTTTTTAGAAATCTCAAAAGTAGGTATGAGGAGGGAGAGAGAGGAGAAAACATGGATCTATCTCAAACCCCAGCTACCTTCTCTTCCAGGCTGGAGTCTTTAAACATCAGTGAGAAAGGCTTGATATGCTCTCTTCTCAACTTATCGCCACTCCGTAAGTCGATGGCACTCTCTATTCGCTTGTTAATTTCCTCAGGACCAGAGTGGACATGCAAAGCTTGTGCAAGATGGTTTGGAAGCAGATTTATCGAATTTCTCGTTAGGGCAGCCAGAGTCTAGAGGGAAAGCACATGCACATAGAATGAACCTGCTTGTCCCCCGTTTTCGTTTCATTCAGGTTACAAATGAAAAAAGAAACAACAGACACACAATTGGTTACAAACACAAAATTAAATCAAAAAGGAGGAAAGACGGGAGACCAAAATGCAACATGAGCTGTCAGAGCGACAGCTCAGAGCAAAACATGCAGATCCCATTCGCTCCGGCGGCGCGCCGCGGCCGTGTTAGTGGAGACAGAGCTCAGAGTAACGCACACACCGTCAGAAAGATTAAAACACAATTACAGGGCTGGAAACCAAAATCATCAGGCAGGAAACGGAGGAAAAAACAGCTCAGATAAGAGTCCAGATGCAAAAACTCAAATTAGACTCTAACAAGCACAGATTTCCCAAAAAAATTAAAGATTTTCAAGTTCATCTGGTTTAATTTAATCCCTTCCCATCAAACTTTTGGAAACTAAGAAAAATACAAGTACCTTTGACTTTTTCCTCTATTATAAACAAAATCTAAAATATTTTCACAAGTTTAAAGCAAAAGAACTGTGTGAACATGAGGAAAACCACGATGCTGGTAAAGATTTGACCTGAGTCTGATTAATAGATGTCCAAAAACAGCAGCCAGTTTCACTAAATCTAAGTTACCAGGTAAAATTCAGGTTAATTAAATCAATGATTCCTCAGGAATGATCATCTTTTCAGAAACAGTCCTTCACCAACTGAGTTAAAATTTATTTATTTATGATCAGACAACAAAGTGTGAATAGTTTGAAGAAGAAATCTGCACCAATAATTAATACAACTTGAAGTTGTTCACATTCTGTCACAAAACCTCACAGTATTTTGTTCGAGACTATGCATTATTGGTGCTTTTTGGTATTATTTGTTATATTTTATAAGTTAAGCTAACTGTCTTTGCTAGTTTTCAGTTTCATGGCTCTGGTAAGGCACAGATCCGCCAGCAGATGGCAGCGTTCGCTACGTCACAGCTTATTTCGCAAACGCATTTCCATCTATTCTTTAGCGCTTTAAGAAGAGCTAAACAAAATTAAGAAATTTTGCCGTTTCTAAAGCAATACTTCAAAATACGAACATAAAAACATTAAAAAACGGCTCGTGTTTTTCAGCTATAAGTTTTCATTGTTTACTTTGTTTTCACAATAAATGCTACAAAAAAAATGTCATAACTTTCTATAACATATCTACTGAAATTTATTGTAAAGTGACCAAGTGTAAAGAAAAATGGTTGAATATGAGAATATTTCTGTAAAGAATCGTAGATCATTCCTAGCATGTGTCAGATCTCCATGCGGTGGTTTTTCTGCTTTGAAATGAAAACAGAGATCATCCCTGATGAGAAGCTCAGCAGGTCACAGCAGCGACAGCAGCCATTTCCTCCAAACCGCTGCAGCCGCAGCATCAGGTTACAATCTGGAGCGTCAGCGAGCGGCAGAGCAGCCGGCCGTAAGCTGTGAGCGGAGATGGAGATGTTTGGAGATTCAATATCTCAGAACAAAGCGGCGTCTCACCTCAGCTCGCCTAATGCGACACGTTAACACATGAGATCCATCACGCTCAGATAGATCATTAAAAATTCATTTTCAGGCTCCACATGCATGGCCGTCCCCCATCAGTCCTGATTAATGGACGCTTTTGGCCCTTTGTTACCGGCCGGCTCCACTATCGCCAGAATTACACGCTAATGGAAACTACCTGGAAATAATAAACGGCCACGATTCAGACACTTATCACTCAGAGCCGTAAGATCCGGAGCTGCAGGGAGATTCCCTCACATCGACACGATCCACGTGGTCAACAGGGAGCAATGAGACAGAAACAACGATTCTCACTGCCGCCAGCATCACTGGGCCGTTAGTTTACAGATTTAACTGGAGAAACTGGTCAGTTATCAGTCAGTCAGTCAGTTATTCGCTCATCCTTTGAGTTTAGGAGTCTTTTTATGGCTGAGTGAATTAATTGGTTTGTTACTCAGGCCAAAGACAAACTTTCATAAAGTCAGACAAACTATTTGAAAAGATCACCAAAAGGATAGAAAATGTTAAATAAATGCCAGGACTCAAATAATTAATCTTGATTAATTGATTAGTGAAACAAACATCAGTTTATTTAGTAGCTGATTAATTAACTACAGACTCTAAAAAGCCGCCTGTTGAAAGAGCAACAGATTCAGAACAGAAATGAACACAAAACTGTACAGAAATACATACATTTGTCATTTAAAATAAAAATAACTTCTTAGAACTTCTCTAAAAAAGTTTAACTTCTCCTGGTTCAGATTCTGTCAGAAAATCTTTTGAATAATCGTTAATCCAAAGACATGGTTTCTAATTGATATTTTCATAGTTATACCTTCACTATTAGTTGTAATTTGTCACACAGTATTATAATGAAGAGGTACAGCAATTTTCTTTTCTATAGATTCAAATTGTGTTTTCAAAATTTGATCAATTTAGCTACATTTGTCTTTCAGTGTCACATCATTTTGTTAGCTTATCTTCAAGCTAGTTAGCAAAAACAACTAAGTAGAAAACTTGATAAAACTGCTAAAAATAAAAATTCATTTTATAATTTATATTCTTCTCAGGGTTTAAATGTGATGAACTACAATGTTGTTCATAGTGGATAAAGAAGAAAACTGTAAAAACAAATAAAAAAATAGCTAGCTAAGATATGCTATTAGCCATAGCTAATCAGAGCACCGAGCTTTTTATCTGCAGATCCTATAAACGATCAACCGTTCACTGAAGGAATTGACTGTCAGAATAATTTATTACTACGTTCAGTTGCAGCTGAATTAAATCCATTTTCATGTGTTTTTTTTTTTTTTTTTGAATGAACAGATCTGTGAGCATCGGAGCCGTTAATCACTGCGAGCTGAGCGGCTCCAGGCGAGGAAGACGAGCCGAAGCTGCAGTTGAACCGGAGCGAAGCTCTGTTGCATATGAATGAAGACCAAGTGGCCCGTGTGTCAGACGATTAGCATTTCTGGAACCCAGACAGCAAACACACGAGGAGGGTCATAATGGAGGCCGCCAGAGGAGCCGCCATGACACGTCAGCCTCATCACGGCTTCGTCTCACAGCAGCGCCAAGCCACATCTGACCGAACCCGCTGCTAGAATGCAGCCCGGGTCAGAACCGGGCCGCCGGCACAGCTGCTGCTTCTATCTGGAAACATTAGAACAGGTTTGGGTCGTCTGTGTTTTGTTTTGAAAAGTCTTCGTGAATCCAGTTTCCTCACAGTTTTCATTTGGAAATATTAAAGAATAAATACAAAAGTTTCACTTTGGGTCATTTTTCCACAAATGTTTGTTTGGTTGCTGTTGGTTACCAGATCAGAAGCCTTAAAAAATGGTACTGCGATCTCCAAGGAAAACTGAACCTCACAGAAAAATGTCAGCATGGAGGAAAAAAGGAAACACTATTCTTAGTAATCTGAGCTAAAAAGCTTTGGATCTCGGATGTTTCCTTGTCCATCTATCAGGACTCCCATCCGCCGACCCGCTTGGCCCAGATCCTCCAGTAACCATAGCTACAGTCTGTCTGACGTGTCCAGGGTCTTCGCCTGTCCAAGTCCTTAAATCTAAATCGTATTTCCAAATATGAGAGGTTTCAAACCATCAGTTTGAAAGAAACCATCAGCATGTTCATCATCTTAGCATCAAGAGAAAATACAGATAAAAAGTTTTTTGCATGGTCAAAGACGCCGTCCTGTTAGAGCTGGACAATATGACTGAAAAACTTATCACGATATAAACGTCTCATATCAGTCGATATCGATTATCGATCTACTAGTTTTTTGTTGAAAATATATTTCATATTTCGGACTGAGTGAACTTTTCTTTTCTGTTTTATCCACAGTTTTCACTCCGTTGCTTTTAAAAATTAAAACAGTTGTGTTTTTTAAGCAGTTCTGTGCACAGCCTGAAAATGCTGCGGCGCAAGTTACTCAGCAGGCTGTTGCTAGGCAACCAAAGAGTGAGTGAGTTAGTTAAAGTCACCAACCTAGCCTAGCCAGCCATGAGAGACTGAGAAGCTAAAGTGTTTCCTCTGCCTACATCACCCAGAATGCTTTGCAGTTCTGGATCGGAGTTCAGTAAAATTATTGACTATTCTATCATACTATCTATATCTCTATTGATATTATATATCTGTTGTGATATAAATGGTTGTTGATTTGTCTGAAGCTGAAGCTCCTCGTTACTCGCTTCATTTGGAGTGTTTCAGAAACTAAGAGGGAAATCCCCTCAATCTAAATCAGAAACTGAAAACATCTGCAGCAGATCTTTGAACGTCACCCACCGCTAACTGAATCTTTCAGCTTCTGCTCACTTCAGAGGAGAAACTCGGCTCAAACATGAAACCGTTTGTTTCATCGAGCAAAAGTGTTCACGCCCACTGCGACGTTTTGACCCACCATCTGCTTTCTGCGATCATCTGGACGCTCGGAATCCAAACATCCAGTGAAGCGGAGGATGTGACCTCAGGAAGACGCCTGGCCTCGGCCCAGAGACGCCGCCGCAGGGAAACGGAGGGAGCGGCGCTCCGAGTCCGGCCGGCCTGATCGTGTTTGGCGTGAAGGTCCCTGAGAGAGGACGGAGCAGAAAGGCCACCAATCCCAGCAGGCCTGATCAAAGTCAGACTGCTGAGCTCTGCGTTCGGATTTACTGCACATAAGCTGATCTATGTGACGCAAAAATAACCTCCATCTGTGGGAAACAGCAGCGCTGGACGTGGAGATGAAGATGTCTAAAAATGTGACCATGAAGGTTAGAATGTGATACGTTTCCAGCCTGCAGCTGCAACAGGTCTCCTGTGGTGCTCTTTAAAGGATCGCAGGCAAGCAGTTACATAAGCACGAGCCGCCGCAGGCGCAGCAGGAATAATGTCGCATAAAGTGAACCATCTTGACATTTATTAGGCAGATTGCCTTTTGACATGCGGATTTCCAAACATGTCTTGATGGACTCTCCTGACGCCCAAACATTCAGCTGAGCTCCGTTCACAGATGAAACCCGGAGGACGTCTCCCTGCAGCGCTGCAGAGGTTCTGGTGATGAGCTGAAGCTCCATGGCAGTGAGGAGCATCATGGCCGCCAGCAGGTACGCAGCGGAGCAGGGAGCCGGCGCCGAGCTGCAGGGATTACAGGCTGCCGGACTCCTCAGTCCGTTTCTGAAAGAATCCTCTGGATGTGCAGTCAGCCCCACAGGAACCAGCTAACAATGCTAACAGCGCTACCAATGCTATCACTGCTACTACAGCTACCAATGCTAACAGCGCTACCAATGCTATCACTGCTACTACAGCTACCAATGCTATCACAGCTACCAATGCTATCACCGCTACTACAGCTACCAATGCTATCACCGCTACCAATGCTAACAGCGCTACCAATGCTAACACCGCTACCAATGCTAACACTGCTTTCACCGATATCAACGCTGTCTTTAAACATGAAAAAATATTTATTCTTATATTATATTTACATTCTTTGTAAGTGGGATCAGTTTTCTCTGTACTAGCTCTACTGGCAGATTATTTAATAATATTAAATAGACATTTTTCCATATCCGACATAATCTACCAGTGGAATTAAAACTTTTTCATCAATATTGATGAATTGTTGACCTAAAAGAAGCTCCTATACTAAAAAGTAATTTGTAAGTTAGTTTTGAAGTGTACTGAGATATTTACACTGTAAGTGAGCACACAAGTTCAGTCCGATGGCCTCAAATGGCCCCCGGGCCGCACTTTGGACACCCCTGACTCAGAGCCTTCTTGTTTTTACCACAACGTAAGGATTTATTTTGCTGTTCCGTCTCCAGAGTTTCCTGCTGCTCTGCTCAGATTTTCCAGCTTCCTGCTCGCCGGCCGTCGCTCACCTGGCCTGACCCGGACAGAAACACACACCCTGCAAGCCGCTCTGCGCCGCATGCGCTGATGCAGAGACGTGAATCACACGGACAGCGCGGGGGGAGGAACCTGTAGGAGACGGGAAGCCGCAGGAGAGCCAGACACGGCGCTGCACAACTCCTCAGAGGAAGCTCTGATATTCACAAGTCAGGCTTTTGATCCGACAGGCGCTTTATCAGGCCAACAACAGCAGAAACAATATTCCTCTGAAGCTGGAAGCCTGACAGGCTGGAAACTACGCAAACCTGAACAAAACACAATCAAATCACAGTTTACTGCAACAAATGCTTTAAAGCCTGAATATATTTACTCATTACACCTGGAAAACATTTCAGATGGCAGCAAATAGTCAGGATTCCAGTGAATAATCACAGAGACTCACAAAAAGAGACTCTGAGACTCTGCAGGCCTCAGTTTCTGAGTTTCATGACAGGACTGTAAATAAATGTGACTGTTTATGGAGGATTGAATGAAAGTCAAACCTGCAAACCTCAGTATCTAACACAACAGTGGAAAACAAAAACACAACAATGTGAGAGACTGATAAAATCTAACACAGATCTGAAGAATCTACAAAACTAAAGAAACTCCAACTGATGAAACGCAATGATGATCAATAACCATGAAATATTACTAATTATTATTATTAATTGTTTTTATCTTGTAACCAGGTTGCTATGTATTGCAAATTTTTTGCTCAGGTCCCTCTTGAAAATGAGATCTAGATCTGAACGGGGTTTACCTGATTAAATAAAGGAATATGAAATATTACAACCTTTAGTTTTAGCGCTAACGGGATCATGTAAATGGAACAAAATCAGATGCAATCAGGTTGTTTTCAAAGTGTCTGCATTTCATTCAAATTTGACATCAATGCCTTTTAGGATTTCTCCAGTGAGCTGCTGAAAAAACAAAACAAAAATAAAACATGTAGTTGGACTCCATGCCACTCGGTGGCAGTAGTGCGCCAATCCGTTGTATGTCTGCTGCCAATAAACATGAGACAACAAGAAATCCCTTTGCTATTGGAAATTTCACATATTCAACCAATAACTATTTTGTTGCTTAGTAACAGAAAAGTTGTGCAAGTAACAGCAACTTTTGATGCTGTTGCATCATTCAGCAGTATGAACAAACACACAAAAAAACATTTTAAAAAATCTGAATTTAGCATCAAGACGTGCTGTGTGAACGCAGACATACGTTTTACTCTGATATGAAGCATGTAGCTCCGTTCGTACACAGAACTGTGACTAAACACCAGACAGACCTGATGGGTGGCTCGGTTATTAATGTTTTTACAGCTCAGTTGGTGAAGCAGTCTGAAACAGATCTGACTTTGAGGATGTTTAAGATGATTAAATTACTGTTATTAATGAAAGTAAGACACTGAACTACATCAGTAGTTTGATCCTCCAGCAGATTTGTTGTTTCACACGGATGATTAAGACCAAAAAGAAAGAGGAAGATGTTAAATGACGCTCGTCATCCTCACACAGGCAGGCCGACACACACACGATGTTACACCTTCTCCACACACACACACACACCCACACCCACACCCCCACACACCCACACACACACACTGTCTGTTCAATCCGAGGAACTAAAAGGGACAAAACAACCAAGACAACCCAGAAGATCTCATGCACTGCAAAACTACGGCCCATCTCCTCAAACAGCGCCGCCCTGCAGGAAGCGTGGTGCATTTCTCTGCTTTAGTTTGACAACCTGATTGAAGCCCAATAGTTCGGCTGCAGGACGGGCCGTGGGTCCAGACGGGCGTTCTTTCTCAGTGTGAAACAGAACCCGGCGGATCTTACGTTTTGGTTTCCCACGATGTTGTCGAAGGGCAGCTCGGGGCTCCAGGACGCCTCGTTGAAGGTGGCGCTGCTGGCCCGGCGGTCGGCCGAGCTCGCCGCCTCCTTCATGATGTCCTCCGGCAGCGTGAGCAGGCTCTCCTCCGGCTGCTTGACCAGGTACGTCTCGATGTTGTGGCGCCGCAGGAAGTCGTTGCGGTCCTTGCCGTGACCCTCCTCCACCTCGTAGTCGCCGTTCAGACAATCCAGAGCGGCTTTGGAGATGTGGATTCGTCTGAAACACGACAGAAATATCAAACAAACATCACAGTTACATCAATATGTTGGATTATTTATATAAACTATACAAAATAAACACAATCCTTTTAATATCATCCCTTTTTAAATGTTGAGTGCCAATTTATAATGATGCAAAAGCATGAAATCTTACCAAGTATTTTTCCAAATTGTACATTTGAAATAAGACAAAACTAACTTACCAGTAACTTTTCAGGAGGATATAGGAGCTTTTATTAAGTCAATAATACTGGCAGATTAGTTCACCTATAACATGTGAAAATGTCCTGTTATAAATTAAATATATACATAACTTACTAAATATTTATTTAAACATGTCATTAACTTTTAAAATTGGAAAGAAATACAGAAACATTTGATAAAATATAGGCATTTTCAAATTTCACTTTAAAAAAATAATATAAATATTTCATGATTTAGTAAATAATTTTGTGAAATAATTTAAACTCAGTGGGTGGGACTAAGGGAGAGCATGACGTCTGATTGGCTGCTTTTTCCATGTTAGTTCTGACTCTGAGTTCAGTAATATCACTGCAATGTAAAGAAAAACTTCAATAATTTAATTAAATTAAAGTCTATATATCGGTCTGAAATATCTCTAATAAGTTCACAGGAGAGCGTTAGCCGGTGTTAGCTAGCGGATGAGCTAGCTAACACCGCTAGCTAATGTAGCACAGTGAGCTCTCTGAGATATTTCAGACCAAACTAAAGACATAGAGACTGGAGTTGCTCCAGAGTTTGTGGTAAATAAATTATTAATTTATTGAAATTATTTCCATAATCCCAGTGAAAATATTGACCCAAAATCGTAGCAAACATGTAAGAAAGTGACTTGACTTGAAGCAGCCAATCAGACGTCAGAGTCTCCCTTTAGCCCCGCCCACTGAGTTATATGGGTGAAGTTAACAATTTAAGTGAATTCATGATGTGCTTCAGCACAGGAACATAAAATAATTCATTAAATTATTACCTAATTACAACTGGTTTTTAAAATGAAAACATGTATATAATTCTATATTGAATAAATTATTTCTGTATTTATTTTGAGATTAAACAAATAAATGACACATTTAAATATTTTTGTATTATTATTTGTTGTAATTTGGCACTATTGGCATTCCGTACAGAATAACCAGGGAGCAAACAATAAGCTCTTCAATAGTTTAAAGTCACACTAAGGAAATACGACAGATTTTAACGGGTCTCCACCCAAAGCAGCCAATCAGTGACCTGTGCAGGTGTGAATGAAGCAGCCAATCAGTGACCTGTGCAGGTGTGAATGAAGCAGCCAATCAGTGACCTGTGCAGGTGTGAATGAAGCAGTGTCAGGTCACTGGCTGAATGTTGCTGCAACCAAAGGTCAAGTCCGCCGTGTCGCTTCGCCGGTTACAGCCGGCGTCTGAAGTGTTGGATGTGACGAAAACATCACATCCAACACTTGGATGAGCCGCTTCCACTTTCATTCATCTCATGCAACAGATTTCACTGAAGAGCAAAGGTCAGAGGTCACGATCCGGCTCAGTGGCAGACGCTGTAGGATGTTCAGAAACTAAAACCTCTCTCTCTCTTTAGGCCAAACAGGAAAGTCGAAGAGGCCGGATGATGGCGGAAGTAAAACTCCATTATTGTGTTTTGGGTTGGATAAACACCCCCCACACACACACACACACACCCACACACACACGCTGCTCCCTCACCCAGGGATGCCTCCGGACTCCAGCTTGTTGGCGATGTCCACGTCCCAGGACCAGACGTCAAACTGCCACTTCCTGAGTCCCAGAACGCCGCACAGCACCGAGCCGGAGTGGATCCCGATCCGCATGTCGATGTCGTGTTTCGTACGAGATCGGACGTATCTGGACGAGAAAAAGTTTCATTATGGTCCGACTCTCCAGTCTCACGTCTTCACCCACCTGCAGAGTCCTACATTCAGAACCACATATCCACAAATCTTCAAATGAAAAAATGTTTTTGCTGCTGAATTATTGATTAAATAAACATTTGAGCTCAACAAAGACTTTTAATTTAAATATTAAAAATAACAGTAGGAAAAGTTTTTTTTTGTGATTTTAAAGAGGAAACAGCAGAATTATGGTTCTGATCCAACCTAATGGATCCAACAGAGACATTAAACATGTTTCTGGGTGTAAACTGAAAAAAGCAGAGGAACGTTGGTCTAGTCCAAGCAAACCGCAGCTGAAGAACTTCCCAGAATGAGTCGGAATACAACTAAAAAGTATAAAATTAATATTTTCTTCACTTTCTGCAGAGTTTTCCTGCTTTTCTACACCTGCTGGTATTTTTGATCAGATATACAGCTGTGTCATGAATCCATTTTAAACTGTATAGATTATACACTGTACATTGTATAAATAAATGATATGATTGACCTAAAGTGAATAATGTTTCCATAATATTATGCTGTTATTTTAAGCAATATGGTAAAATATATAAGCCTTGTGCATTAATGCAGCAAATTAATAAACATGAATGTGACCTTTGGTGGGAGTGATGCCGACAGCGCCGACTGTTCAGAAATAAACACAATACATTTCACGCATATCTGCAGCTCTTAAATAAAACGGCTGAAAAATGTTCACAAATTTGCATCTCATTTCATAGTTTATTATCTGTGAAGAGAATGAAAGCAGGACTGAAGGCTGATGCCTTCACCCCACGCCTCATCGCTGCAGCGGCAGGTGAAATGCATCCTGGGAAGGTGAGACAGGTGCTTAATGGCAGCTGCAGGATATCAACAGCAGCAATCTGCAGTTTGACGGAAAGATGACGCAGGCGAGGACGGAGAGGAGGAGACGGTGTGATTGATGCGACACAAAGCCGACCAATCAGCTCCGTCCTCGCCGGCTTCACTCATCCTGCTGCTGGAGCAACAAAACGCACCAATCTCACAGCTTATCCATCACTAATCCCTCTTTTCCCGGCCAATATACGTTCTCCTCTTCACCCTCAATGTCACGCAGAAAGAGAAGCAAGAGGTCGACATCCAGCAGCAATAAAGACGATTATTGAATTAGAGTCGTCAGCGGACTCAAAAGCTCAGAGTCCAGAGTCGGCGAGCGTTTTCTGAGGATTGGAGGAGTAAAAGCATGCTGGGATGTTACTTCTGCTTCGTGCATTCTTCTCCTTACCAGAGGGCAGAAGGATTTCTAAAGCTCTGCCGAGCAAAACTCACTTCAAAAAGTCGAGTTTTTTCTACCGTCTAAATTACAAAAAGCTTTCCTTCAGGTGGAACAAGAGGCAGACAGGAAATACAACAAAAGTAAAGAAATTAATTGTTAAAGGGGACATATGTGCAAAATACACATTTTTCACATTTTTGTACTTTTATTTGGATTTCTTCTAAAAACCCACCAAGGCTTAAAAAAACAATCAGCCGGTTTTTGGTAATAGGTTTATGTTTTCTGGTGTCTGTTGTTGACTCACCATCCAGAAAACACTTGCTGCATTCTGGATGCAGAATGCATTGGTTGTGCAGGAGGCTCCACTTCTGCTTTTCAAAGGTTTACAATTGTATAACTATGCAACAGTTTGCAGACAGTGTAGTGCTGAGTTGGGTGGGCGTGGCCAGCAGCAGATTATTGAATTTAAAATGACAGAGGCCCTAAAACAGCTGTAAAATTTCATTATCAAATTATGATGTTGTGCAGAAAATGTAATGAACAGGTTTTGTATAGGCCATTGACCTACTCTCACCTGTTCAAGGAACTAAGGTCACCTTTAATGAAGACGAGCTGCAGTGAAACACTGCATGTCCCGATTCTCTAATTCAGTGATTGAAACTGAAATCAAGGAGCTCTTCAGATCAGAACAAGAGGTTCTGTTTAAATCTGCTTCTGACATCAGAATATAGTTTAAAATTAAATTGAAGTAGTCCTGGGACTTTAAGGTGGTCATTTTGATTAATTTAATTCCATAGATTTATTGCATCAAATATATTACAGAATAAATTTTTTTTTTTCTACATGAAAATGTTCCGTCCGGAACGTTTGTGTTGATGTGTTTCTGGTACGCCCATAAATTTGACGCACAAGTTACATCTGCTAACAAAGCTGCTCCTCTCTGAGCGCTGGGGTTAATTTCTGCTTCTAAACTGATCTGATTGGTCGCTGGGAAAGACTATTGTTGTGCTAAAAGGAGTTAGCCTAAAATAGCATCTCAATGCTAACCATGTAGCAGCTAACGCTAATGTCAGCGTCCACATTTCTAAAGAAGCTCCATGAATAATCAGAGACACTATTTAAAGCTGAAGGATAGAAAACACTTTGCTGCAATCAGATGGTTTAATGACCTACATGATGCATTAAAAACAAGACATTACTTTGATGTTGAGCTTATAAGTCTATTTATTAATTAATTTAGCAGCAAAAATGGTTTTTGAATTGAAAATGTTGCTTATTTTGTTGACGTATACTTTGCTGAAAAATGCAATTAATTTAATTGACAATTAAAACTTTTAACTCCCAGTGCAAGTTAAAATCTGAACAATCTGCAAAAGCTTAACAATCTGAAACCAAAACTCTCATTCCACCCGTTTACATGGAAATGTGCAGAAAGACGTGGGGGTGGGTGTGTGTGTGTGTGTGTGTGGGTGGGTGTGTGTGTGTGTGTGTGTGCGCGCCGAGCGGCTGAAAGGCGCACGTGTTTTTTCCAAACGTGTTTTTTCCAGACAACAGGAAGGTGGTTATTATAATCTGCTGGTGTATCATTAACCAGCAGCTCAGGGCCAGACCAGTCGAGGTTAAAACACTTTGCTTATAAATGGCTCACAATTATTTGCATGAATTATGCAGAAATATTTGCATGTAAAGTAGAGTTTGTTTTCACCAGTGCTAATATTTGTTTGGAGCATTTCAGGGACAAGTTCCTGTTTTATTGTGTTTTCAGCTGAATTTGGCTCAGTTTGTCCCTTTGCTGCACATTCTTTAAATTAGCCGTTTATTTTCTATTCGCGCCCCAAAGCGGCTCATTTTTAACCGTTAATTTGTCTCAGTAAATATTTTAAATAATCTATTTTTCCAGCAATGCAGCTGCAACTTTCAGGACATTCAAGGTCTTAGCTGAAGTGAGACAGAAATGGAAAATATTTTTTTTCCTATTTTAAGAAAATTATTTAAATGAAAGAAATGAAAGCATAGCAACAATAACAAATGAGCTTTGATTGAAAAGTTTCTGTTTGATGTAGATTATTAGATGAATGATTTGTTTACTTTAGGAAGACTTTATAAAAATGGCAGTAATTCAATCTCAGGTTCAGGTTAAACGCTTCAATCATATTCGCTCTGGATTTTAACCAAATGGTTCATGTAAAACAAAAATCAAGGCTTTGAAACGACCTAGTTAAAGTCCAGGTTCAAATCCAAATCAGCTGCTGTGCCATACAGTTAAACAAGTTTTTCACGGTTAAAGGATTTTTCTCATAAACTGAAGACTTTGAAGACTCAGCATGTAGTAAGGCATTTGAACAAAATCTAGTTTTTCCAGAAAAGCAGAAATTGGATCAACATTTCAGGAAATCCTTCAAACCTTTGGCTGGTTAGTATTTTGTCCTTCAGGTAATCTCTCTTTTATTCGCTCCATCCTAAACCCTCCATCACATCATAAACAGTGAATCCAGAACCAGTCCGGCTGAACGCAGTGAGGGAGCCGCTGATCTCAGGTACGTCTCACCTGATGGTTTTGAGCATGCTCAGTCCCATCTCCACGCAGCAGTGGGCGTGGTCCGGTCTGGGCTCAGGTAGACCAGACACGCAGTAGTAACAGTCTCCCAGGATCTTGATTCGCAGACAGTGATGCTCCTGGGAAGAAAATCAGATTCTTTATGCAAAAACATGACCACTGGACCCAAACACAGAGGGAAAGGGATACATGCGAAACTTTAAAACAAAAAAAAAAACTCTGAGAATAATCTCAGTTTTTAACAGATTATGTTACCTTTACCCAAAATCTCCTAATATTTTCCTGGTTTGTGTACTTACGTGAGCCAGACGGTCGAAACGTGCAAAGAGTTCATTCAACATTCGTACCAGCTCCTGGGCGGACAGCGTGGTGGAGAGGTTCGTGAATCCTTTAACGTCTGCGAAAAGAATGCTGAATAAAATACGGAAATGTCACTTTCAGATCCAGGTTAGATAGAAATACTGATTATACTCTAAGCTGTGTTTCTCTGACTGTGAGGATCATCAAACTGAAAGGAAATGTGTCTCAGTAACAGACGCTGATCTGATGAGGAATCATGAATCCGGAACCGGAACCGGAAGCGGCTCACCTGACATTCTCGTAGCGGTGGATGTAAATCCTGTGGAACTGATGCTGCAGGTGTTCGTCCTCTACATTTGTCATGTCGTTGATCATTTCCAAAACTACAAAACGTGGCAGCACGGACAACACCAGACGTTCCTGGAGAGAGGCAGGAAAAGAGGCGTAATGAGCCGAACCTGACTGCGGTTCGGGTCGGTAACGTGGTTCCTCCAGCCACAAAGTTACAGAGCGTCAAACTTTCTTTGGTTCGTAAAAGCAAGAAATTGATCAATAAGTTTTAAAATAAACTAGAACAGTTGAAAAAGTCTTTTCTGTTTTGTCTTTGGCTAAAAACCACGAGCTAATTCTCCTGCTAGCACAAGGCTAGCTCTTTTGTTTTGGTTGGATTTACCCAGAATGCCCCGCGCTGTAGTCTCCGGTACGCTTGGCATTCACAGAGGCATTAAAACCGAACCAGAGTTCACTTTGAACCATGTTTGTAGGACCAGAGTTTGGTTAGCATTCACACCTGAACAAACGAACCGGACTTTCTAGAAAGACGGACTGGAGTCGGATCGAAGTGGACTGAACTGGGTGCTGGGACCAATCAACAATCTTCTTGGCTAAACAAGTTCAGGTCCAACTACTTTATGGACATCCAACCAAATCTGAGCTAGTATGTATAATTATGAATCTTTGTTGATTAGAAAGAAACATTTAATCAAACTGACGATTATGTGCCAATATACACAGAAAGCATCAGATTCAGGTGATTAATGGAGCAAGAAAAACTGACTGTCATATGTAAAGTAATAGATTTTACAAAATAAAATACTGAAATGTCAGCGCCTTTTATGCAGATATGAAAATGAATTTAAATGGACGAACAAATGAAAAGTCGAGTTCCAAGAAGCGTGTAGTCCAAACCCAGTAACTGTGAGCTGGTTCCTCTGCCCAGGCTGCTGCCTTCCCAGCAACCATCTGCTAAATTTATCTTGATAGTTTCTGCATATTTCTTCCTAACCGACCATCAAGTTAAGACAACGTCAAAAAACAAGCTTTGCTTTTGTCCTGACGCGACACAAAAACAAGAAACAGGACAGCATGGCAGACATGAAGCCTGTAAAAACAAATAAACGACATTAAGTGGCAGCCTGGGGCCGCAAGCAGCATCCTAAAAAAAGCCTCAAGGCCTGCAGAGAAAAAATAAAAAGCAGGAAAACAAGATTTGCTTTTATTGGTCTAAACAAGGCAGCGGCGCTGTGCAGATCCAGGAACAGATTTAGTGTGGGAGCATCTCTCAGGAGATCTGCATCAAATCCAAGCCACCGCTCTCCTAAAATACTCAATATATGTGAAATATAAAGATCCAAATGGGCCGGCTTCGCTTTTACAGCCAGAATGATTCCTTCCTTTAATATTCTGCTGCAGCGTTGGGACAGATTAGTCCCTAATAAACTGGTTTTATAACTCATCTCCAGACGCTGCTTCCATTTCAGAGCGCTTCTCTGCTTCTGTCACTTAAAAAAGAGAAATTTAGAAGAAGAAGAAGATGATCATCACATTTTCCCTGACTCTTAACACACGACATAAACTGAAGATATTTCTTATTCTGTCCAATCAGCTTTATTTCATTGAGTAGGAATTAGCCTGGAAGTAGGAATATTTTTTCAATCTAGAATAGTTTCTACTAGAGAAGAAACTCTGAGCTACTTTACTTCTCTCAACATCCAACAAACGAGTTTTTCACGACTTTCCTGAAATTTCTCAGGAAGCCTTCAAACTTCCTGGAACTTAATAAAGACACAGATATTAATAACTGTATTGGTGCCGATATTGAAAAAGATTCTAGATCAGTGACAATGTGACTGATCTATTCAGTCTAATTCTATGTTTTGTGGTCTGAGCTTTATTTTTATTTATATTTATTTAAATTAACTTTCTGAGGCATTTGAAAGGTTTGCTGCTGTTTATTTTCACATTTTTGACCAAAGTAGTCAGTTTTAATCATCTTCAGTTTCTTTATTATTATTTCTTTACTCCTAATTCCACCGACTGAACAAATTAAAGTTGTTTTTACACATTTGATCAGCTTGTGACGCTACTGGCGTATTTAATTGTGCTGTTCTTGTGCAGTTATCAAATAAATTTGTAATTCATTACATTTATGTCTGTGCTTAGTAAAAGAAACATTGTAAATTCATTTATATTTATAAGTCAGTCATAAGAAAGATTATTAGCAAATGAAATACATTAGTGTCAATCTCCCAAAGAGTGGATGTTTAACAGTAAGAAAGCAAAAGTCTCAGCCAGCTGGATGGTAAAGTTCACAGCAGGACAGTAGAAAACGTCTGAACGGGTCTGGATTGGTTGGGACGGGTGAAGCCTGAACCAAACCGGGTCATCACCGGGACAACGACCCCAAATCTACAACACAGGCTGAAAGAAAGGAGGAGTGGCAACGGTCCAGTCAAAGTCCAGACCTCAACCTGGCTGAGGAAGAGGGGAATGTATTTTATCGAGTGATGTCAAACAGAAAACAAGGTGGTTCCATAAACTGCAGGATGACTTACTTTTCCCATCATTAAAATATTATCCTGCATGTTGTCCATTCAGATTTATTTTAAATAATATTCTGTATTTTACTGGAAAATTTAACAAATCCAAAAAAGTTACAGAAACGACCTTAAAGAAAGAATTAATTCTCCTGTTGTTACCAAAAACAACATTTTCCTAATTTTATCCTTTAAACGAGTAATTCAGTTAAAAATCTGGATGCTGTAAAGACAAAGGCCTGAATGTTCAACCATCAGCGGAGGAGCAGGTGTGGAGCTGTTCCTGTTTTTGTTTCTGAGCTGAAAACAGTGAAGAATCCTCAGATGAAGGTTCAGACAGTCAGATATTCCAGCGGAGCGTTAATAACGCCTCGGCTGCTGAATCACAACCCAACGCCTCGGGGCCGGCCGAGCTTCACTGCAAGAAATGAGGATTTCACTGATTCCTCCTGAAGCCAACCCACCGGAGACGTTCAGCGCCGCCAGGTTTACCAAATATCTACATTATTATTCTGGTTTATCAGAACCGCCAACGTCTGGGTTAAAGGAAACAGTAACATTTATTTTCATTCCAGGCTAATGAAATGCAGACTCCAGACACAAATGAAAAGCTAACTAAACTTTAGAAGAATATTTTAAAAACTACATTATTTCACTTACAACATGGGAAAGATGTTGTGTTGTACAATGAATAATCTGCCAGTGGAACTAGAATGAATTATTGACTTAAAACAGGCTCTTATTTTTTTGCTGAAAAGTTTCTTGTAAGTCAGTTTTGTCTTATTTGAAGTATAAGAAGATATTTGATTAGAAATCAAAACTACTTGGTGAGTTTTTGTGTTTTTGCAGTGAAGATCTGGATCCTTTTTGATGAGAGTTTTGGTAAATTTGTAGGTTTCCACATGAAAACTGAGCGAGGTCCCGCTGAACCCGCTGCAGGAACGCTGCTGGGGTTTTTGCCAGTAGAGGACTGGACTTTCCCAGCTGGTCACTTCTTGCAGTGTGGAGCCTTAATGGCGTGTCTGCTCGAGTCGACGCTGAACTCGGTTTGGACAGCCGAGAGCCAGCGGACTCAGTGTCAGATTAGCTCAGATGATCATTAGCGCAGCTTGATTTTAGCTGAGGGATGAAGGCCTGCAGCAGATCTCTGACAGCACACATTTCCCTCTCGCTGTGCAGGAAGTGCAGCACAAAACATCCGGCACGTCTGCTGAGGATTCAAAGCAGAGAAATAAATGTTTCATATTAAAAACTTTAAGATCCTGAAGGTTATGTTGTCTCTTTATGTTGGACATATCTTCATAACAGTAGCTGCGTTTCCATTATAAATGAGAGAAATTTTTAAATTTTATTCTGCAAACACAATTCCGAAATTGTTGTTTCCATTAAATAAGAAATTGGATTAAAATCACACGTGAATAAGTTTGTTCACGCAGTAAATCATTAAAAATCATGGCAGTGACAGACGTAAACAGTTTATGAGATATATTCATATTTCAGTCATGGTGGCGCTCATCTGTCAGCCCATCAGAGGAGACGTTGGCGTCTTATTCAGGCGTTGGAGTGACAAGCCCCGCCTCCTTGGGAGCGTCTACGTATGCTGCGGTTTGGGGAAACTGTAGTTGGCCATTTTATTTTAGAGCTTTGGATTCAACATGTTGGAATGAAGCAACATTTTCTGAACTGAGATGCTGTGAGTTCTGAAAAATCAAAAACAAACCATCATCCCACCACTTCCTGTCGTCTTCTTTGACGTTTCCACCAGTAGTAACATCCGGCTGATGATCATGTGATTCGTTTGATGCAAAAAAAGTCTCTACTGCAGTTTTGCAAAATACATATTTTTTCATTAAGCAAATTTATTTCTGCTGTGTCTGGACATCGTGATTTGATTACACCAGTTACTCTTTTTCTCGTACTGGAAACCATCGATCAGGACTGAGCTCATTTGTTTCACCATTCAGCTTAAAATCTACAGATTTATTTCTTTTTTCTAACAATCCCTGAAAGACTGAAGGCTAAGCACAGAATGGCACAACCAAGAGTTAAAACTCACTAAGAATTATTTCTGGCATTTTTACTGAGCTACACATTAAAGTGAACACCGAACCTTTAACCTTTGACCTTTAAGAGTTCAGTTCACCGGTTTCCTTCTCAACAAAACAACCTGGCTCCTGCGTAACGTCAGTCTCATTGTGTTCGACTTTCATTTTGATTGAATTCAGATATTTTTTATTAATTAAGAAAGTGTGAAACTGTATTTTTTATAAGATATTGCTCTGACTCAGCAGAGGTTATATTGGTAGCTCCTGCGGTGAACCAGAGGTCTGAATATGGCTTTGCATAAACTTTGACTATGATGGAATAAATCATAGATATCGTCTCTGATCAAGTCTACGGCCCGGCGCTGCATTATTCACTCTCGGTGCGTTTTCCAGTCTCATTTAAATTTTATTTGCGTTTCTTATTTCTCTGGACCCGCTGAGTCCCTGGCACTTTAATTTACAGGTTTTTATTTCACACAGATGGAGGAGCTGTGCTGCTGCAGAATCTAAATCTATTTCTATAAACAAAAACAAATCATGGCAGCATTTACTCCAGCAGGTCGCTGACCTCCTGAACGCCTGGCTGCTGGGGGAGAGCAGCCTCAGACAGGCTGAGCTTTAAACCAGACTTTGAGTTTTAAACCAAACTTTGTTATTAAATGAGGGTGGAATGAAGATAATGATGATTATTATTATTATAAACAGGGATTATGTGCACAAGTTTAATTTATCGTGGCTTTAGGCTCAAATATAAATCTTATATCCTCACTAATATCTGCTTAAATGGTCGTTAAGTTGCATCAAAATAAAAATCAAAACCTGTTTGCTCTGAATAAAACTAAAACTGGGAATCCACAGCATGATGCTGCCACTGCTGTACCAGCCTGGTGCAGATCCAGTGAAAGACGACCAATCGGGTTCAGATCAGAGCTTTGGTTAGGCCATTCTCAGGTAAGTAAAATCCCACAGAATGATGCTGCCACCACCGTGCTTCACAAGCTAGGAAAAGTTTCTTTTCCGCTTTGAACTTTTACCTTTGACTCCTCAAAAAAAAAAAAAAGATAAAATCTACAATAAATTCAAATGCTTAAACGATATGTAGCAGGAGGAAGCTGGAGTCGAACCCACAACCTTTGAAATGGATGGATGGAGGTCTGTTGCCATAGCAACCTGTAAGCAGTAGCAGAAGTCAGCCTGCTCTCTTCATGGCAGCCCAGCTTATTGACTTCTGCTTCTCTCTCTCTTGTCTGCATTTTTTTATTAACCGTAAGTTTTCACTCTAAGCGTGACATGGAGATAAAAAGTAAAACTCCGCTGATAAAGTGAATGTGTAGCCATGACAGAGCTGACAGGAAGCTGATTCAGCAGATGATCCAGTAACGCCGCTGCGTTTCCTCCTCCTGCAGCTCAGTAATCTCCCACAGCGCCAGAAAAACAAAGAGGAGCTCAGTTAGTCCTCAGATCTGGCCTGAAAACACGCCGCTGGCAGTCAGGGATGCTGGGCTCTGATTGGTCCATGTGGAGGTGTTGTGCTGCAGGCGGCGCCCCGACTCATCACAGCCCGGCCTTCCAGGAAACATGAGGCCGCTAAAAGCTTTCTGCGCCGCCGCCTCACAGCCGCGGTGTAAACAAAGCTCACTATCAGCCGTGTGTGTGTTTGCTGATGTGACTCAGCCTGTTTGCGTGTGTGTGTGTGTGTGTGTGTGTTGTTATTGGTCAGATGCTAACTGTCCCTGACAGCTTCGTATCGATGATGCGTTCATGTTTTTCTCCTGGAAGTCTCTCCGTCCTGTCGCTGAAACACTCCATCCGCTTTGCTTCTTTTAACGCCCAAACCGAACCTCACACACAACAACAGGAAGTAGAAACATGTCCGGTAATACGGAGGCCAGTGTTTACCGTTTCTTCCAGTCAGACGGGGATAAATACAGTCCCATTAAAAACCATTTTGGAGGCACATCCAATCTTTGACACTTTGCTCTTCAGAAAGCGCCGCACTCCAGTAACGTGCAGTCAGGGGAGACAGGTGAGGCAGAACCTCACCTGTCATTATGGAAAAATAATATATAATGATAAAATAATTTATCTCGCTATTTTCACCCTGTGGTTTGTACTCTAAAGTGCCTATTTTTCATTTAGCTTAACTAATTATGATGATTTTTTCTTCAAAATCGCTGATTTTCGCATTTTCCCATTTAAATGATCGGAAGCGCAGCTGGGAGTTGAGCCTTCGAGGTGAGGCAGGCAGTTCTCTGGCCTCATGGCAGGGGGCGCTGATGATCCCAGACACTGAGACTCCATAACTGCAGAGTAAGAGACAGTAACAGCGAGCTAGCCATACAGTAAAGTAAAGTGCAGCGATATATTTATAGTTTTCTCCTCTTACCACATTCGATTAATAATTGAAAAATAAACATTAAGCTTAAAACCAAACTGCTGCAACAGACTGAATGTTCTGCTCTGTGTGGGAAAAGCTTTTCCCTGCAGGTTCCTCTGCTCTGCTCCTCTTCTCATTGGGAGTTTCAGTCCTTCATGCTGGTTCTGGTTCTGGTTCTGGATGTTCAGGACTGATTTATTTCATGTTTTCAGCATCGTGTCAGCAGGCCTCCACACACTGACCTGTCTCTGGTTCTCAGTCTCGAGTCTGAGACGAGCTTCGATGCAGCGCCGCGTCTCGAGGAAGGCCTGGCGCTGGGCCCGGTCGGACAGGTAGCTGATGAAGATCCCAGCGGTGTTCATGCACATGAAGAGCACGGCCTGCGCCGCCACCTGGAACACAGGAAGTCACGTTAAAAACGCTTCTGCAGTGTCATCATCCTACCGGACGGAGCGCCAAACACCAGGACTCGACTTTTAGAGCCACCCGTCCCATTCAGCCACTCATCGGCATTCAGCCACTCATCGGCATTCAGCCACTCATCGGCATTCAGCCACTCATCGGCATTCAGCCACTCATCGACATTCAGCCACTCATCGACATTCAGCCACTCATCGACATTCAGCCACTAGGCTCAGGTAATTCATTCATTTGTTTTAGCGCTCAGTGTTTCTGTTGCTGCTCTCTGATTGGCCATGTGGTCAGAGATATTAGCAGAGCAAGCAGAAAATAATCGACGCCATTTTTCAAATTCATATCAACAGCAGAGAAGCAACGCAGTCCTTGAAAGTGACCAGAGGATGTGAAGCTACGTTCACATAGCTGGGAAATCCGACCTGAATCCACATTTTCACAGCCATTCCAATCTGTTCGACCCAGAAAATCTGATTTGTTCCCCTTCCAGATGAATCGCTTTAGAGTTCGGTTAGGTTGTTTCGTAGCTGCTGAATCTTCTGTATTTATTCAGTAACAGAAAGAGCTAACAGAAAGTCCGTCAGACTTTCTGTTAGTGATGCAGAAGTGAAGCAGCTGTCAGAGACGCTGGACAGGACTCATCACTCTGACGTCCTGCTAACTGTCAGCTCTGGTTTTTACTTCACAACGACTCATCTGTCCGACTTCCTGCAGCCAAATCTGAATTATTCAGAGGCTCATGATGTGATTCTGTTCTGGGAGCAGGAGCAGAACCTCGGGCCGGTTCTGTGGCTCAACAGTTGGCTTCAGGTGGAGAGAGAGATTCCAGTTCTAGAACCAGGAATGCAGTTGTAGACCTGAACTTGTGTCCGTTTGGCAAACAGGTGACGATGAAACGCCAGCGGCCAGCCGAGCCGCGACCGGAACGCGGTCTGAAAGCAGATCCGACATCAGGAAGCAGCCGGAAGAACAAGCAGGTCACTGGTTAAATGAGCGTCCAACTAATGATGATTTATGATTTGTTTAATGTGTGTTAAGAGTTAAACCTTCTTGTTGACTGAGAGTAATGGAAATGAATCTAACAGCAGCAGAAATGGAACAATATGTCACTGAATCAAAGGATGTGAAATTTGTTTTCTTGTGTAAATAAATGAGATGTGACTGTCAGATTCCTCTGAAGGAAACGTGTCACATTTAAATAAAACACAGAGTGAGTCAGAAAAGCAAGGCCGCACGCCTGCCTGCTCTGAAACATGACGGAGGGCTTTTATCTGAGCGCTCAGTGAGGAGCAGCTTTTATCTGAGCGCTCAGTGAGGAGCAGCCTTCAGAGGGAGGCCAGATGATGCAACGGCGTGCAACAGGAGGGACTTCCTGCCTGCCGCAGCTTCACATGATGCAAACCTTGGAGCAGGTGAGCTGGAGCTTCAGTCACACACAGTGGTGCTCAGATGACCTGCAGCACCGAAACGCCCCACCCTGAGGAACAACTGTTCCTAGTCAGGGACGAGTCTGAACAGGTCCAGAGCATCTGCCCTCCGTTTGTTTCTGTTTCTATAGGAAGATTGTTTTTATTTTTCTACATGAAGCGCAGAAACCCAGGAGGAAACGTTTGGACCAATCACTGAGCTCACAGGGTTCTGATGGGGCTGCAAAACTGGACCCACAGATCTGTTATTTCTTTCTGCTCCAATGAGCTGAAATAGTTATTTAATGCCAGAAAAGTAAAAATAACTTTTATCAATTAGTGCAAAGCGAATTGAGTTGTGAATTGGGTGAGAACTGTGGTGGATGCTCCAACCACCAGCACCTTTAATTATTGTTTCATAGTTTACATTTTTAGTTACAGATAATATTATACATAAGATATTTTATTTAGACATATTTTCTAATAGCTGCACAATTTATTAATGTGTTTTCCAGACACAAAGTGCCATTTCATAACACAATCAAGGAACTATGTTACCTTCAGTTATAAAAATGCTATATAACAAATATGACTTAAAATAAATTTCACTATGTAATTTAATAATTAAAATAATTTAATTGAAATTGGGCCTCTGCCTCTTTAAAAGCTCCTGCTCTTTCTGAAGCTCCGCCTCCAGGAAGTCATCCAACATGGCTCCTCTATTAACCCTTATCGTTTTGTTAACTATTCTTTGACACTAAATCATTTTTTTTTTTCACTTTTGAACATCTTTTGTCCTCGTCTGTTTCGACTCACAAGCAAAGTGGGATCAAGTCGGTTAGATAAAACAAGCTACAACATCATAAACAAGTTATTGTCTGAGTTTAATCACCTTGAATATGAGAGGAGGATTTTATTTATTATATCAAAATCAATCTGCTAACGGTGAGATTCCAGCTGGGTGTTTCCTGCATGAGGCTGATTAGCCTGAATCAGATCAAAGTGATGTTGATCAAACAGGGTTTCGTTGCTCCCCTGCTGGCGCTCTGATTTTATTTTCTGTTTTTTTCCAGGAAGGAGAAAGTGCTTTTGGACTGGAGGCAGAATGGTGTCACAGCAGATAAAAACCTCAAAGAGACAGTTGTGTCCTCCACCGGAGAGCGAGCAGCTCTGCAGTCAAACCGCCGCACTAAGAGCACATTTGGAGTGGGAAAAATGGAGCATGAAGAGGGATTTTCTGATTTCTGCTGCTCTCAACAGCATGATGATGCTCCACGGAGCGCGGGTTGACATTTTATTACCGGCTTTTCCCGCAGCTGGTTGCAGCGCTGCACACAAATGTACCTGCTGGACACAAACATCCAGAAACACCGACTGAGACCCGATCAGCAGCACAGCGGTAAATATGAAAATACCAGATTAATAACAGAATCTGCTGTTTTCACTGCACAAACTAAACAAACTAGAAATCTTCAGTTCAAATCAGACACATTTCATATCGTCTGTTTTTAATTAATGACCTTCCATTAGTGTAATTAACCTTGTCGCTGTTACATATGACATCATTTCCTATTTAAATTTGAATATTTCAGTCCAGAGGTTATTGGTTGAACATCCTTGGATTCTGATTGGTCAGCCTGTAATTCTGAACATCTGATTGGTTCCACTTTGTTGCGTTTGTATCAGAAATTCCAGACTTTTGACTGACAAAGTCAAAAAATCCCATTATAATACATTTTTTACCCATCAGTTATTAAAAAGATCTAAATTATATATTTAATTGCATTTAATATTAATTTGGTTTAATTAATATTCAACAAGCTGAACAGAAAATATGTGTAACTTTTTCTCTGCATTGACAAAAAAAAACCCTGACTGTTGAAGATGAAGGAATCAGAAGTCGGTAAAACTCTGAAGGATTCCTGATCAGCAACAAATCACTTTACAGGGAGAAAACCCCAGAAATGAAAATATGTGGTTCAGCAGGAGTTCTCAGCTTTCACCAACTCAAATTTAAGGATTTTTAAGACCTTTTTAAGACCATTATGAATTAAATTTAAGACTTATATGACAACAGAAATGTACAAAAGGAAACTGCATATTTTATAAAGTAGTAGAGCTAAGATATGGGTTGGTAACAGAAGTGAGCCAACTGTTGATAAATTTGCAATTACAAAAAGCTAGCTAGCTAGCGATGGTATATTAGCAGCTAATTAGGGGTAGCCTCGATCAAACAGAACGAAGATGTCTGAGTGCGACTGAAATGTTAGCCTGACAGAAAAGTCCATCAAAAAAAATAAACTAAATGAGACTAAAAAGTCACAACAAAACTTAAAACATATTTAAGGCCAACTTACATTTTAATGGATTTAAAACACTTTCAGGTTCTACGTTTCTACGTTTAGATACACGAATTTAAGACTTTTTAAAAATGTTTGTATATTTTTTCATTTAAACTCTATTTGGTGTTTTTTATGCTTATTCCCTTGTTTTCTATCATTTCGGTGTTGATATATATGTAGTTACTTAATAATGTTACAGAAACTGAGTTATTCATGATTTGCATATAGATTCTATATCCATCAAAATAAAAAAACAATCAGTTGTGTTTTAACTTTGAAAATGACGTCACCAAACAAACATAAGCCGTTATATTCTGTGGCGCAGTGTGCCGCTACGCCAGCCTGGTTTGAATTGAAAGCAGCAGCATAATAATTACTATTATTAACCCTTGCTAATTATTTTCCATGCAGCTGTTGACAAGCCTCTTCCTGGCTTAGCGCCTTTAATGAGGCCTTGTTAAAAACATTCACATCACTGGCATTTCCCCTAATGAGCGCACCGGCGGTCTCCATGCTGATGCCCTTTATGGCCAACCGCCGCTGATCTTTTCCAAAACATCACGGATGCCGCCACAGCTGCCGCAGCTTAGAGGCTTTTCATTTCTGTCGCCGTGGGAGGAGAGCAGGCCTTCAGGGGGGGAGGAGGGCCTCAGAAATTAAATCAGCGCTGACGGCGTCCCGGGAGTCACAACGACACAGTGGCACACCGTAATGCAGCGCTCCAGGCCTCAGGGGAAAATGGCCGCCTGCGAAAGGAAAATCCAGGAGGAGCAACTTCATCCTCCATGGCTGCATGCAGACGCAGCTGCAGCAGCTGCAGCAGCTTTGCACTGGACACACACAGACAGAAAGCCTCTCAGAGCAATGGTTACACTTCTTCTTCGTTGGTTTCCACATTCGTAGTTCCTGAGGTTTAAACTCCCGTTAAGGCAACAGAGAGTGGGAGTGACTGGAGTTTCCACATAAGGTAGCACAATATTGCCCCTCCCACACCTGTTGCTGCTGCAGCACTACTCTGTCAGTTGCAGGAAAGTTTTAAAGTTTTCCTGTTTGGGAAAAAGCAGCTGTGGTTTGGAAATGAAAGGAGATCCACCATCACTCTTAAAGTGTAGCTAACTGAGTGAGAAGGTTTTCTACCTGAACCGACGTGTGACGTCAACGGTAACAGGAAAATTCAGCTGCACTACCTGCTTTCAACCCAGAGGGGGCAGCCCTGAGACAATTTTGGGACAAAGTATTAACGTAAACAACTTTACATGAAAATGTTACAATTTGCTTAGAAACATAAAGATAGAACCCTTAAGGACCAATTTAAATTTTATATGCAGAAAAACAGTTGATTTGGGGTTTAGTTAGTTTTAAAACTAGGATTTAAAGTGGTTAGCACTGGTGCCTGGTGGAAACCAAGTAAATCTACCACTTTGAGACTTCTTGACAAATAAGATGTTTTTTCATGTAAACTTCTGACTTTTACTGTCAGAGAACGTGCATCCATTAATCGTCTAAACCCGCTCATCCCTGCAGCTCTAAACTGATTGTTGAACATGGGAGGAAGTTGGAGTACCAGGAGAGAACCAATGCATGAACAGGGAGAACAGAAAGACCCCAGGCTGGGATTTGAACCCAGGACCTTCCAGCTACAAGACAACAGAGCTACCAACATCCGACTCTCAGAAAAACTTTGCGGTAATTTAGTAAATTTATGCCTTTAATCATGAAAAATTATTATTTTTCTTGCATATTTTCAACTTTTGACATCAGAGAATATCCAATGTTTTTCTCGAAAATATGAGAAATTGATCCATAAATTTCCTCACGTTCAGATTATTTGTTATTGTGTCATGTTGTAGTGAAGATTTAAAGGTGTAAAGTCACACCTGCAGGATAATGAGATCAAAAATCAGAGATCAGCCGCTGGGTGTGTAAATATTTAATCTCTATCAGTGACCCTCCTGCTCGGCGGCTGTTCTCATGTTTTATAGATGAACTCCGGAGGAAGAGCTGCGGTTAGAGTCTGATTACAGCTCTATAGAAATGTGAGGCCGAGAGGAGCAGGAAGCCTCTGCGCTGCCAAACGGAGGATTTGTTCTGCGGCTCGGAGCAGCAGAGGACCGTGACTGATTAACTGGACCTCAGCGCCGCCATCGGACCGGGCCGCTGCTTAACCCCAACATGACGACAGTAACTCATCGCCGGGATGTTTGCAGACACTCTGTGCAGCAGCTGAAGCTCATCGAGTTGTTTGCTGTCTTCACTTTTTACTTGTTGGTTTTTGTTTTCCATCCCGACCCGGTCCGCCTCTGAACGGGTCCAGTGACATACGGAACCAGCGAGCTGCTGCCAGGACGAGCTTTACACAGCATCGGGTTTCAGTAATTAGCAGCGTTAAAACAAAATGTTCCAGCAGCCAGAAACACACAGAGCATCAGATCCAATTCCTGCTATCGGCCCGATTAACGCTCGTTAGTCTCACATCCCGTCCTTAGCAAAAAAAAAAAAAAGAACTTTAATTAGTGAGCAGAAAACGTGACAAACATTCAAGAATCTGCTTTAAAACATAATCCTGCAGTCCGCTGACAAAGTATTGAAACCCTGTAAACGTTTTACATATTATTGAAGAGAGCGCTGCATTAGAATAATGAAGGGATTTAACGGATCTAAATAAGTTTTTTTCCCTGTGATGTTCATTCTACTAATTAAATTCAACCGCAATCAGACTTCAGGGTGGACAGTTTGCGGCCCAAAGCGGCGCGCAGAAGAAGAGCGTTGAGTGCAGCGTCAGGAGGAAAACCTGTTTGGATGTGGAGTCAAAGCTGAGAGGATGAGATGCGTTCACTGACTCAGACTGCTTTCATCATTTCCTGCCTTTTTTACAGTCAGATTTACCGTCTGGCTTCTGCTGGTGCATTATGACGTATGTCTCAAGTCAATGATGTAAAAGTCGGATAAATCGCAACATGACAGGATATTATTTAGTTCTACATGGGAAGTGGGACAGATCAGACTTTTTCAGAGTGAAAAGGTCAGAATTAGACCAGTTAGGTGGATATTCATCACTTATGGGTTGGATTTAACTTCTCTGTGAATGTGGAACCTGATTTTTTCAGTATTATTTCATTTTAAATCGCTGGTACTGATCAGCGCTTTTTACCGTATTAACCAGAAACCATTTCAGCGCCGTCAGCAGAAACCGAACCAGAACAGAAATCTGTTTGCTACAGTAATCTGTTCAGAGGAAGAGGAGCGGCGTTCCGACACACGGAGCCACTTGGCAGGAGAACCGTCGACACTTTTCTCCTCCAGTCTGACAGTTTTCTGTGCGGCGCTGCCAGGACGGCCGCCTGGCTGCGGCTGCATGTGTGAATTGGATTTTCAGTGAAGCAGCAGCAGGTGGGGGAGGGGGGGGGCGGGTGCTGCAGCTTCAGATCGCTGTCCATCAGAGGTGAGATGTTCACCAATATGTTCCCAATGTGTTGTCAGGAGCAACGCGGTGATTAGCAGGTCGGCGCGGTGTGATGATGACTGCTGCAGATTAGATCAGATCTCATAAATCAGATTTACAGAACGTGAACGCAGCACAGCGACTCGTGAACAACACGCCTCGCTCATTTCAGCTCCGCGTCCCGGTCCAAAACATCACAGTAAAGAAATCACACAAATACCGCACCAACAGCAAACATTATATTCAGCACAAAACATTCATCATGGCGCCTCAATGGTCCTAATTTAATAAAAACATTCAGTTTTACTTCCACAGAATCCCACTTATTATTCTTAAAAATGTAATTAAAGACCTCTCAGCTAATCAGAAGATGAAATGTTTTAAATGGGTCAGTTTCTTTATTTTACTGTTTTCAACTGGAAAATAACAGGAAGCTCCAACTAACTGGATCCAGTTCCAGTTAGTGAATCAGGTGAATCACATCCAGCACCTACAGACATTTATAAAAGAACTGGTCTCCTGAAACCCAGCAGAACACCTTAGCGGCAAATTAAAGTTGGCGTTCCCGCCCAACATCAGTGTTGAACCTCACAGATGTTCCCATTAACACGTGCTGACCTTGTGGACAGTTTGCAGAACGCGGGCTAACTGAGTAAATATCTCAGAACCTCTGCTGATGCAGTGAACATGTTGGTTCTGTTTTATTGTTAGTAACTGCTCAGTATTCAGCTCAGTCTGTGCAAAAACACAAAATCTGACCAAGTATTTCTAGTTTCGAGTGAAAATATCTTGAAATAAGACAAAACTAACTTGCAAGCAACTTTTCATCAAGATATGGGAGCTTGTTTTAGTAAATAATTTCTTAATGCTAGTTACAGAGCCAGACTATTTTTCTTATAAAACATATTGAACCAATATTCAAGAATTATAACTTTAAAGACTTCTATATCTTACTAAGAAGTTACTTGTGAGTTAGTTTTGTCCTATTTTAGCCCAACACTAATCCTAGGTGTACTAAGATGTAAGTATGAGAAACTAGACCAAAATTCTTGGTAAGATTTAGTTTTTTAAGTGCAGCTCAGCCTGAATGCTCTCCTGTAAATGTTACAACGTTGTTATAACATCGTTTTATTCCCGCAGAAAGCAGGAATAAAAGAGGAAAGGTGAAGTTTGTTTAGCTCTGTGGGTGTGGCTGTAAAAACACGTTTGATTCCTCACGGCGGAGGCGAGCGCAGCCCGAATTTACAGGCTGCAGTGAACGCGCCATCCTGCCCCGCTGCAGTAAATCAGCTGCAGCCAGCTGATGCATGGACTCCGCTCCGGTAATCCTTCCTTCACGCAGGCTGCGCTGCTCCACCCCGAGAAAGTATCATTTACGTCAGCGAGGAAGTATTTATCTGCAGAATGCTTTCAGGGAAACAAAAGAGGCAACATCCAGTTTTACAAATGAGGCGCGACGCAGAGAGAAGTTAACATCCAGGAGAACAGGAGAAACGTTCACCACAGCAACACGAGAATCCGTCCCAACACAACAGAAGAAAACAAGAAAAGGTGAAAACGTCAGTGAAGCTTCTTCCTGTGAAAACAGGCGTCAAATGTTTGTGCAGCAAAAAATGTATTTTGTGCTGCGATAATTCTAAAGATATTAACAAATGTTTCCAGAGGTCATCAGAGGTCAACCTGCCACTTCACATTTACAATTTTAAACAAAATATGGTGTCAGTCAGCTGTCCTACATTTGTGCAACAAAAGTTTTTACTTGTGCCATTATATGTTGTAACCAGATATAACCGGAGATCCGCCTGCATTTATATTCACTAAATACAACAAAACTGGTGAAAATTTATTGTGCTGGTTTGTAAGATAAACTTTAGCAGTACAGTTGATTGACATCCAATCAACATCCAAAACTTACAAATCCAAAAAAAAAAAAAAAAAATTAAGCTGAACTTTTAACAGTACAAAGTACATAAGCAGTAAAAGGTCTTCAAAATGGTCACTCAGAACAGAGTAAAGTTAGAGCCCTTTAAATACAGTCTGCATCACATACCATGACACTTTCATTGCACCTTGTCCGAACGTGTTGGTATCCAGGCAGATTTTACGTGGTCCTTTAAGGAAAAATTGTTCTGCAAAAACTCTGAAGGAAACGTCCATATAAAACAAACTGCTAGACCCTGAAGACAAATTTGTTTTTTTTTTTTATTAAGTGGGAGAGACTAGTTGACCTTTGATGACCTCTAAACATATCTGGAAACATTTATTAGTATCTTCAAAGTAATAGCAGCGCAAACATTTGAAATGTTTGACACCATATTTGTTTAAGTCAGATCTCTACAGAACCTCTGACCTTTCTGCTGTTTCTGGTCAAAAATTAAATTCTCTGTTAGTGGAAAATGACTCTCAGCATTCTGCTCCCAATAAAACACACACACACACACTGCCCCCCCCACACACACACACGCCCACACACACACACACACTCTACAAGTGTTTCCATTTCAGTTTTTTACCAAACACATCTATTTCGATCCGGTTGAAAAATCAACTGATCTTAGCACAAATTTTTTTCCCAAAGACTTTTTTCTAAATTGCCGTGTTTCCAATAATCAAGATCATTTTCATAATTTCAATTTGCATAGTTACATGGGTAATGGAAAGGCAGCTACCATGGAGAATCCATTGTGATAGATTATAGAAGATGGAGGGAAACCCGGTTGTATAATTCGAGGATCAAGTTTTTGAAGCTACTGAAAGGTTTGATGATATCAATCAAGCTTCTGCAGTGACATAAATGAAACCTTTAAAGTTTCTGGAATCGGTCAGTGTTTGCCTGTTGTTGCATAATTAGAGGGCGGACAGACACTTTCTGCAGACAGTTTTATCCTGAGCAGGCTGTTCGCTAGTCTGAATCTCATAATTTAGACACTGACACAAAACAGAGCCACAACTAAACGTTCCTTAATGCAGGATCTGCAGTTAACCATGAAGCTTCACATCTTCACCTACAAACTGCAGATCTGAAACTGTTTCTGTGCCTCTTCTCTCCATCCCTTTGTATGTTTCCTTTACTTCCTGATTTGCTGGTTTGATCAATAACATTCAATAACATTCAGCGGAAAGCCGAGCCGATCTGCAGGGAAAACAGGAAACCAGGCAGTGATGCTCTGCAGAAACCCCCCAGCTGCCTCTCCGGCTGGTTCCAATACTGGGACACCAAGCTGCTGCAAATACCAGTTACCTTTTCAAATGGAAATAATTCATAACCATTCTTTAACTATGAAGGGAAATGTGTTCAGCTAGTCACCTCAGGTCATCGGGTCACTTCTGATGGAGTGGTTGGATGTGAGCAGACGTCCACTGGTCCTCACTGTGACGTTTTCCAGAGCTGATGGTTTTGCTGCTGCCGCGATGCGATCACATGTGACAGATAGTCGTTGCTGTGCAACAGCAGGGTGCCAGCCTGCGCTCAGCCCCAGGACAGCCTGCTGTGAGCGTGGTCATGTCACTGCCATGCAACAAAACGCTGCGGTTCAGCGCCGAGCGCCGCCGAATCTGCTCACCGAGTCAGGACTTCATCTGATCTGTTTTCTGTCCTGTTCTGACTGCAAAGCTGCTACAAGTAGCGTTGATCTGTTGATCTGCGAACATTTATTTGGGCTTGTTGGAACTTCTGTAGTTTTTTTAAATGAACAACAGATCGTATTTTAGTTGAAACAACGTAGCTCTGAATAAATCTGGTTCTCCTCATTCTCAGCTTAATCTGATGGACTAGGCGCCTCTGATTTTCAGCCGGCTGTGCCAAACACAAACACAATTCTCTTATTTCTCTGTATACCTGCTGTTGTTTTGCACTATTTTAAACAGATAACCGCGATCCAACATTAATCTAGTTAAACGGTGACCTGAGCTGCTGGCCGTCGGCCCGGCTGTCTGGATAGATTACTGCTTGGAGGTAATCCCGTCTGAAAATCGTTCTTAGTGTGAAGAGTGAGCTGGAAATCGCCGCCACTCTGAGCTTAAAAGCTCTCAATATGTTCTCAGGTTTAACCAGGGCAAATGTTGCACATCAGACTCATATTTCACACAGTATTTGGGGATAAATGGAGAGGGAAGTCGTGTCCGGAGGAACGGATGGCCTCATGTTTGTCAGACAATACTTTAGTGAATAAAAGGGGATTTTAAAGCTTAATAAACATCATCCAGAGCTGCAAATCCAGGTTACCTTGTGAATATACTAGTTTATAATCATGGATAAATCATTAATTTAGATGACAATGGGGAAATAAAAAAGTAAAAGTTGTATTACTGAACATCTCCGTCCCTAAAGAGAAAGAAATCTAAGATGGCCCCTTAAATTCATGCATAACTAACAACAACAGGTTTTATTTGAGAAACATTTATTTCAGATGTAAAAACAATACAGTAAAAATATTGTAAGCTGTTTAATGTTCATAAATAACTACAAAATATTCTCACACCGACGTCGCCATGCTGTTTACACTGCAATGCAACCTGGGTAGATGACGTATGCTAGGTGGTACAATGCTAGCTCCGTCCAGCCAGCACAGTAAGTTCTGCATCGTTCAGCCGCTTCGATTTGAACCAGAACAGGTTGAAATGACGAAGGAAAATGAAGATGAAGAGAACCAAACGGATGAAGAGGAGCGACTCAGCTGAAGAAGACGGTATTTGTGCTGCTGTTACCTGGAAATGCTAACCTGGAGAGCATGTGCTGCAGAAAGCTCCAGTTTCTAACCAAAGCTGTTTACTGTTAGCATCAAGATCAAAACATTTACTCAGATATACCAGGATGGAGACTCTAACTTTACGCACCCATCTATTATCTTTCAGTTTGGCTTTTTGTGTTAGTTCCTGCTACTGGTTGTAGCTTTAGCTTATGGTGTTAGCTTCTGCAAATAGTATTAGCGCCTGCTCTCAGCGTTAGCTTCTGCTACTGGTGTTAGCTTATGCTAATGGTGCTAGCTCTAGCTACTATGGAGTCTGTTATAACCTGCCCGCATCATCAGGCTCACTGTGCAGGTGAAAACATGATGATAGTGGAGATACACAATACTGAAGTGATTTTGAGTTTTGTGAATTTGTTACATTTGGATTCTCTGGTTTTCTGCGCTGCTAAAAATAAAAACACTGCAACCCTTCTGCAGACAGAGGAACTGTTTGCAGGCTTGGTCCCTGTGAGCAGACCAAGCCACAGGGAGTCTAACTTGGTCTGCTCACCAACACATGATGCTGAACATGGTCAGCAAAGTCATAAACCACCCATGTGTCATCCTCAATCTGTTTCTGCTCGTTAGCCGGCTTGTTGACCTTTGCAGAGCAGCCAGGTGAGGTTCACAGGTCCAACACCGTCAGCTAGCAATGAGCTGGAGCTAATCGATGCGCCTCGTCCTTCAGCCAGAGCCAGTCACTTCTAACGCCTGATTCATCCTGTGGGGGAAACATGCAATCAGCTGTTTCTGGACATTTTATGTCCATTGAATGATGGACGTGTGTCAACTGAACAATGAAAGTAAAAAAAAAGGTCAAAACAACAAGCAGCCCAATCACGACCTAAAAACCTCAACTCTATTAATCCCAAGGGGAAACTCAGTTGTAGCCTACCAGTCCACACATTCACTTCTAACAAAAATGATTGATTAATTAAACATAAACAAAGCATAAGCACCAAACACAGGAAACAACTTAAAAACAAAACAAAAGACGCTCACCATAAATGGAGCATTAAAATTTGCTGCAGTCCTGAATGCGTCATGAAAGCGTTGAAGTGCTGACGCTCTGCCTGCATCAGGTGCATCAGGGGAAAAACTTAAACTAGTTTACCCAATTCATGTCCAGAAGCTCTTATTGGAGAATGTATTTGTGTCCTGCTCACCGGCAGAGACACAATGAGCTGTAATTAGGTTCTGTCAGCAGTTCAGTTCAGAGAGGAAGACGTCATGGCTTTCATTGAGATGAATGTGTTTCTGGCCGGCTGATAATAGACAAAGAGGACTGCTGAGTCAACATTCAGGAAGAAAATGAGAATGACTTCCAGGTAACTTTCTTTGGAGGTCGGTCGACGGCACTGGAGGGAAGCTGGAGCGTTTAAATTCACATTCAAGTTCCAACAAAAGCTCTGAAAGGAAGAACAAGGTAAGAACGTCCTCTTGATTCCCTCCGGCTTCAGGACTGACGGCGGTGCAGAGAGGTGATTTATCTGGTCCATACGCTCCTCTGGCACTCACAGTCCACAAAAAGCTTTAAGAGCCCAGAAGAGAGGAGGAAATGAGGTGCTGCGAGGGCTCCTGTTCATCACCTTTACAGCCCGGCCGCTGGGCCGTAAATCCTCCAGACAGACCATTTCGTTTGGTCTCAGAGGTCAAGGTCGCGGGAACAGACCAGGTGACCAACGGTGAGTCTAACGCCTCGGTGCAGTTCAGCAGAACACATTGGAACATCATTTGGTCGGTTTGTAGAGAGTAAAGAAAGCTGCCGGTGCCTCCATCACACCAAATGTTCCTAATATATAAATCTAACTCGTGGTGATTAAAGTTTTAAATCAATTAATTGCAGTCTGTCATTTATAATCACATTTAATTGAAAACCAAACAAAATAAGCAGCATTCTAAATTTAAAACCCGTTTTTGCTGCTGACTTACTCAGCAAATAGACATAAGAGCTAAAAACAAAAATATTTACAGTTTTTAATCTGTTATTTAGGTCATTAAACCAGATTGGTCTATAGTCTTAATCTAGTCATTCAGCTTTTCAGAGTTTCATGGAGCTTCTTTAAAAATGTGGACTGCAGACATTAGCGTTAGCTGCTACATGTTTAGCACTGAGATGCTACTTTAGGCTAACATAGCTTCTCTGATAGGCTAAATGCTTTTAGCACAACTTCAACACAACAAAAGTCTTTTCCAATCAGATTGTTTAGAAACAGAAATTAAACCTCCTATGAGCTGAAACAGTTTAGTCATCTATCACTGCTGTTAGCAGCCATAGCTTATGTGTTCATGAGCGTACCAGAAACACAACACAAAGGTTTCCACTTTCAAACCAAAATGTAAATAACTGCATTAAAATATATGTAATTAATTAATCACAACTAATAAGTCACATATCTGGTCCTAATTATAACTTATTTAAACTGAATTTATTGTCGTTAAGAATGAATGTTGACGTTGGACTCTATCTGGTCCACCATGCAGGCCGGAAACAGATCTTCTGGGTTTACATACAGTAATCCAGTTTCTATCAGGCACTCAGGACAGCTGCTGCAGAGCGACTGGAGCTCTCACATGTTGTTGAAAGAGTCACCAATAACAGAAAAACGGCTCCAGGTTTGGCAGCAGTAACAAAGTCGACAGAGTGGCATCACGAACCTGAATGTTTTAGTAGTAAAGTAAAGATTGGTCGCCACTGGTGTTAATGAGTCAACACATGAATAAATCATCAAAAGAAGCTTCACCAAGCACACAATCAACCAATCGACCTTTGACCTGTAGACCCAGAGAGGAATCAGGCTGTAGAGCAGGAATGGTCTGAACGCTCCAAATTTCTGAAACTTCTTCTACTAAGTAAATGCAGCAGAATTAAAAGTTTGCCTTAACTTTGAGGATGGCAGGAACACAGCATAAGATCGGCGCGTACCAACATGAGGTTCTGGCACAACAGTTTGCAGCGTTTTAATGCCAGATTGTCCTCCACAGTTGCTGCGCCAACAAAGCCCACCAGCCGGCTGCTTTCCCCTCCAGCTGGACTTCTCCGTATCTCCGCTGAAAGCCCCGCCGATGCAGGCGTCACTCTTACATAATCAGCAAATGATCTGGAAGAAGCTTTAAGTTATTTCTCAGCTCAACAACTCACCCTGTTCTCACTGAAATCTTCTGGAGAAGCTGGGGAGTAATTTCACCAGGTATAAAAAGTGTTTACTTCCTGATGTCATTTCCTGTCTTCACCCATGAGATATGTATGAAGACGATGGACGAATGAAGCTTTCAGACTCTGGTAATTCTTGAAGTCTGGGAGGTCGCGGGCAGAAAAAGCACAGAAAGCTCCGTCTCTGAGATGTCATTAAATATTAAGAGCGACTGAGTGCCGTGTCTGGTAACAGTGAGATTGTCTGAGATCAACCGCATGAAACGGGTGAGGTGGAGGAGGCGGAGGGTGAGAGAGAGGTGAGAAGGACGGAGCTGGAGCTTCTTCCCTCCCAGGGGAGCCGCTTTCATCGGGCCGAGGCAGCGAGCCGCCGGGCCGGCCGGCCGATCACCGATGAAGCGTTGCCACGCAGGGAAGAGAGTTTCAACATAAACGCAACCGAGCGAAACGTTGCCTGGACAGGCAACGGCTCCGTAAAGGTCAATCTGACTCCAGTGAGCAGAAACTGTCAAGATCCACATGGCTGCCGAGTTCCTGAGCGGTACCGAACGGTTAGGGAAGCAGAAACTGAGCAGCAGCTGAGGGACGACCACTAAGAGGTCCAAAACACCAAACAGACCAGAACCAAACAGACCAGAACCAAACGGACCAGAACCAAACGGACCAGAACCAAACAGAACAGAACCAAACAGACCAGAACCAAACGGACCAGAACCAAACAAGCAACACCCAAATGGGTCTGGACTCAATGGTGGTCAACATGAGTAACATTAGCGGCTCATTAATTCAGATTTCCAGAAACTGGACCAGAAAACCCGTGAATGTTGAAAAACTCACTTCAACAAACTCCTGAAACCGAACCAGAGTTCACTTTAACTGAACAGGGACCGAGGTAAGTAGGAGGACCAAGACTGGGTTTTTTGGTTCGAATACACATTCACACCTCACCCAACCGAACCAGACTTCCCAGACAAATGGACCGGAGTTGGATTAAAGTGGACTGAACAGGGCTGGTGCGAATGCAGCCTAAGAAAACTTTTATGCTGAACTCCTGTTGTATTTTGATGAGGCATTAAAAAGAGTTACAAAAACCATTTCAACCTTATGAAAGCTGAGGTGATGTGAAACATTTTCTCTGCTAGTTTGGTCTGGAGCCAAGATGAAACACACAAAGGAACCACAGCAACACATCGTCTCCATGCGGAGATAAAACAGACGGAGCTGTGAGAACTTTTACATTTAGAGTAAATAATTCATTTCCCATCTTCAAACGAGGCTTCCTTGATCAGCTGTGGTTGTTGGTGCAAACAGCTTCAGGAGGAAATCTCTGAAGACGTGAGCCGTGCCGAAATGTGACGCCTGTTCAAAGCAAACGTCACTGAACAGACGTTAAAAAAACCCGTTTGATTGGCTGCAAGAGGCGAACAGGAAGCTGTTAGAATGCTAAAATCTACAACACCCTCCTCTCCTGAGGGCTTGCTGAAGGCAACAAGATTGAAAACACACACACACGCCCACACACACACACGCGTGTTGTCTCCGTGTCAAATCCACACTTGGCTTTTTTGTGTTATTTTCCCGCCTCTATCTCCTCAGTGCAGCCGGCGCTCCGGTAAGCCCGGTTTGACCTTGAAAGAGGAAACGAGAAGTACAGCTAATCAATGCGCACACAGCTCAGGGTGTGTGTGAGGAGAATACACACTGTTACTAGCGCCTTCATGATGCTAACGCCGTATTAGCATTCACACCGGCTCCTCTTACTGACCAGAACAACCTCATCGCTGTCTAACAGCAGAGAGGAGAACCAGCAAACGAGAAGCAAGGAGGAGAGAGCAGGCAGTATTAACAAGGGATGCGGCTCTCTGCACAGGGCGGCATTTTGCCAGGGAGCGGCAGGAGAACAGACTGTCAGTTCCAGAAACCACACAACAAAAAAGCTTCATGAAAGCACATGCAGTCAGTGAGACCCCACTGGACCAGCAAAGAGTAAAAGAACTCCTGATTTTTGGAAAAATATATTCTTAAGATGTTTTCACACCTGATAGTCGGGTAGACTCTGTTTGATTTGAAACCAAACTTCGTCATCTGCTCCATCTGCAGCTGCTGTGGTTCTCCTTCTCTCTGCTCTGAATCAAGCCAACCAAACCCTTTGAGCAACCTGTTCCCCTCCTGGCCTGTGGGGGCGCTGCACCAAGGAAAAGACACAAAACCTCTGAAGAAGACTCTGAGTGCAACTTCCTTCTTCATGAATGTAGTGGCGTCAGATTTTAGCGATTGTAGGACTTGTCTTTTGTCTGTAGTAAAAGACGAGTCATTTCTCCTGCTAGCGCTACGCTTGTTTACCCAGAATGCCCTGCGCAGTAGTCCACTTCCTGCTTTTGTAGTGGTCTCTGATCCGCTTGGTGTTCACATATGCTTTCAAACCGAACCAGAGTTCACTTTAACTGAACCCAGAGGGGGTTTAGTAGGCGTACCAGAGTTTGCTTTTGATCCAAGGCAAACGAACAGCATAAAGTAGCACAATGTCTGATGCATCCCTGTTTCTGAGATCTGAAACAATAACATGTGAGTCTGTCCTCTCAACCCTCTGCAGTCCTGGCTGCAAAACCTTCATCCTGTCCTTCAGCAAACACAGTTAATGAGAGCAGATTAACTCTCTTTGAGTCCGGGATGTTTCAGTCTTCCTGACTCCAGGCGTTCAGCCTGAGCCGTCCTAATCCCACCGCCGCCGCTGCATCTGCAGCCACACCTGTCCCACTGCAGCCGCACCTGTCCCACTGCAGCCACACCTGTCCCACTGCAGCCACACCTGTCCTACTGCAGCCACACCTGCAGCCAGAGGAAGTCGGTCTGGGTGAACAGGTAAACAGGTGAACAGGTGAGAGTCTTCAGGTGGGCTGAAGGTAAAACGTCCTCCCCCCTGCAGAGCTTACAGCAGGTTAGTGGAGACACAAGCAAAGACGTATCTCAGCCTGGCTGGATGCTAATTAATGCTCTCATCAGCCAGCGCTCCCACAGATCACCGACTTATGCAAAACATGACTTTAATTATGATATCAGCAGGCAGGCGTCTGTCAGCCATGACAAACTCAGCCCTGGGAAGGAGACCTTTACCGATAGACTCTCAGTTACATGTTTGCAATCATCTTCATTTAACATCTAGGTTAAACTTTCTTCTTGTTCCACTTATTTTTCTTGCTCTGGTAAATTCAGACTTACTGTAAACAAAATAATAATAATGATCATTTAGATTTAGAATTCCTAAAATGTCAAGAGATGCTGCAGAGTTTCCATCATAAAACTCCAGTGTTTGCCGTGTAAAAGCTTAATGTTCAGGCAGAAAGAGGAAAAAGTTTCTCTGCTGCAGTCTTTGGTTTAGTTTGGTTAAGTTTTCAGACGTTCCCCCTCAGTCCCAACGCAGACATAGTCAAACCTTTTTAATTTTTCTCTCCATTAAGCCGTGATGAAGAGATAATTAGAGGTTTTTACTGTTAAAGATAAATTTCTCCATTAAGGTACTGAAACCTGAGCTCAGATAAACCTGAGTTCCAGTAAGTGCCAGAGATTTGACTGTTTGTTGGGTGAGCAGTGCAGCATGCAGTCGGCTGCAGCACATCTGCTGCAGCCTCAGACTGAGGACCGGCATCATGCAGTGTGAAGCTGCAGCGCTGCTGCAGCGCTCCCGGCCGCACTGAGCATGCTCAGTGAGTCTTACTGTGGGCGGCATCGTGAGGAGCCCAGCAGAAATCTGTCAGGTATTCCTGGAGTTCCCCTGATGCCTGTGAGCTGCGTCAACACAGGAGCTGAAAATAAGTCCTGGCTGCAAACTGACACGTTTTTTTTTACCGGTTCTGCTGCGAATAAAAAGATTACAAATGAATTTATCACATGACTAAGATAAACTCGTCTGACCTGATGTAAAACTTCATTTGCTTTACATTCTGCAACAAGGTAAAACTGCAAACATGAACATTATGTTGGGGTACTGTCCACATTCACTGGCACCTCTGGTAAAACAAAAAAAACCCCTTAAATATTAAATCTGTTTTATCTTCGTAGTGTAATCTAATACTGGAAGTTTCAGAAAAATCAAACCTGTAGTTTGAGAACAGAGGTGATTAAAATCCCACATTAAGAAGAAACCATTGGCTCTCCTAACACTTTCTCTAAAATAAAAATAATTAAAGCATTTTAAAGTTTAAAGCTGATCACAGCGTCTGCAACTTTCTATAAGTAAATCTGCAGCACAGAACTCATCGTACTGTCACCAGAACCTAACATTACATAGATGCTCACAACTATTTCTGTCTTTTTTTTGTTATCAAAGAAAATTTATTTTTGCACTAAATTTGCCAATATTTATCCCAGATAAATATTTTTGTTGGATTGACAGAAACCATATTTATTTTTATTATTTCTATTGATGGCCATAAATATCTGCCATGGAAAATTAATTTTTGCACTAAAATTACCAACCAGATAAATCTGTATAGTGTCAAATCATAACCTACATACTTTGAACCACAGAAATCATTATGTATGTTCTTCATCTTACATTTCCTTTTTATGGTGGACATTTTTCAAAATGGCCGCCATGGTAGGAAAGGAGAGAAAAGGTTTGGAGTAAAATCGACAGTGTGAGAACAACAAAGCAAACATTAGGTTCACTAGTTCACTGAACAAGAATCTTTGCGCTAAATTAGCAGAAGCTAACGCCAAACCGCTAACATATAAAAACATTACAGAAGTTATTGCTTAACCACTAAACAGATATAAAAAAACCTAGCACGAGCTAACGCTAACCATTAAGACGACAGTCAGTCTGTCTCACTGGTGTGAAACAGCAAAGTTCTCAGTTTCTGATTTTGTTACTTTAACGTTTTATAAATATTATGACCAAAGTTGAAAATGTACGACGTGACAAAGTTCATCCACGTCATTAAAATGGGAAACATTTTATTACAATAATTGGTTTAAAAGGCTCAAAAATCCTGAAATGCAGTTGGTAAAGGGAAAAATGAAAACATGACCTGATGGGTGAGGATACATATTTTTATGTCTTTATACACATTTGAAAGATTTTTACAGTAATAATTTGCACTGTTGGTCCAAAGAAAACATCCAGGTCTGACTGAAATCTCCTGGACTCTGTGGGATGATTGACGGTGCAGTGAATCCAAATGGTACGATCCTTCCTTACTCTTTGTTTTTCTGCTGAATTGCACATTAAATACGTTGCAGCTCAGGTAGAAAGTTTGGTCTCTGTTTTATAAAACAAACAGCTGACCCTCCTACCAGGGCCTGTAAGCCTTTTAGACCCTCTCTATATGAGTTATTGCAGAATCCCGGCATTGATTTTGGTATTTTCAGCATCGTGGGTCGTGTTTCCAGCTGCTTTTGTCTCCGTTTATACTGATGTCTGATCCATCAGGGCTCCAGATTAAATTTAGACCCATTTTGCGACCGCTCCTGGAGAGAGCGAGGTTAATCTCATGAGAGAGAGAGAGAACATTCGGGTCCACGCAGACTGATTTGTTACAGATTCCTCTCGACAATAAGAGGAGAAATCAGCCGGTGTTATCAAGCTGCAAAAGGCAAAAACCAATTCCACAGCAGACATAACTCCAGCTGAGATATTAGAGGCAGAATGAATGCTGCTGTTATCAGCATGTCTGAGGCTTACATTGGACCAGCTAACAGCTTCTCCAAGAACGCTATCCACTAATTGATCTGCAGAAGATGCCGAACTTACAAAAAAATGCAAGCTGAGTCTGTGAGTCGAAGGTGTTAAAAAAGAGCAAAGTTTCTAAAGATGAACAATCCGTGTGGCTGATTGAATCACAGCCACGCTGTCGGGCACCTGGTGAGATTTTCACCTTTAAGAGAGAAAATCCAAACAGAGTTGAGAACCAGCCTCCAGTCCACTGATGCTGCAACAACCACTGAGCAATCATGAACATTTTTATTCCTTCGCTTCATTTCAGAACGTCAGGAAGCTCCGTGTTGATGGATACTCTGCCGCTCCGTCAAAACTTTTCTATCCAGAGTTTTAGGAAGTCCTGATCATTGTTGGAGCTTCTGTACAAATATGGACGCTGACGTTAGTGTTAGCTGCTACATGTTTAGCACTGAGATGCTATTTTGGGCTAGCATAGCTTCCCTGCTAGGCTAAGTCCTTCTAGCACAACAATACTCTTTTCCAGCATCCAATCAGATCATTTTATGGTTTTTAACGGTTAAAATCTGTTTAACTAAACATGCAGCAAACATGTGCAAAATTAAACCTTTTTACTGCAAAACACTGTGAGAAGAAAAACAGGATGGTGGCAGCATGATGCTGTGGGGAAGTTGAAGGAAACCTGAGACCTGAGCAGGTTCAGCTTCCAGCAGAATAACGATCCTGAACACAGAACAGTTCAGATCAAGGCTTACTGTGTCAGAACGGCCTAGTCAAAGTTCAGACTTTAGATCAGTTGAGAATCTGTGGTGAACTGAAAGTTTACAGACATTCTGGGTTCCAGGAAGCCGGTAGAGACCTACTAATGAAAACATGGGTTCTACAAAGTATGGGCTGAATTTAAATATTTCAGAGATTTCACCTCATAATGACTCAACCTCTGGTGACGGTCAGTTTAAAACTAAATAAAAAGGAGTGGAAACGCCTCTGTAAAGGACTGGAGCAGAAAAACAGGAAAAACTGAGTGAAGACAAACCCACTCAGCTTCCGTAAAGCAGCAAATGTTTGTCTGCCTGAGTAAACAGATTTTATCATAAAACAACAAAGTGCAGCTCCGGGTCTGACGCTCCACCATCAGGCCTTCAGCTGCAGCTTGATGCAAATCAAGATTCATTCATTTGCTAATGCGGATCTGTCTCTAGTACATTCTGATCCGATCCAATTTCCAGTGAATACAGTTAATAAAAGGTTTTTAAATGAGATTTAAGCTAATGTTGCGAATTGCGCAGCTGAGAAGAAACCTAGTGCTGGCCGGTAGGGGGAGCCACTCCTCTGACAGCGGGTGGTGGACAGTTCCCGGTGCTGAAAGCTCAGCAGCCGGAAAAACTGCAGACAAACAAACTGCCACATGTGATTAGGAAAAACAGACCGCAGATTCCCGCTCTGCTGCTCCACGGACAAATTCAGGAAAATCACAAATGGAAATCACAGTTTCTGAACCTGAAGCAGCAGCGAATGAAGGGGAGGTGACAGGTGAGGCGCAGAGGACTCACCTGGTTGGTGAAGAAGCGCGCGCTCTCCGAGATGAGCAGCTGGACCAGGATGTGCAGCCCGGAGGTGAAGAGGCCGGCCAGGATGGCCCAGGTGAGCGGCAGCGGCAGCATACTGTAGGTGGCGAATAGCGTGAACAGGACGTAGCCCACGCCGTCCCCCAGCAGCCCGTAGCCCAGGCCGGCCGCCAGGATCTGCGTGGCCATGGCCACCCAGGTGACCACGCCGCTGTACTGCAGGTAGCTGTGCGAGGTGGTGTCCTTCCGCACCACCACTAAGGCACAAATGACCACCTCTATGCCGGTGAAGAAGCCCAGCAGCGTGCCCTTGATGGGGTCCATGGGGGTGGAGGCCAGGGTGAGGTGCAGCACCAGCAGGGTGAGCTTTGTCACCACGTCCAGGATGTTCATCACCACCACGGACTTCCGCCGCTGGCCCAGGAAGTAGCGCTGGTAGAGCCGCTCCAGGTCGCGCGACTTGAAGGCGTTCCGCAGCGTGGGGAAAATCACGCCCCGGTACGTGTAGCCCCAGTTCAGGAAGAAGTCCGAGTTGCTGGGCGCGCAGTCGATCTGCAGGAAGCCCAGGTCGCTGCTCGCGCGCTCGGGGAACACTTTGGTCCCGCCGTTGTTGTGCCGGTCCCCCACCGAGGTCCGGCCCGCGGACTGCTTCCGCGCGCCCTGGATCGGGTCGAAGGGGTCGTCTTTCGGCCCCCCGCCGCCGCCGCCGCCGCCCTGCTCGTGGATGAAGCGCTGCTCGGTGATGTGCCGCACCGCGTTCTGCCACAGCAGCCGCTTGGGCCGCGCGCTGCCGCCGCCGCCGCTGCCGCTGCTGTTGCCGCTGCTGCTCGGCGTCTTGTTGATGGTGTACAGCTCCTCGCTCGCGCTGGAGCAGCGCACCTCCGACAGCTCCATCACCGCCTCCCAGCTCCGATCGTCTGTCTCAGTGTCTCCTCTCCTCCTGCTCCTCCGGACTCTCAGTCGGATCAGCGGTTCTGGGGACACGACGTCTTCTCGTGCGCATCGAACCGAGGGCGCGTGCTTTTCTTTCGGGTTGGGGTGGGAACGGCGCGGGGCAAAGCGCGGCTGGAGGTCATTGTCAAGACAGCGGATCCCTTACAGAGCCTTTCGAACCGATCCCGCCTCTACCGGACCAGCCATCATGATCCCCGCGTGGGAAAATCACCGCGTGGCGCGTCCGAGCAGCGACCGCAGCTCGAGCCACTGTGACCGGACCGCGGGCACCATCAGGGGGTCGCGGCGCCACGCAGAGCCGGGACCGTGGAACAGAAAGAGACTCTGTTTGGAAGCGGGTCGGAGGATCCGGGTCCAACCGAACCGGAACCAGAACCAGAGCGGGATCAACACGCTGCAGGAATTCCCAGTTTTCCTTTAAAGATTCCCAAAAGAATCACCAGGCATGGAGGAAAAAAGAAAAGCAGAACAAGAACTCCACAAAATCCGATTTATGGATCCAGAGGAAATTCAGAACCTCAAACTTGTTGCTGCGCGCGAGCCTCCACCTTCAGGATCCTGCGTGGATCAAAGCTCCATCCCGCGCGCTGGTAACACCTGTCTGGCAGCGCGAGGCGAACCGCCAGGCTCCAACCCAGTAAATAAATAACGCGTCCCCGTGCAGCGCGAGCCGAGGCTGATCTTCCTCCTCCTCCTCTTCCTCCGGTCTCCCCCTGTCAGACCTCCGCGGTTCCTCCTCCGCGCTGTTTCAGAGCCGCGGCGGCCGCGTGCAGAGGCGCAGAGAGCGGCGGCTGGTCAGCTCCGCTCGGGTTTGACGTCACCCTCCGTGTGTCTGCGCTCCCTCTCTCCTCCCGCTAACCCACGGTGTCATCCCACGCGCCTCAGCTCATCCTTTTGTCTGCTAACTCTCCTCTTCTCTCCGCTCCGCGCGCCTCCTTCCTCCTCTCCGCCGCTTCGCGCCTCCTTCCGTAACTGGGTCACTTTTGGATCAGGCAGCCAGCCTACATTCTGGATCCGTTCCCACGGATTTCCTCGGGATTTTAGCTGAAATGCTGGAAACTTGACTCTACTTACGGCAACCTGGCATAACATTATGACCACTAACGGGGGATCTTCTGTTTTTCCCAACGCGATGTTACAGTTTAAATATAACAGACAGATTTAGGCTCTGGACTTTGACTAAGCCGTTCTAACACGAATACATTTGGAATAATATGACTGTAGGTCAATAATGGTACAAATGGAGCTGATGCAGATAAAAACTTTCTAAACATCCTAAATGGACATTTAAAAAGTCGGTCCAGGAACAGGGCGGGTTGGCCAGCCCATCGGGAGGTTCGGTCGGTTTCAGGCCGGACCAGTCAGCGGTCAGAATGTTTTTTTTTTTTGTCGTTTGTTTGCTTGTTTTACCCCTTAAAGCTCATCCCAACCTCCACCCTCTGTAGACTCCGGTATTTCAGACGGTAGCAGCTTTTATTCAGCCTTCATGTTTTCCAGAGAGGATGGAGGAACCAGGTGAGTTTGGTATGAAGGTCAAAACGTTTTGACCGATCAGAGGAACTTTCTCCTGCTGCTGTGTCGCCTCTGAACTCCTACTGGTTTTTCTTTAAACAAAGTCTTTCTTCTTCCCATGGAGTCGATATTAAAGTGACCAAATGACACTGAGGTTGGCTCTGTTTTGACCGTTAGGTAACTGGTGGCAGTGGATTTAGTTTCTGGGTATCTGAAGGAGCAGACATCTGAAGTTTGGCCTACTTCACGCTGCCAGCAGGGATCTCCTGATTTGGAATGAGGAAACGCAGGTCTGGGTGTGAAGGGTGAAACTGAATCTAAAACGTGTTTAATAAAATTGAATTTATGATTTAATGAGAGGGATTTATATTTTAAATAGCCTTTTCCCTTAATAAATGAAACAGTGATGTAAAAACTGCTTTTTGTATTTACTTGAGTTATTTTTAAAGTTTATTTGATCTGAAATATATCAGGGTACATTTCCACCTTTAACCTTTCAGTTTCTGATCTTAGGAATCTGATGGCAATAATCTGAATTTTTCCTTGAAATCACTTGATAAATGGAGGGAAATGATGGAAAATGGAGTATTTCTTACTTCTCCTTAATAAGCAGCATCTGTTTCCTGACTGTAACTTTAGTCCGTCTGAATCCGGATGTTTCCGGGTTTCCCAACTCATTCCAGTCAGGCACTTCATGGTCTTTGATCTTATTTTTTATTTTTCTCCGAAAACAAAAAGGTGCCTGCAGATTGAAACGTGCCACATATCATCAAACAAGCAGAACTTAAGAACAGAGGCTACATAAACAAAAGGTTATTATCTGTATAAAGTCAGCAGAAGGTCAGGCCCAGATTACAGTTCATACATCAGTTTTTGTGAACATGTTTTCACTCAACCGTTTTTTGATCTTTGCTCTTTCTCATTTGACATTTAATTTTTTGCTGCTGGCTGAAATCATCCCAACTGTAAGTAAAGCTCAGAGTGATAAAGACGGAGTCTAATCGCGGCGCTCGCATGTTTATCACCACCGGTAAACTAATCACCCGTAAAAACTCCCCAGAGATGATTTTACAATCATGCCCAACAGATCTGTTTTCCCCGCTCTGCCGCAGGGAAGCCGGTTAAAGACGATTCATTCATCAAGACACCAAAATGGAGGTGAAACGTTCTCCAACGAGGCTCCATCATCCTCCTGCTCCACTTCTCCTGGAGCAGGAGGAGACTCGGAGCGAAGGCGGTCAGAGCTCGCCGGATTAAAACGACTCCCTCCTGAACCTCCAGTTCCTCCCCACGCACGGCTCCAGGCAGAAGGGAAAGCCGCCTCATTGCTATTCAGTCTATTTTTACCTCCGCTCCTCCGCCCTGTCTCTACTGTAGCTCTTCCTTCTGCTGATTCCCGGGAACAGAGTTACAGAAATCCAGAAAGAGTCGGATGCTTTTCAACATTTCCTCTCCCCCACTGACGGTGGGCGGTGTGACTGATGGGAGGGAAAACCCACGAGAACGCTTTCAGCAGAAAGATCAAGAGCTGAGTTTCAATAAAAACCTGCATTAGTGTACAAAATTAAAGGAGGAAAAACAGAATACAGGGATAAATAAACATTCACAGCCCAGGTCTGCAATGAGACGTTAATTAATATGTAATAAATCAATAATATCCTGTAATAACAAGACAACCTGATGTATCAAGGTTACAGGTTTGAGCTGTTTTATATGACAGGATATATATATTTGCACATTTATATTAACCATAAATTTAAATGTAATTTATTTTGAAAAACCAACACCAGGCTCCTTCCTTCCTGTCTGGCTGCCAGGCTGCTGTGCGCTGCGGCGCTGCAGGAACCGGCGGCAGTTCGAGGGAGAGAAGGCGACAGAAAGGTAAGTAAGGAAGGTTTCTACATTAGCATTAGCAATGGAGTGAAAATGACCCTCATGTTAATGAATAAAGCATTTAAATGATGTGGTGAATAAATCTGTTTGTCCTTCATGTGTGAAATGTTTCACATTTAGAGCTTAATGTCGGGTCAGTTTTCTGTTGGGACCCATTTCTGGTTGCTTTTTCAGATGAGTTTATTAAAATACCTTCAGAGGAAGACGTGAGGTAACGTCTACGATGCCGAATGTGAGACGCAGTTCCCTCAAGATAAAGATAAAGAGGCTGGTTCTGCTGTGGTTCTGCTTCTGTTCTGGTTCTGTTGTGGGGACGACTGTGGAACCTCTGGAGATGATGATGCAAATCTTCATCTTCATAAAATCAAGAAATTTATGGACAACCCTGATCATTATGAATCTGTCTAGAGAAAACAGAGCATCTTCAGTCAGAGGCTTCTTCAGACTCACTGTAGTACAGACTGCTACAGCAGGTCTTTCCTGCCAACAGCCATCTGTAGTAATGGGTTCGCCTAAATTCCTCTGCTGCTCTAAATATATCAGCTCCCTCATTCATTTTGCCACAGTCACATTAAAGCAGCATTCATTATTGGAAGTGCATCAGTCTGAGCGACGCCTCCTTCTAGAACATGTCACGGCTCCCTCAGAAACGAAGCCGTTTGCCGTTCGGTGCGCCGCTAATTTCGGCGTGTCAGCCTGCTGAAAGCCCGGCGGGGTCACAGGTGACAGCTCATCAATTCCAGCCGGCCGTAATTCAGGGTTTCAGTGACGACATGACAGATGAGCGAAGCATGGCGGCGCAGCCTCAGAGGCTGCTTTACCCAGGAGGGAGAGCAGAGGGACCTAACGAACCAGGGCCCTGAACTGCTGGGGCCCCAAACCACTGGGGCCCTGAGCCACTGGGGCCCCGAACCGCTGGGACCCTGAACTGCTGGGACCCTGAACTGTTGGGACCCTGAACTGCTGGGGCCCTGAGCCGCTGGGGCCCTGAACCGCTGGGACCCAAACTGCTGAAGCCCTAAACTGCTGGGGCCCTGAATTGCTGGGATCTCTGCTTCTTGCTTATAATAAGTTGTTTCCACAGTTCTTAATGTAATTATGACTCTCAGGTCCGTTGTGACTCCAAGGAGCCAATCTTTATTTTTTCAGTCGTCCAGATCAACAGTTTTCTTTCTCTGTAATTTGGAGGTTTTTTCCCTCATTTCCATCATCTGACCGTTTCCTCTTCCGTCCATTTGATTCTCCATTTCCTCTCATCCATCAATCATCCAATCAGAAACAAGAAGCTAAAGCCAATTAAGCTAGTGATTTTCAAAGTAAGGGCCTCAAAAAGTTGGATGGAAGATGTGGAAAAAAATACAAATATATATATAAAAATATAAAAAATTTAATCTAATAAATTTTTGAATCATATATTTTTAACTATATTCTTTTTAAATCTAATCTGTTTTACATCATAATAATAAAATATTTTTTTAAGTCTTTCTATTCTGTTGCACATCTTTTAAAATGAAATACTATTTCTGACAACTTCACAAAATTTTCTCTAATAATATACAGAAATTTAACACTTTTAGGTTCATACTTTTGAATTTTCCCACACTGACAATTAAAGAGACTTTATTCTCTTTGTGAACTTCAGCTCAGCATTTAATACCGTACTTCCCCAACGTCTGGTGTCCAAGCTAGCAAACCTTGGGCTCCCATCAGCCACCTGCAGTTGGATCCTGGACTTCCTAACAGGTCGCTCCCAGAGGGTCAGACTGGGCCCCCACACCTCCACTGCTCTGAGCCTGAACACCGGATCGCCACAGGGTTGCGTGCTCAGCCCACTTCTCTACACCCTCTACACTCATGACTGTGTCTCCAACCACCTCAGCAACAAGATCATAAAGTTTACAGATGACACGACTGTTGTTGGTCTCATCTCAGGCGGGAAGGGGGAGCTGGAGTACAGGGATGAGGTGCAGCGGCTGTCAGAGTGGTGCAAAGTCAATAACCTGCTCCTCAACACCTCCAAAACAAAGGAGCTGGTGATCGACTTCAGGAAGAACAAAACGGACATCCAGCCTCTCACCATCAGTGGGACCTGTGTGGAGAGGGTCCCAGTGTTCAGGTTTCTGGGCATGGAGTTGGAGGACAAGCTAACCTGGAGCACCAACACCAAGGAGCTGTTGAAGAAGGCACAGCAGAGACTGTACTTTCTGAGAATACTCAAGAAGAACCGTCTCCCCTCAGACCTGCTGCAGGCCGTCTATCACTGCTCCATAGAGAGTGTGCTCACGTACGGTCTGTGTGTCTGGTACGGCAGCAGCACATCCGCGGACAAGAAGGCGCTCCAGAGGGTTGTTGGGGCAGCAGAGAGAACCATAGGCTGCCCCCTCCCCACTATGGAACAGATTTACACTTCCAGGCTCCACAAGAAAGTTTTGGACATTTTAAATGACTCTTCACACCCTGGCCATGGTCTCTTCCAGCTGCTGCCATCAGGCAAGAGATACAGAGCAATAAAAACCAGGACAAATCGCCTAAAAAACAGTTTTTACCCGATGGCAATCATGGCACTAAATTCAAAGGCATAAGAACTTCTGCTCTTGACACCACTTTGTTAAAAATGTAAATTCTGTTGCGACACCTCCAGGCGCTGCAACCATCTTCTGATGTCTATTTATTTCTCATTTTGTACTATTCATTTCTTTATCTTTGAATATTACGTATATACACATAACCTGCATCTTAACTCAAGTTGAGCAAATCTCAATCTCGTTGTAATCTGTTGATGACAATGACAATAAATCTTATCTTATCTTAAAAAAAAAAAAAAAAAATGTTATTTGCCATGCTGACTGGCTGAATATCAAAGCAGAAAATGGAAAAGTTTCTGAGAATAAAAAGACCCAAGGAGCCACAGCAGCCAGCTGTGGAGGAACCTGCTGCTAAAAACACCGAGATAAAAACACCGAGATAAAAACACCGAGATAAAAACTCCTGGCCAACTAAAACCAGAGGGTACGAGGAATCATTTACGCTAAATGAGGTTAGTAATTATTGAAAAGTTGGTCTCCAGTCTGCTCTGCATCCAGAACCAGAACCAAACACATAGAAGCAGCTTTCAGCTTCTATGCACCACAAATCTGGAACAAACTCCCAGAAAACTGAAAACCAGCTGAAACACTGAGTTCCTTTAAATCCAGACTAAAACCCTCCTGGTCAGAGCTCCGTTTGAACCATAATAAATGAAACACTGACCAACATTTGGATGTGGAATGACAGCATTTGATCAAATGTAATGTTTGCTGCTTTACTGTGGTGTTTTTTATGACTTTGTATTTTTATAATGTAAAGCACTTTGAACTGCTGAAATGTGCTACATAAATAAACCTGATCGACTGATTGAAGTTGATTTCGTTACTTTATATTTTAGTAATTTTGCTACTATGACATCCAGTATATTTATATTTCTTAAAACCAGAGCTCAGCGATCAGCAGGTCAGATGTCGGCTCCAGTGAATGAAACCCCCTGCCGGTGAGCGCAGAGCGGTTCTATGGGTCATTCAGAACCGGACCCCTGCAGACTGGTTCTGTGCCTCGTTCAGCCCAGTCTGAGGCCGTGAGTGAAGCTGGGCCTCGTTGGGCCAATCAGTAGAGGAACACACTGTACCGATGCAGTCATCTGGAGCAGCGCCGCGGAGCGTGAGTAACAACACAAAGAACTGCTCTGGGATCAGCCGTGATTCATCACGGAGCTCTTCAAGTAAAACGCATGGCGCTCGTTATGAGGCAGAAATGACTCAGACACTAATTAACTCATTACGTGACTGATGAACCACCTGCAGGTGAGAGCGTCCAATTAAAGACGTCCAGGTCTGGGACGGATATTTCTTGGACACGTTACTGTTTTAATGTCACGACTCAGAGAAAACCGACTGAACCAAACTTTTTATTTCCTTGGAGGTTCTTCGAATCTGAAGTGGAAAAAACTCCTCCGTTTATTAATATAGCATCCAATTGAATTGTTTTAAGGTTCGTTAATATGCTTTACTGTCCTCTGACCACAGCAGATATTGTTACTAAACGTCCACTAACAACTAAAACCCACAGACACTACTAATTTTAATACTTCAAATATGTCTTAATATTTATTGATACGCACTGTGGAAGCCGTCTTAGCATTAGCACAGAAGCTAACGTCTCCGGCCTTCCTTATCTTGGGGTTCAGCCAATCAGCAAAAAGGAAAATAAATGGAGCTCCTGGATTGGCTCCTTTGCAAACACCAGTTGGTATTTCAGCTTCTCAAACTGCTTTCTGTTTTTATCATATAATGTATGAAATAATCAATAATCAAATAAACGGATTATTCGGAAACAATTTGGAGTAACGTTCCACAGAAATATCTGTGAAAACTGAACCAAATAGGCTTGGAATGATGAAAGGAAAGATGTTTTATCCATAAACATCATTCCTTCAACATGCACCACAAATATTAATCAATTTTCTGAGTTTCCAAAGCTGTAAATGTTGACGTGTCTTTATTTTCCATTTATCTGAGAATAATCTTTTATTACTTTTACTTCACGTATGTGGCGTTTGTTTCGTTTTTTCTCTCGCCTCTTAAAAATGAAACTACCATCATAAGTTGCTTATGATGCTTAAAGCTATTAAATTGTTATGCTGCCTACTGATTCTGTGGAAAGAAACAATTTTTACACCAAGTGGGAAGAAAAAAAACCTTCAATTCAAAAGTTTTTATGGTTCATCTTTCTCTAAAGACAACCTGTGCAAAATTGTTTCTTTCTAATGTTTTTCATATATTATTTATGTAATTTATTGCTGTAGCATTTTGCCAAATGATGCTTCAGGCTGGAAGAAGTGTCCTGAAAAGCAGTGAGGAGTCAGACGATATGAATAAGTTATAAACGTAAAAAGACAAACGGTTGCAGCTCAGATGTGAGCCGACCAGCCGCTGTAACGTCGCTCCAAACTGGAATGAAATCCAGCTTCCTTCCACCGCACCGTTCCAACAAGGACGCTCAGATCGGCTCTGAATCTGCAGGGAATGAAGAGGCTTTCCTCACCATTCACTGTGATTCATCTCCACCTGAAGGCCTGGTGAGGCGGCGTTCAGCTCGCCGCTTCCTGAGGAGCCTTTCTGTGTGATTATTAACCTTTATTTGCCTCCACAGCAGTGGCTGAGCATTAAGTGAGCATTTAGTCCTGGCAGATGGCCAGCAGGTCAACACTTTGTTTAAACTGCAGGAGGATCAGAGCAGCTAAGGCGGAAACATTTGGTAAACACACACACACTTACAAGCTTGTTGAGATCTAAAAAGTGAAACATTAAAGCAAATGGAGCTCAGGTGAATCACGCAGCTTCAGTCAGTCGTGACTTCAAACGTTTTCAACATTCATTTCTTTTAACTTTAGAGCTAAAAAACATTACAACACATCGAAAAATCTGTTTACTCCTGATATCAGAGCCACAAAGATGAGAATCAGGAACTATGGAGTCATTTATAAAGTTACACTGTAAAACATTAACAGCAACATTTTACGTTTTTTTAGCCTGATATAAGAAAAAAAATACTGGGATTCATTTTTCAAAGTTATTTTGCAATCGTGTTATTCTGACATTTATAAATGTCAGAATTTTAAACGAAATAATTTAAAAGCAAAATATTAAGCTTAGAAAATATAAAATTATATATTTAGTTAGGAAGATAAATATTTAGTTCCAAACTTAACATTTAGTTTGGAAAATAAATCCTTCATTTGGATCAAAATATTTAGTTACTAAATATATAATTTACCAAATAAATGTTCAGTTTATGAATTAAATATTTAGTTTGGAACTGTGCCATTTATAAATATGTGAATAACTTTGTTAAAATATGCCAGAATTGATGCACTGAATTAATCAAACATTAATATAACTCTGTAGAGTCCTGCAGATTGGGTTCAGCGGGAATGACACCATTTATTATCCCCAACAGAAAGTCTCTTTGCTGCAGTTAAAACTTTTCCTTCAGCAGAACTTTTCCATTATTACCATTACTATACAACTATTTTTTAAGCAAAGTGATGATTTTCTTTAGAGTTAACATTCTGTGACGGTTTCATGTTGCCTCCAGTGCAGAGCTTACTCAGCCCTGGCAGCAGGTTGGTTATAAAGCGATGAATTATTCTGCCGAAGTAGAAAATATAAGCATCTGATCATCTTTTTAATTAAGTTTCTGGTTCTTTAAAGGAACGGTTCTGTTTTACATTCAGGACTTCATCTTCAGACGGAGAAATGGTCCAGAAACATCGCCGGAGGAGAAGATAAAGTTATTACTCACACAAGTCGGACGCAGTTTGAACAAACAAACATAAATAACAGAACAAATCATTATGCAGGAGGGAAATTGTAAGTAGTGAGGTGTGAAACGTAGGCAGACTCCTGACAAATGAGGTGGCAAATGACCTTCACCGCAGTCTGAGCAGATAAAGAGAAAATGTTGCTGCAGATGACAGAAAAGGAAATATGGCTGCAGAGGGAGGAAAAATGGAAAGTTTTACTGCAGCAGGGTTCACATGAGGAGACTCGTAAAAATGGTAGATGGGTTCTGATGCTTGATGTTAACATCGACCCAAAAGTTATGAGCTTCAATTTCAAACTTTCCAAAGTCTTCAGGCAGACTAGAAAAACTAGAAGTACGCAGGACGTCATCCTCCTTCACGTCACTGAACAGTTCTGTAAAACTTCTGCTCTGATTCTGTTGGTCAGAAACTGATGGACGCTTCCTGCATGTTGGTGTTTAAAACATAAAAATAAGTTTATGCTGTTTGGCTTTTGACAAATTAATTTGTTTTAGACGAGAAAAATCTGAACTAGACCGATCATTTCTGACTGACGGAGGAATGCGGGTCCCGTTTGTAAAGGTACACAGTGAAAAAGGTAATGTTTGGGGTTATTCATAGAAAAGTAATATTTTCTTCATGTTATTCTCTGTTTGGTACCTGATCCACCTCCAGAAACATTCAACACTTCAGTTCACTGTTGCACCAATTCACAGCGACTTAGATCGCTTATTGGATTATTCCGCCCTACGTCCTACGTTTTTGCTTTTACGAAGCGGTAACGGAGAGAAAACGACTCCGTTGCATTTCCATCCAAAAGTGCCATTTAACAGTCAGAGTTATTTAGTGAAGAATCATAGAAAATGTAAATAATACCTACTGCGTAATTATGTCGCCTGCAGATAGAAAAAACAGGTAGTTGAAGCGGAGTAGTTAAGGTAGATTATCAACTTTACTGTTTGAGCGCATTTCTGAAAAAAAAACACGCCACAAACGCCTGACCAATCACAACACGCCTCTCACATCTCTGGACCGGAAGGAGTGGCCTACCTCGGCTCAGCTGTAGCTAGCTTGGCCCCACGTATCTCCGGTGTTCCCGAAGTTCTCCATCTTCATGTCGCGGACCTTGCACACGGTGAAGCTCATGTCCAGCTCGGTCTTCCCGGGAATTCGGTGAGAAAAACCAAATGAGTCCAAATGTTTGCCTTCGACGAAGAAGGGCGGTTGAATCTGTCTTTCGTTTGTGTAGTTAGCTTCCTGATAGTTCTGGTGCTTCCCGCGTATGCGTAAGTTCCTCTACCGTCTCCATGGCGACAGTAGAACGTCGCGCTTAGAGTTAGAAAATGGAGACCGACAACCAGCAGATTTACTTAATTATGTATTTGTTTGTTTGTTTGTTTATAAAATCGATTTTGGGACATTTTAAAATCGATTCTGATTCATAGCAGTAAATGTAAGATAGCGTATTAACGCCATTGTAGATAGAGGAGTAAATTTGCACCAAAAAACTCAGAAATTGATTCATCTCAAATATTTTTTAGAAATGTAAGGACATTTCTGAGTTTCAACAGTTGAAAGGTTACTAGAAAAAACTCAGAAATTTGAGATTAAAAAAAAAATCTGAATTTGAAAAGTAGAAAATTGTAACTTTTGGACATTTCTGACTTTTTCGTGAACATTTCTGATACTTTTAAGCAAATTTGTCATTATTCAAAGAATTTCCGCTGGTTTTTCAACAAAAAAACAACCTGAGATTTTTTACTTTTCCCTTTTTTCGATCTACAGTGCCTCTCAATTGTTTTAGAGGAAACAATTTCCAAAGGGAAATTAAATAATTCATACACTGTTGTATAAATGAGAATTGGAATTCTTATATATCTCATTTTTTGGGACAGAGAATTTCTTTTCTTTCCCCCTGGTAAGTTATAGAAATATTAAGCAAACCAAAAATGTGTAGTTAAGCCGCTCGGCTCACATCACTGCAGACTCGTCTATCTCAGCTCTACTTCCACTCTTGAATTCGACCCCCTGAGGTTCTTAAACTTCAGGTCACTTCCATTCGGGAATGGGAATTTAATCCCTTTTCCAATTTAGAGCCATGATCTCAGAGTTGAAGTTGCATGCTGAGCTCAGAGAGAAGAAAAAATCTATTTCCATGAGAACATGCTCCCAATTTCCATCATTACGACACGCCGCTGTGACTCAGCTGAGCAGGTTGCTTGTTTGGGCAGCAGAAATATGTCCCCAGTTAATCCCTGTCTTGTATGATGCATTACCAGATGAGAGCTGAAGTCTTGAGCCAAGCAGAAGAAGCAGAAAGTGGGCTGGTGTGTTGAGCATTCTGCAGCTTTATGTTGGAGCGTTCTCTGCAGACGGATGCATGTCAGAGAGATCACGATCTACAGTAACGCAGCGATCTGAGTCTGCAGCAAACAGCCGAGTGTGCTGGCATGGTATCTGAGAGGCTGCCTGCCTGGCTGGGGAGATGACTCATCCATACGTTCTGTTTTTTATCCAGCCTCTCCTCCTGCCTCCTCGCTCCTCCTCGGTAATCTGCTGCTCTCAGCTCCCCGGCCCTCTGGCTGCTGATAGTTCATGTTTGGCTCTGAGCTGTCGTGTTAATCGTCTGTAACATCGCCGGGAATCACAGAAAACTGGAATTAAACCCACTGGTTCCCCACTTTGGAGTTGACGACACTCAGGGTGTATTCACACCAGTCACGTTTAATCCACTTTAATCCGACTCCAGTCCGTTTGTTTAGAAAGTCCGGTTTGTTTGGTGAGGTATTTGCCAAACTAACTCTGGTCCTCCAAACCTCAGTCTGGGTTCTGTTGAAGTGAACTCTGGTTTGGTTTGAAAGCACATGTGAATGAATGCCAAGCGGACTGGAGACCGCTCCAAAAGCAGGAAGTGGACAACAGCGCAGGGCATTCTGGGTAAATTCAACCAAAACAAACGTGCTAGCCAAAGACAAAACAGAAATTCTACAACAAAATTTGATGCCACTACATTTTTTTACATTTGGTGAAGAAAGAAGTTGCACTTAGTGCCTTCTTCAGAGGTTTTTGTGTCGTTTCCTTCAGTGGTTTCTGGTGTAGCGCCCCCACAGGTGAGGAGGGGAACAGGTTGCTCAGATGTTTCGGCTCAGAGCAGAGAGAAAGAGAACCACACTGACTCTCTGTCACACTCAAACCCATAACTATTTGACTTTGTTTTTTTTAATAATTGTATTGTTTAATTAATTTTTTGTGTTTATAGACAGAATCTGTAAGTTAAGTTCATTTTAACTTTGTTTTGTCATTGTATGATATTTTGTTCCATCTGTCCAGGGACTATAATGAAAAATAGAAAACTGACTAATTCTGGTGATTTTACAGGAATGTTAGTTGCTGTTCCTGCCAAATAAATCAATAAACTGCACATTTAAACCCTGTGCAACCAGCTGGGAGGTGTTTTTTTCTGTCACCTTTTGCTTTTTGGCTTCTTCTTTGTCTGATAAATAAAGACAATGTGGAAACGTTTAAAGTTAGCAAATCTAAAATCTGGACCTGATATGTAAAACTGTAGATTTGCAAGAGGGAGTGTTTTCTTTTAACCAAACGTTTTCTTCCTTTTTCTTCCTCAAATGTTCAATGTGGCAGCATTTGCTCTAATCTCTTGTCTCATTTGGATTTTTTCTGTTATTTTCATTACTGCTTGTTTCAAGAAACCCTTTAAACATCCAATATAATTATCCAACAACACAAAGCATTAAGTGGGCATAACCAACAGCTGTGGACGTGAACAGGAAGTGTGCTGAATAAGTTTCTTGTAAAAATACTTGAGGGGTTGGACGCACCAGGAGACGTCCTCTTGCTTGTGAAACTGTCCCTGTGAGAAAAAGTTTGGTTTTAAGAGAGCAGAACCGTCTCAGCGGAGTTTAATTTTGGAGGCTAAGATACTGAAAGTCCTCTGCTGTGTTTGCTGCAAAGTTAAAATATTTATTTCCTGTTTTTCCCACTGGTGTGAAAAGCAAAAAGCTGCAAAGTCGACACTCTTGATCAACTCAGAGCGAGACCGTAAGACGCAGGGATGAAAAGATGATGGAGAGCATGCTGAGAGATGGATGGATGGACGGATGGATGGATAGATGGATGGATGGATGGATCTACTAATGTTTGAGCTCTGATCATTAAGTTTTTAACTGTTGTTAAACAGCCATTTTCAGTTTATTTCCATTAGTTACTAAGTTATCTTTTTCTGTTCTGTTCATTTTTGTCTCTTTCTATTTCACTTTAGAGGTTTTAAAGGATACATTAATAGTTGTACATATCGGCCAAAATATGTTGTAATTTTCTTATTAACCTAAAAAGTTGTTAGTGATACATAAAAACTCATAGTTACTTTAAAAATGTACATGGATATCATATTGTTCACTTACAGAACTCGCCATTTTTTCACCTGCACAGAGCATGCCGGGCCGATGACGCGGGCCGAGCTACAGTCGACTGACGCTAATAAACAAAACACAAACTGTCCAGGATGTTGAGGTTGACTACAGAAAGTCTGGGTTCAGGAAAACTGCCTCAAAATTTTCATGTGCTGTTAAACTCAAGAAAGAAACAAACTAACGTGATCGGCTTATGAGCTACTCGCTAAAGCTACCGCCAGAAGCAGGAGCTAATGCCGTTAGCAGGAGTTAGCATCAGTAGCAGGAGCTAACAAAATCAAAACAAATTGTAAGATAAGTCTGATGTTCTGATTCCTTCTTGCCATTAGTGTAAGTTCATAATTACATTTTTAATCAACATCAGTCTATCTGCTTTGTTCTGAGAAAAATACATTTTTCCTTCACATGATAAGAAATGGATAACAGTTTCTCTGATATTCTGCTAATTATGGTAAACTATAACAAAACATTTTGCCATATTTATTAGCATCTAGTTTGTCTCATGTTTTTGTGACTTTTGCTCTTTTTCAGCGTGAGGAAGGGCTGAAATGAACGCAGCCGGTGGAGGTATTGACCTGAGGAGCCTCTCTACTGCCGACTGTTACAAAGCTGAGCCTGAATGAATAACGACATATTGATCAGAACTGAAGGTAAAAACAAAGTGAGCTAAATGTAGATTTATGTGTTTCACTTCAGTGGTGTTAAACTCGGATCTCATCGCTCTGCAGCGTATTTTCATTGGCTTTCTCTGTTTCTCCGTTTGGTTTTCCTCTCTGGCTTTGTGAAAAACAAAGTATTTTCCATTCTAAGAAAATAATGTTGGTAATAATTTTGCCTTGGTTAAAAATAAAAAGTCTTCATCTTCTTCAACCTCCTATGCTGGATGAGCCAAATTTGCATCATTCTTTGACTGCAGTTAGGAGGCCGCACAAAATCAGTCCAAGGGCCACAAATGGACCCAGAACCATACTTTGGACTCCCCTGATTTAACATGACCTCAGTCTGAAAGGATCCTCCTCAGTCTTTTGAAGATGGTATTTATGTTCAGACAAGACAACAATTAAACCATTTGGTCACAAATTGCCAAAAAGTATGTTTTGGATCTCCTGTAGCAGTCTGTATTCCTGCCAATCTGAAGAAACCTCTGACTGAAGACACTCAATGCCACATAGAAAGATATTTTTCAGCATAATTCATCAATAATGATTGACTATTATTGTGTAATAACTTGCGCAGGAATGAACTGCATGTAATTCAATCTAAATGATTGGACTCAATATGAAGTGGTTTTGTTATGATTTGGGTGAATATAAATGAACTGAAACTGAATAATGCAGAAGTTTTCTTCAGGTTAGATTGAAGGAAGGAGCGATGAATGGCTTCATTTAGTGAGAAAATATCATTTCCACTCAGCTGAATTAATTTTCCACTTACTGTATTTATGCAGGGAAAGAAACAACAAAGTCTCACAACAAATTCCTAAAATATTGAGTTCCCCATCTGTGTGCAGCGTAAATCCACCAGCGTGTGTTTACAGCGCCTGAACAATCAACACAGATCAGTCAGAGTGAGACTGACTCCATCTGTGTGTGTTTTTGAGGAGGGCTGGGCGGGGAGAGTGTTTGGAGGAGAACTCGGTTAATGAGCCGCGGTTTTTCCAGCCTCTGCAGGACAGGAAGTCGTCACGTCTCACATGAACGCGGACAGAAACGGGACGTTAATGAGGCTCAGAGCCGTCCGCTGCAGAGCCAGGTCTGCCGGCGTTCAGCTCACTTCTGCATCTCCAGCAGCATCTCAGGCTCAAGTGGCAGCTGCAGCATTAGAGAAGCACTTGATGCTGCAGCAGCTGCTGCTGGGAGAACCACTCCAACACCTGCCGCGGTTAGCAGATGGAGGGAGGGTCGGTGTCGGTACGCCTCCATCACTTCCACCAGTTTGATCCTTCAAATCAGCAGCAGAAATTCCTGCTTCCCGTTTGGTCCTTCAGATTGAAACGTCTCTTCTTTCTACAAACAGCTTCACTTGGAAATCATCTGGTACCTCCGACAGCAAACACTGACATACGACTGCGCATTAGTGCCATTGGTATAAATATATGTATAAAAAGAGTAAATTTCTGCAACACAAAAAAAATCAGAATTTTTATAGAAAAAACATCCAAATTTTCTGAATTTCAAATGCTAAAAAAAGTTGAAAATATTCTACTTATCCAGACTGAATCCTTCAGTGCATCTCTGTTGCTCTGTCTGTAAACGTGTCGCCTTTAAAACGGCTCATGCTTTAAGCTGAATTGTTGTGCAAGAAGAAAAAGAAAAGAAATGATGATGAGGTGACAGGAAGCGATTCGAAAGCAGAAGGTACTTTTCAGAAGACGTCGCTTTTATTTTGATAGTCCACTTCCGGTTATCGGCCAGTAAATACGCGTTAGGCACGTATGAGGATATTTTGCTTCGAACTAAATATTTAACATGTTAGCTAAATATTTAAAATACAGCCTGTTAAATCATAAATAGTGTAAAGCTAAATAGTTAGCTTGGAGCTAACTATTTAGTATGGAGCTAAATATTTAGCATGCTAACTAAATATTTAGTTTAGAGATAAATATTTAATCAATTAAATATTTTGCTTGAAACTAATATATATAAATCAATAACATGGTGAATGTCCCTGTTTAACAGGCTGAATGCCTCAGATTAGTGCTGCTGATTGTAGCTTCACAAACGCTTCTCCTTTATCAGCTACCAAGTTTGTGTTTGTTGAGGAAGAAAAGCACCAATAAAACCAGATTAAAAACAGATGGACATTTCACAGACGTGTTTTATTAACTTTGATAGGTTCAAAAACAAACAAAAGATCAAATTCAAGCAAACACCCAACAATACTAAATGACATGTTTAGCATTAGGAGCGTGACGGCGGGTTAACCAGCTTCAGCTCCTCTCCATCTGCAGTAGTTTGCCTGTTTCTCCCCTCAGAGCTGCTGGAGCAGGTTGGGCCACGCGGCTGCAGAGTCCTGTCATGTTTAGCAGAGAGGGACGAGGCGATGGCGGCGATGGCGGCGCGGTGGCGCGGCGCGGCCGGTGTCGTGGCCCTGCTCTGTGATTAAGCTGACAGTTGGGATGTCGTGGAGCGCCGCGGCACTGCTATCGAAGCTGGGAACTGCCTGCTATAATTAACGGCTTCTGCTGCACCAGGAGCAACGTGCCAGAGCAGCTGAGAGGGAATCAGACTCACAGCCAGAGGCCGGATGGCCCCGGCATGCTCACCGGGAGAGGCTTTAGATTCAATTTACTACCAGACACTTAAATTTTAGCAAGAACATATTGTAAAAAATAAATATCTTATCTAGAAAGATTCACTATTTGCAGCATCAAGACGAGGAAAAACAGATTGTTTTGTTTCAGGAAATTAAAACATGAATATTTGCTAATTTGAAGATATTTTGTAAAGAAAACATCAAAAGGTAGAAACTGAAATATGCAGTAGATGCTCTCTGAACACTTTGGACTGAAATAGTTTTATCCATTTCACACAATGAAAGTGATTAATTTAGAATAAATGAAGTTTTGCTGAAACATTCAGTCCTAAATTCCTAAACTCATAAAGACGTGAACCTGCAGTATCTGAACTCTGCATTTTTCTGTTTTACTTCCACTTTGGCATCAGATCATGTTGAGCTCATTCTGCAGAACGAATCGAATGTTTCATTCGTGTTCATGAACAGTTTTTGCTCATCAGCCTGAAGGACCAAAGTAAAACTAAACCTGGTTTAAAGCCACGCAGCGTTTTCTGGTCTCTGATCGCTGAAAACGCGATTCCTGACGTCACTTCACATCTGAAAAGTGATGCAGCGCAGCCAACCAGGCGCTGATGCAGCTTTTCTCATCAGTTAATGAATTCAGATCTGATGTCTGCATCACTGCTTCACCACCTGCCTTCACTTCCTGTTTGACCAAAACCTGAGAAGTGATTTAACTCAGAAACTCTCCTCTTCAGTTGTTTTACACTGTAATTCTAACCAAGTACTGATTAAAGGATGAAATAACAGCAGATCTTAAAGTATTTATTTGAATCTAAACAGAAGATGATGTTCCCTAAAATCAAAAATGTATTTCTCATATGGACGATCGCTAGAAACAATAATATTAATATTAATACATTGTTCGTTCTCCCTGCAATAATTAGATTGGTAAAAACTCTATATATTTTTTCTGAGTTTTTACCTGCCTGACAAAAGAAATGCAGTGATTAGTCGACTTGGGATCAACTAAAAAGTTGATCACAAGCCTCAGTGTGGATGTTGTAACTGAGTGAAGAAGACATAAAAACAAATGGTTGGGATTCCAGGTTTGTGTTTTGGGAACTTATTTATTTTCCAGGACCGGATCAGAACCTGGCTGCTTGGTGAATCGGTTCCTGGCTCCTCCTTTGTTGTTTGAACAAATGATGATAAAATGAATCAAAAACTTCAACTCAATCTGTACTTTTCCATCATTTTAGAATAAAAGTGAAACTCTCTTTGACTGTGACTGACTTCTGCATTGTGAATCTTTTAACTCTTTATTTTTCTTTGTGTTTTTGGTAAAAATGTTTCCATTTTGAGTCGATTTGCTTTCATCATGTTTCTGGTAAAACAGGCGACTTTCTGCCTGGAGACCAAAAACCTGAATCTGGATGTTTGGAGTTTCCACCAGGATCAGCGGGACGGCGGCGGGTCGGCCGACTGTCTAGACAGACTGCGCTGGTTCTACTTCCACAAATAGAAAATGACCTGGAATATCTGCCCAGATCACACACACACACACACACACATCCAGGATTCACTCTGCTTCACCAAACTGTCTGCAGCAACACTCAGGTTTCAGCCTCAATGCAGACATTATTCCGACATAATGGCTCATCCATGTGGATGAGTTCTTTAAAATGCAAAACTAAAGTTATTAATTAAACCGAGGAGATCCAGGCAGATTCTCACATTACTGCTTCACTTGAGAAATTCAAGAAACCCGAGAAAAATCAGGTGGTGATGAAATATTTAAGGCAGAAGTGTGTTTCTCAAAGGATTCCTGCTGCTGCAAGATTTATTCCTCCCATAAATAAAAGAAATTCACAAGCAAAAGGTCTCACTTCTTCAGAAAGATGCAAGTTATTAAAAAACCTGTCTGGTAAACATTCAAACCTGATTCAAGCAGTTTTAGGAATTCCTATTAATACTTTATAAAATCACCAGAAAAAATAAATGAAGTCAGAAACAGCAGCAGGAAAAAAACACGACAGCAAATCAGATCCGCCATGATGGTTCTGATCGGGAAGCGTTCTTCTTCATGGGTTTTTCTCAGTCCGTCGTTCATCCCTCACCTGTTTGTTGCTTCGGTTTTGTTTGTGTTAAAGTTTTGTTTTATTGTTTTCATTGTTGCTGAATGGAATAAATTCTGGTCAGAAGCAGAAAGGAAACGTTCTGTCTGCCGAAGCCGTTAATTCTGATTGATGCATTAGCAGAACTGATCCTTTAACTCTGTTTCACACCCCAGTTACTTCAGAGGACCTAATGGGAGCGCGCACACACACACACACACACACACCGATCACCTGAAATAGCTTTAAACTCCCATCTTCATCAGCAGATTCATTATTTAATGTGCTAACGTGTTAAACCTGCTGCAGCGGCCGAGTGAAGCGTCATGGTGAAAGCTGGAACGATCCACTTTTGAAAGGAAATCTTTTGGGGATGCAGGATCTTCGTTTTCTTTATTTCTGGTTCCCAACAAATTAAAATCTTCACACAACTTAAATGTTGGGTACAAAACGAAGCATTGGTGTATTAATAACTCTTTTTACATTCTCTTTCATTTATAGTAGACATGACCACATCGACCCAGTTGGACCCTCTAACAGTTTTTCTCTGCTGCATCTTTTGGGTGAAAGCTGCTTCGTTTTGCCTCCTGCTGTCTCCCACCGGATCGTTAAACTTTACGGTTTAGTGCGGTCATTCTCTGTCCAGCCGCAGAAATAAAGTCGTCTCAAAGACTAGACAGTAGCCGGAGATTTGGTTAATATTTTTTGGTATTTTATATTTTATGTATTTTCATTCCTCGTCTATCCTGTAAATCTCACTGACTGGTGGTTTCTTCAGGGTTGTGTCGTTTAAGAGCCTGAGCTGCTGCTGGGATCTGGGTTTGAGGCTCAAAGTGCTTTTTGTGTAGAAGTCTCTACTCACTGCTAACGCTAGCCCACAGTTAGCTGGCACTGGCTGGACGTCTCCACAGTGGACAGATTCCCAGTCCAGCCCTGGATGAGACAAAGATGGAGGTGATATGATATTCCTCAAATCCCCCTGCAGCTCTGTCCTGGTTGTGCTGTATAGTTCAGTTCAGCTTTGCCTGAATCATCTGCGGTTAAACTAAAGTTACATGAAGGTTTTATCGTCCGTTTCCTGGCAGCGTTTTGAGTTTCTCTGGGCTGTTTCCGTCAGAGAACGGAGGAGAATCCGCCGACCTGAGCCAGGTGACAGCGCGGCTGATTGAAGATGATGTGTTTACTGACACGGGCCATGGGTCAGCACCGCCACCGAGGACGGATGACACCAGAACACGGCCGGCCGCTCCTGGTTCTGAGTCCATTAACTGCAGAACAAAGCCCTTCATGCTGGTGTTCACTGAGACACCATAGAAAACAGAAAACACGGCTTCACTGGCTGGAACCTGGTAAATATTTGACCTCTAACAGGATTTAATGTGAAGCTTTGACATTATTAAAGATCCGATGAACGCTGTGGAGATTTCTCTTGCTAACTTATGACAGTTTATGATCATATTTAGACTGAGTTTCCAGTAAACTGTCTCCTCATCAGTAACTGGACAGGTTGACGCAGCAGCTGATCTTTAAGTGACTGATGTTTCAACAAATGTAGGGTTCTCCCAGGCCGCTTTAGTCCAACTCTGGTCCGTTTGCCTGGAGAGTCCGGTTCGGTTGGGACCTTGTGGTCCGCCTATAAACCTCGGTCTGGATTTGGTCAAAGTGAATTCTGGTTCACTTTGCATGTGTGAACTCTAAGCAGACCGGAGACCGCTCCAAAAACAGGAAGTGGACTAAGTGCAGTGCATTCTGGGTAAACAGAACCAGAACAAACGAGCTAGTCTAACGTTAGCGGAAGAAACGGCTCCTGGTTTTTAGCCAAAGACTAAAGAGAAATCCTCCAACCGCTAAAATCTGACGCCTCCATCTTGTTTCCGTCTGGTGAAGAAGGAAGTTGCTCTCAGCGTCTTCAGAGGTTTTTGAGTCGTTTCCTTCAGTGGTTCTTGGTGCAGCGCCCCCACAGGCCAGGAGGGGAACAGGTTGGTTTGACTCAGAACCACAGCAGTTGGAGGTGGAACAGATGATGGAGTTCTGGTTCTAGTAGAACCCGGTCAACCGGACCATCAGGAGGGAAAACAGCCCATAACATGACAGAACTGATTAATTTACTAATCATTTATTAACAACATATGTCTGTATTTGACTCATGTGACTTAGAATCAAGTCAGACTTGAATCACAAATTGAATCGATTTGCATTCGACTTGATAAAATGAAAAGACTTTGGACTGAACTTTGACCTCCACACATAAACTGGTGACATTATCTGGACTTTAACTGTTCTAACTTGATATTTCACACCAGGTTCCTCCGTCTCTCCCTCTCTGCTGTCCTGAAGGGTTTAGATGCAGCCCAAACGAATGGCTTCATCAGACGTGATGGGGATGTAACTCCATCCTTTGATTCAGGTGCGTTGAAGCATTTAAATTAATTGAGTTAAAACTTGTCTTGAATTACAGATCGCCACACAAGCAGTCCCTTCTATAACGCACAGATCTAGAGGCATGTAAAAACTTGATGATGGTCACCAGCTAATATTATCTGCTTTGTGTGCGTAACCTTTAAGGTTGAAATGTTTAAAATAAGCTTGTTGCCATGGGAACCATCTACAGTGGAGATTAAATTAACTTTGCAGGGTTTTTTCCTTTTAGATATTTTTTATTTAGAACAGATGCTTGTGGAGGTACCAGAACTTTCTCCATGAACAGAACTGGAGAGGAACAATCTAGAGTTATAGATCTGGAGTTGTAAATCTATTTACAGATCTAGCGTTGTAGATCTAGAGTCAACATACAGTTTCCACCAGAGATCAGGATGAGTGTATTTTACGTGTATTTATTTGCTTGATTTTTATTATGGCTTTATACAAACTTTAATGTTTATTGCTTGTTTTAGAAATGGTTATTGTTTGATGTTTTAAAGCACTTGGAGCTGCTGTGCTGCTGAAATCTGCTATGCAAATATGAAAGCTCTAACTCTGCATGCAGAAACCTTTTAAACTAGTTTAAATAATAATCATTTGAGCTTAATGTGCTGTTTGACAACAGGATAATTGGAATATTATTGGATTGAAATGACATTTTGTAATAACAACATTTCTTCTGGATTGGCGCCGTATAGATAATTGAACTCTGTACGCCTTTTGCTTCTCCACCAATAAATCTGATAGATTTTGCTTCTTAGGAAATAAATGTGGAAGTTTCACTGATATGAATTAAATAACGTTTTGAGACGACTGTTAGTGTTTTTGCTGTGGTTAGAGCCGGTCTGCAGACGTCTCTGTTCAGCATCAGTCAGGCTGATCCTGCACTGAGATTCAAATCTCACAAAGTAAAAATATACATAAATATCTTTCAGAACATAACATCCAAACCTGATTCGTGAGTTTTAATCTGTGAACCCAGAACTGAGTGAATATGTTGAGTTGATCTGATTGTCCTCTCCAGAGCGTCGTCTTCGCTAACGCGGCGCCTTGCAGGGACTCGGTGACAGGAGGTTAAATGAAACGACTCGACCTTTCTGCCTTTAAATAGCTGGGCAGGAAAACTGGGCTGTCCTGCAGCCGTCTGCGGCTCTCAGTCTGCCTCCTCCACCCAAACTTTACGCTTTACCCACAGGGTGGTGTGTGTATGTGCGTGTGGGTGCGTGTGTTAAACCTCACAGCATGAGCAGTTTGCTTAAATTAAACCACCATCATCGCTTTACTTTCCAGATTTCCATCCAATAAGCAGTTAGTTCCTAAAATATTTTTACATATTTTTCCTTCAAATGTTTGAAACAAATAAATAATCCCTCCTCCCTCTTTGAGCTCTGCTGTGCTGCAGCTAGCAGCATAGCAGGCTAGTTGTGACTGCTCAGGCTAGTTAGCATGCACGCTAACTTAATGCTAATTAGCCGCCACTTGCCCACAGATGACGGCACATAGACAGTTTTCCTGTAACGGTAAGTTGTTTCTCTGCCTCATGTAGGAGGATGGAGTCCTGCATGAGGATGCAGTCATACATTGTCTTCATATCATCTGTTTAAAGCAATTTATAGTGTCATCATATTTAACGTGTCAACTAAATGCTCACGACTTATAATGGCAAAGTTTTGCACAGACTCCTCTCCAACAAGGGACACCACCATAAACTAGAGGGCCCATTTATTACAGTAAAACAGTAGCGTGTAAGTCTCATTATGACATCTGAAAGCTCATGAAATCCTGGTGTTCTTTGATGAATATGCAAAGAGGATGCAGTCATACATTGACTGCATCCTCATGCAGCAGTCAGTACATGAGGATGATTGACAGCGCTAAGCCCCGCCCCGAGCCTCCACCAGGCGCTTCGCTTCAGGTGTCACTTCCTTAATCAGAGCCGCGGCGGCGTCTCAGCGGGTCAGCCGGGAGGAAGAGTCTGATTGGATCAGGAGTATCGACCGGCTGTCCTCTGATCTGTTTTACAGTCCGACTCCTCCACAGCACGGTTTCCAGGTTTTCCAGTCTGCCTGCCGACTAATTACAGTTAATTACTGTCCAGGCTGCTCTGCATTCATCTCCCTCAGTCTGCAGGAGGAATGTGGGAAAGGTGCTGCAGACGCTGACAGATAAACACTGACTCACATTTAAAGGTATGAAAAGGTATTTTTGGGGCAGAAACTATAGTTGCTTCTTAATTTTAAACTATTAATTTCATCCAATATAGATTACAAAACAAGATTCACAATAAACTCAGTGTTCTAGAACAAAGTTCTTAATTTAAAAAATTAGAAATATTGCTGTTGCATGTTTTATTGTAACTCCAATGGGGAAAGTGTCATCTTTATCTTCTCTTAAAGGACATGTATTATTGTCATTTAAGAGAATAAATGACAATAATCCATGTCGTTTACCTCATAAGCTGTTGAATAATAATTCAACAGGTTATTTCCATCTGAACACACAGCTGCTGGTTTGAACCTGCAGCTGGGATGAGTCGACCTCATCTTCCCCAGTTTTCCCCTCCTGGTCCGTTGGTGGAGTCAAACCGTGACTCTGGTAATGTGATCATCTTTTCTGCCTAATGAATGAACCAGAACTACTTCCTGTGACGCTGACATGGTGATTCCAGTGGTTAGGGGGCGAGCGCTGAGTTCAGCCACAGACGATGAAGCGTTTATTCCAGCCGCTGAGTGACTCAGCTCTCTGCCGCCGATGTTATTAAAGCAGCAGAATCAATATTGAGTCTTGATTGGTCCGACATGATGAATGCTGATTCGGTCCAGGACTTCTGATTGTAAAGCAAACTGCAACCAGAATGAGAAACTGGAGACGAGAGGTAGACGGTTTTAGGATCTGCAGCTGAAACTAAACATTAACTTTCACTAAACATGTTTCTTTTCTTCGCTTGTGAATTCAAATCAGACAAAATTTTTTCTGTTTTAGAAGGATATTAATGCAAGAGTAATGAACATTAAAAATTTTCCTTTAAACATTTATTTCCTTTGTATTTGGTATAATTACAGGGCCTGTAATAAATTAATCACAATTTAATTGAAAAACTCATGCTTATGCTGCTAAATTATAGAAAAGACATCTGGGCTTAAGAACAAAGATATTTACTGTTTAATCTATTATTTATATTATTAAACCATCATATTGAAGCAAAGTGTTATTCTATCCATTAAGCTGTTCAGTGTTTCAGAAATAACTGATGATTCATGGAGCTTCTTTAGAAATATGGACCGTTGATGTTAGCATTAGCTGCTACATGTTTAGCATTTAGATGATAGTTCAGACTTGAATGGATTCACTGATGTGCTAACACAACTTGAACACAACTTGAACACAACAATTGTCTTTCCCAGCGTCCAATCAGATCCGTTTAGAAGCAGAAATTAACTCCAAGTGGGCCGAGAGAAGCGGCTCCGTCTTCCTTCACGTTAGCGGGTTTTTTTCTTGTGCGTCAGATTTATGGTTGTACCAGAAACGTGAATACAAAGGTTCCGGATTGAGACTTTTGAATGTAAAAGAAAAATAAGTGATTAACTGCGCTAAAATCTTTAATGTGTCCAAATCTATGTAATTAAGAAATCAAATTTAACATGTTAAAACCCCGGCTGTGGTTTATGCAGATGTTCATCAGTAAATTTTCCCAGTCAAGTCGCTGACTGTTTGGATTCTTAATCCAAATGGTCCAGGTTATTACCTAAAGACAAATACTTATCTTAGGTCAAAGAGCTATTTGTTCTTTGACCAAACTTACATTAACATTTTATTATTATCTTTAAATCTCTTAATTTTTATGAATAATTATGTCTTAACCTTCTAATATTCAGAATGCAAAAAAATGACAAAAAAGGTTGATGTTTATATTATTTTGTAAACTGATCAAATATAATATTTACCCTATTGGAAATACAAGCAGGCATTTTGTTTCTTACTACTTATTACATGACATAAAAATTGGTGCTTAGATTCGAGTCTCGCTACGAGTCCAAGTCAAATCTCAAGTCTTTCGGGAACAAGTCGAGTCTGAAGAGTTTTATTTTTACAGGTGGAAACTACGGAGTGCCATGGCTCTCTCATAATGAGGTTGTTTTGAATAAAAGCAGTAAGGTCAGGTTTATATCTTCTTTTTTTTTTAGTTTTGGGAAAACATCCTGATCCAAAAAGAATCTCACGCTGGTCTCTCTAATTGGGTTGATGTCTCTCATTGGTTGTGGGTTCGACTCCGCACATCCTGCTGTTCTTCCTTCATCCACTGATGTTTACATGGAGCCTTACAGCAGGATGATCTGCTGGGGAACAATCCTCTCTTCTTTGATCAGAGCCAGCAGCACGCTTAATGAGGCAGCGGCGGCGCAGACGGCGGCGCCGTCAGCGGACTCCCGCAGACACAAGTGGCTCTGAATCAGTGGGACAAACAAGTCTGAAACCGCCGGTGATGTTTCATGAGAAAGTTGATTCATGCTGTAATTAACGACACATAGATGACCTTCCAACATTTCCATGACGCCTGCGCTTCAGCAGTTTGCGGTTCGCTCTTGAACTTGACCACATAGAGAGGCTGTTTGCCTCAGACGTCGAATTAATGTGCAAATTCATCCGGAAGAAACACAACATCATGATGTCAAGATCAGTGTGGAGCTGCATGACAGTTTCTTTATAAAAACTGAAGAAAAAAGTGAATTACTGTTTCTATGTTTTCTGTAAAGAACAGCCTGAAGTTGATCTTTCTTCCTTTATTCGGCATTTCTTGGCTCTACAGAAATATACAAAACCTTAAGCTGTTTTCCCCTGATAGTCTGGTGGACTCAGTTTGATTGGGAACCAAAACTTCAACACCTGTTCCATCTCCAGCAGCTGTGGTTCTTTTTCTCTCTGCTCTGAGACAAACCAACCTAAACCTTTGAGCAGCCTGTTCCCCTCCTGGCCTGTGGGGGCGCTGCACCAAGAACCACTGAAGGAAACCACATGAAAACCTCTGAAGACACTGAGAGCAACTTCTTTCTTCAAGAATGTAGTGACGTCAGATTTTTGGAGAATTTCTTTTTAGTCTTTGGAAAAAGATGAGTCATTTCTCCTGCTAGCGCTAGGCTAGCACGTTTGTTTTGGTTGTCTTTACCCAGAATGCTCTACGCTGTAGTCCACTTCTTGCTTTTGGACATATGTATTCAAACCGAACCAGAGTTCACTTCAACCAAACCCAGACCAAGATTTGTAGGACCAGAGTCAGATTAGTGTTCAGACCTCAACTCCTAGACAAACTGAAGTCGGATTAAAGCGGATTAAACAGGACTGGTGGGATTTAACCTTTACGGAACTCCTCCTTTCCTAATTTCACATTTCTTCATGGCACAAATCTGAACTTAACGTAAAGTTTAAACTTAGCAAGACATTTTCCCCATGTTATAAATGGTAAAAAAAAGACAAGTTCCTATGTCTTGTTGAAAAGTTATTTCTATGTTAGCTTAGTCTTATTTCAACTGTATTAAAATATCTGCAATGGAAACTATACAAACTACTTGGTAAGATTTTTGTGTTTTTGCAGTGGAGAAGCTTAAAGCAGGATTATGTTAGAAAACATCCCAAGCTTTGAACATCTCTGATCAGTTCATCATCTGGACCTGCAGACGGACCTCAGGTTGGTCTCATGGCTGTGAAACTAAACTGGGAGCCAGAGGATTCCCATTTCTAACTCCCAGTAAACACGTTGTCCTTGGTGGAAAATACAAACGTCGTTCCAAACTGTTTACTCCAGATTTTCATAGTGACATGTTATGGATCAAATTTTTGTTAATTTTTGGTCATGAAAGCAATCAGAGAAGAGCTCAGCGCTTTGCTAATGACAGGCGGATTTGGAGGCTTTTAACCGAATCAGTGCAGCGAGAGGTCGCAAAAGGTCACGAGGAGCAGGAAGGGCTTCGGTCTGCTCCAGTGGTCTTTGGCACTCCAATCAGGTCAGGAGCAAACACACCCAGAGCCACAGCTCCGGGCTGATGGGGCCACGCTGATGGGGCCACCCACCGCTGATGGGTCCAGGCTGATGGGTCCAGGCTGATGGGCCCAGGCTGATGGGCGTCTGTCTACCCCCCACAGGTGCTGGGATGAGGGATAGTTACTCTGGAGAAAGATAATAGCTCTTTCTAAAGTCTATTTGTTTGGAGGGAAAACAAATAGCAAATGGAGAACAAACTTTATTTATCAAGAGGATTGGCTGTGATAAGGTTTATATAAAAAATGCTGAGGTTGAATACAACAAAACAAAGCTTGACACCTACAGGATGTGAACGTTGTCTCTTCTGTCTGGCTCAGCTGAGGAGCAGCAAACAGTTTCATCTGGAAACTTTCTGCAAAGATCCTTTAAACTTCAGAAGTAGAAAATTCCTCCAACCAGCAACATTTTCCAGCTCGTTCAGGGCTGGCGGTGCTCTGATGTCTCCGCCCAGTGAGACATGAACGGACGTCTGAATGGACTTTGGCGTTAGTGCAGCTGAGATGCTGCAGGTTTTTCCTAAAAGCTGGTCGATGCTCCAGCCTGCTGTGCTAAAGAGTGAGAACTAAATCTGGACAATGCTGAAGGATTTTTGGAAGATAAACTCAGTAAATCAGTTTTCTGATTATGTCTGAAATACTAGAATATGAGACAAAAAAATAAATTGTAATTTTGGGTTTGATGTGTTTTACTACAACATAATTTTAAGATGTGTAATTTTAAAAATTCGTAGAAACTGGATATTGCATCCAGTGCTACAAGATTTCTTTAGGTGATGAATAAATAACAATCAGTTAAATTACACAGTAAGTGATAACAAACTACATACAGTGTGTAGTGCACTGTTTTCCTATTGGGAATAATGGGAAGTTATGACATTTTACTGTTGCGATTAAATGCAACAGCATCTAAGTGTTAATGGTGATAAACTGATCAGAACTGAATTTGGATCATATCATAATTCATATAGCTGCATATGAACTGAACCTGCTGGTAAACTCTGTTGTTTTGGTTCTATATTAAAAACCAAACCTGAACTGAATTGTGTTTCCTTTTTGGAGGAAATCATCCTGCAGCCAGTTTTCTCTTTTATCTCCTGGTAAAATACGTTTACTGCTTGACCTAATTATAGCGTCTGACGTCACGAGCTGAGGGCCTGCTGCTTCCTGCCGCCTGTAAACAGAGGAGCCCACCTGAACGAGACCCACAAACACAACACGGCCCCGATGTGCTCCGATGACCAGGAAGCGTCCGGACATGGAGCCTACAGCTGTCTGCAGCTTTATGAGCAGCTGAGTCTTTAATTTGCTCCAGAAGGTCCTGGACGTTACCGCCGTGGCGCCTGCTGCCTTCATCTGCCCCACAACCAGCGCCTGCCGCCGGCAGAAGAGCAGGAGGTGAGAGGAGGAACATGAAGTACGAGGATTCAGTTTGGTGTTTGTTTTTTTTTACTTTGTGTTTGTATAACTTTTATTTAAAAAAAAATAATAATAATATAAAAAAGAGAGAGAGGTTAGGGACCTGATCTCACACGTCAGGAGAAAAGCAGGAACAGAAACGGAGAAACTATAAAAACCACCAAAGCTGCTAAACGGCACAAGAGCAGCGCGTTGATGGAAACTTTTCAGATTAATTCTGTTTTATTAACAGATTAAACATGGACAGCTATGTTAAACTATGAACTAAAATTGGTTTTTAGAAAAGGTAGAAAACTGTTAGAACGTGCTGCTGTTTTATAGAGCTCCCTCCATCCTGAGGTTTACCAGTAAAAGATAAAAATGTCCAGTTCAGACCAGCAGAACCGCATGTGGTTCTGCAGATGGTCCACAGTGGTTCTGAATAACTTTGGTCAGAGAGCAGAGTTTATAAATATGAACACAAGTTTAAGCTCACATTTTGTGTTTTTCACACTAAACTGACACTAATGGTACAAAAACTTAAGATTTTTTTACTGATTAAATTAGAATTAATACTTTACTATTAGGCCACAATATTTGTCTTTTTTCTTTTACATTTTCCTGAAATAATGGTGCATTAAAGATACATTTTTTATGTTTTTTTGGTAAATTTGATGTTTTTCTTTCTTTCTCTTTTACTCCAAATTGTAGTTCATCATAATTTCCTAAAAACATTCAATTTTTATAAAATTAAAAAGTGTAAAATGTGGTAAGCTATGTATATTTCTGAAAGATTTTAGGAGTGACTGATTGTAATTTTCAAGCCGATCAGTATTTTTTGAAGCCTGGCCTGATGACTCCAATCTTTTTGTCTGATCAGTTGTTCGGGTCTCTAACAACACGGACAGCGGCTGATTTTCAGACCTTTGCAGCAGCAGATAAGATCAGTTTCTCATGTAAGCATCGGCCGATCGTTGATCTCTGATAATTAAAGAAAATCGATTAATCGGTGCCACCTATAAATATTGTTTAGGTTTCGGGTTGCTGGAGATGAAAACGTTTCCAGAATCAAATGTGGAAACAGATAAAACTCAATGCAAACTGGGTCATTAACGGGACAACGGTCCAAATCAGCATCAGATCTACAACAGAACGGTGGGAAAATGAAAGAATGGATGTGCTGCAAAGGCCTAGTCAAAGCCTGTATGACTAAAATGATTATCCCGTGACCATGGGAGGGCTATGCAAGCATCAATTGCTTCATATTTCTTGGAGGAAATTAAAAGAAAAAAGAATAACATCCAGTTTTCTTCTTACTCTAACACAGTGTCTTCCATCTGAGAGGTCAAAGGTCAAAGATCCTCTGCAGACGTTGTTGTTGGCAAAGAGCAGCTCTGTGAGCCGTTCTCGTTTTAATGTCTTACCCCGAGCGACTCTTTCATTTTCATCTTAAAAATGACTGGTCTCCCGTCGGAGAGCCGCTAAGTTATATAAAAGGTAATGAGGGAAAATTAAAACGACGCGGCGCTTTGATGGAGTGGCTCAATTAAAGCAAGAAAGATAAAGAGACCCGAGGGGAGCCGCGTCTTTGTTCGCCTTTGTGTGTTGAATTACGGCGCGGCTCGGTTTGAACCGCGGGCCGAATCGTCGGGACGCCGCCCGAAACCGACCAGCCGTCTGCCGAATCAAAAGGAGAAATGATGAAAGTGCTGCTTGTTCTCCCAGTTAAAGAACAGCAGCTTTACTCTTCACGACGCCAAACGGCGATCAGCAACTGCAGACTTTCATAATAAGTGAGTTAAAATGGCCAGCTGTTACGGCAGGAGGATTTACTTTATTATGGATGTAAATCCCTAATCTCAGTAAAAAACATCCTGGTTTTAAGGTTAAATGTGTTTTTATGGAGGAGATTTTTGCTCATTTTTGCTGTCAGCTGGTTTAACGAGCTCCATCCAGACGCTTCGCAGCTCCAGTTAGAAAATAATCTTTTTTTTGTTGAGAGCAGGACGTGAAAATCTGTTTTACTGCATTTTAACTGATTTACAGACAGAGATGCATTTAAAACGTCTGATTCAGGTTCAGATCAGGGCGGCGTCTGTTAAACAAAAAAAACGTTTTATTCAATGAAATGATGGAAAATCTGTTGAAAAACGATGTAAGCTCTCGTTCTGCGCCTGTCGGATATTTACTAATTATTATGCTGTAGTTGTAGTTATATTTAGAATGAATATTTTGTTTTTTAAGCTTAATATTTAGTTAGCTAATATTTAGCCACCTCAGATTTAGACAGCTAAATATTTAGCTAGCTATTTTTTAGCTAGCTAGATGTACATCTGACTAAACATTTTGTTAGAATATTTAGCTAGCATTTAGCTCACCAACTAAAGTTAGAAGCTAAATATTTAGTTTGCTAATAAAACATTTAGGTAGGGATTTGTAGCTAGCTAGCTAACATTTAGCTAGCTAAATCCATAATCCATATTATTGCTGTTAATTTTTGACTGTATTGTTACAAATGGCTCTCCGTAGGTAAATATTTATCACATCCTGCATACGAACCGGCCGCCATGTTGGCTACAAGCTGAGGCTGAACGCTCACTGGACATCTGATCAATTCAGAGAATAAATTCCGTTTTCTCCAGATATTCTGCTTGGGTTGAACTATAAACTGCAGCTTAACGTGGGAAATGTGAGTGTAATAAAGAAAAGCTACATGCGCTGAACTCTGGAAGATGAGTTTTTGTTTGTTCCCGACTCCTCAGGCTGTGACTTCCTCCGTCTCTCCGTACGTAAAGCAACAGGCCATGCAGCAGGGGAATGGGAAACGCACAAACGTTTTATTGTCCTCCAGTGAAGTGAGTTTATCACCCGACACTCAGCTTGCACTTTGTCTGCCATTCGCTTTGCACCTGACAGCCATTATCAAGACTTCAAAACTCCCAACACCTAAAAGCTCTCTTCCTGTATCGACCCACTTTCTGCCCGTTTTTCGTCGTTTTTTTTGCAGCGGGTTTGATTGACGGGTCAGGGGTCCAGTTGTTCGGCGTGTCGGTTCTCTGCCAATTAAACCCGGAGGGAGCGCGGAGCGAAGCGGGCAGGTGCAGGTGGTCTATAATTAGATTCAGCTGGGAAGCGTTTACGTCACAGAGGTGACTTAGAAGGAACCTCACCTGTCGAATCACAAAGTCTTAAACCTTGTTGCCCCGAAGCAGCAGGAGGTTTGAGAATGCTGCTGCCTTTTGCTCCAGATGCATAAAAAATCAGTCAGTTTGCCCTCAAACGCCCAGCTAACCTCTAACATGTTTTTATTTTAAAGTGGAACTTCTGAAAAATATAAATCCTCTGACATAAAAGCAGAAAAATGTCAATTTAAAGGGGCGGTATTGTTAAGGAAAAATGATTATTTTTAGTGCTTAATACAGTTAATCTTACGACATGTGTAAAAGGTATATTCAACACTCTTATTTTGAACCAGACAAACAGGGGCCAAAATGCAGATCACTCAATGGGGCCTCCCCGCTGTGAGGCCAAACCACGAAGCCATAAAATTAGCATTCCCGGCAGGGCAGAAGCACTGGATAGATTTCACAGGTATCTGTGAGGTCTTATCTCAGGATTGTTCTGTACTCGGGATGGCCGTGGGACCACAGGGGGTCAGGACGCCCTTTTGTTTTGCCAGAAACCAGATGGCCCTTTGATCTTTGCCGTAGATTAAGGGGAGTTCCAAGTTTCTCTGAGTGATTAAGGGAGTTTCCAGTTGGTCAACAAGCCTTGAGTGCATAAATTAAATAGAAAAACACCTCCTTACTATAAGATTACGTGTCAGGAGAAAAAATACAGAGAGCGGCCACTATTTTTGCTTTTTTTTGCATCGGCTCTCTCCAAAGACGCGTCTTTGCTTTTTGTTCGTCTTTGTTTTGTGTTTGTCTGTCTTTCCCTTGTCTGTCTTTGTTTGTATAAGGTAAACGATGTATATCTCTGTTCCTCTGCAGCTTTGTTGATTGATTCATGCGTTGCTTTGTATGGAATTAAACTCTGTGATCTGTGACGTCAACGCGCTTTGTTGTTGTTTCACTTTAGCAGCACGCCGCCGCCTGCTGAGGATCCGGGAGATTAAGGAGGAAAGAGCCAAACGTTTTGTCCAAAGTTAACATTAAATTATCCTCTCTTAATAGTATCATATAAAATGGACTTTATTGATCTTTCCATTATGCTCTAATTTAATTCCCTCATCAAGTGTTGCTTTGATTCTTTCATGCATGTTGAAGAAATCCTGTAATCTCCATGGCAACCATTCAGCTGCACTAAACACCTGGGTGGACCTAGCCCCGCCTCCGAGGACAAAGCTCCTCCTCTACTCAGCTCCTTCAGACTAGCCAGCAACAATTAGAAAACATCCACTGAGCTCATTATAGGAGCTCCTTCTTTCTCAGGGCTATGCTGGTAAAGCAACATTTCTTTAAAGTCATGTTTTATTTATATAGCATTTTTATAACTGAAGTTACTGTGGTTACTGATTGTGCTGTAAAATTTCACCTCTTTACCTCCGTATTAAACACAAAACAAAATGCGATTTGAGTTTGAAACAGTCTGAATGTTATCACTGTCCTGCTGCTTTGCTGATTCTCAGAGGATTTCTCAGTGAAACACAGATTTCTCTGAGCCGTCGTTTTGTGACGGAGAGATGCTGCGTTGTTTCTTCTTCCTGTTTCTACATTCTCTCCGTTCAGTGAAGGAGGACGAGTGAGAGCTGCTGGCGACCCGCCACGCTTCAGTTAGCTTCATTTCAGCTTCACATCAACGCCGAAACACAAGCAGGCACAGATACCAAAACCACACACACACACATACAGTGGATTATGGGCGCTAATCTCCTTTCTCTTTCATTGTCCTGCTAACTTAAAAAAAGAAAATATGGAAGGGATTTGCTCCGCGCTGTGCCAGATGTAATAACACAGATCCAGGAGGGCTGACCTGATGGGACCGCATCTGTGTGTGTGTGTGTGGGCAGGGGTGTGGGTGTGTGTGTTTGTGTGTGTGTGTGTGAGCATTGCAGCAGCAGACGCAGGAATCTCTCAGCATGTGGCTGTCTGTGTTTCCTTTCTGTAAATGAAAAGAGGAAATCTGCTTATTGTCTGTGTGTGTCGAGGCTCCAGTGGAGCCGCAGACAGATTAGCAGCATTAGCAACATCAAAAACAGCGCCGGGGTCAGAGGTCAGGGTGGCTGCAAGCACTCGGCGGTGGGTCTTATACATGAAATGATGAAATAAAGATGAAGAAACATATTGGCAGGCATGGAAGAGTCAAAACACAGAGAGGGAGCTAAAATCTAATCAGAGAAGGTTTAGGCTGCAGGACGGCTTGAGGTTTGACTGAAGGGGAGAAAATGTGGCCACTGAGGTGTAAATATTAAAAACACCTGATACATCTTCAGATTAATTTCACATATTTACAGAAAACAAACTGCGTATTTTCTCATGTCAAAAATTGTGTATTTTGCCACATAAAAATGATAATTTGCAGAGATTACAAAGTGAGTATTTTGCAGCTAAATGTCAGACGTCCTCTGGGATCGGATGGTCGCTCTGGAAACGTCGTTCAACCAGAATCCTTAGAAATGATCCAGATGTGAATCTCATAAATTTACCACTTCATTCTGAGAGGATTTCTGGCATTTTATTAGTTTTAAGTTGACTTTTTATCAAAGAATAAGTGCAAGATAAGTATTTATAGTCCTGTTTTTAAGTGAGTCCTTGTTTTTAACTGCACCCAAACTTGGTTGTAAAATGTTTCATCGCCGTTTTTCGCCTCTTTTCTTGAACTAGCTAAATATTTAGTTTGTAAAAAGTATTTGGTTGAAATGTGACTCAGATCAAAACATCATTCATTTAATATTTAAAAATTATATCAACAGATGGACCAAAATATAAAGTTATGTGACATTTTAGTATTTTAAGGACCAAAATGTAAATAATTCATAGAAATAACATAATTATATGGAATAGCTAAATTTTTTCAGGCGCTATTTAAACTCCCTAAAGATGACAGAGCTGCATCTAATTGTGATTTTTACTTCCAAGCATGATGTGTGCAAGAATGAAGAGTTTGTTCTCTCGTGGTTTTAAAGCATTTTTCCATAATTGGTAGAATCTTGATTTAAATGTCAAATCTGACAACAGAAAACACAAAAATGTTCAAAGAAACATCTTTTATACTTTAGGAGTTGGTCTTTTTCTGTTGTTTTTGAAATGTGTGTGTTTAATTTCAGCCAATTCAGGCGAACAATTGATGCTGCATGAATATGGAGCAGAAGAAGAAGAAAAACATTTGAATGAAGCTGATTTCTCATTTATTGCAGAGAGAAAACTATTCTTCCTCGGAACATTAGACATTCAGACTCGGCTCTAACTTTTCTCTCTGCCTGCTGCTGTTCGTATTCCTGTGATTTATTTGTTGGCTGTTGATTATTTTGCGCTACAGTGAGCAATTTATTATCTCCCTCCAACATTTATTGAGTGTCCGGCTCTTCCAGCCACGCATGCAAACATCAGCCGCAGTATTTGTTTCACGCTCGGTCAGGTCTGGAGTAAATCACTTTGATTTAAAATAAATAAGTAAACTGAGAACATTTTAAATCATAATAAACAATAGAAACATTATAAATGTTCTAACCCATAATATGTCTGAGATGTAGAGGAAACTTGTACCCTAAATATATTCTTATCTTGATTTTAATTTATTGAATTTAATTTGTTGCTTTTTATTCTGATTATTTTGTCAGTTTATTTTATTCATGAGTGGAAGCGTCAGTGAAAACTGCAGCACTGCTTTAGACCTGGATAGAAATAAAATCATATTTGTTATAGAACCCAGGATTATTACTGCAGCACAGCTAACTGATACAAGAAGCTAGATGCTTCAAGACCTGAAGCTTGCTAATTGCTATATTTCTAAATTCCTGCAGCAGCTACCTATGCAACAGTGCTAAGGCTAACTGCTATTCTATTCTCTAGTCCTGCAGCAATGTGCTGTGCTGCTAACGCTACTATGTTTCTAATTTCCTGTTGCAGTCAGATGACCAACAGTGCTAACTAGCTGCTCCTTTGCCAACTACCCGTACCAGTTAGCTATGCTAATGCTAACTGCTAATTGTCTAAATTCCAATGACAGAAAACTGCTTTGTAGCTAAAATGATAACTGCTATTTAGCAGTCAGCAAGCTAACTAAATAAAAGTTGTGATGCATTGCTAACAGCAACTGCTGCTTTTCTAACTTCCAGTACAAGCTAGCTGTGCTAAGGTGCCAAAGCCAAGCGACTGCAGCATTATTCCACATTGCTAAAGGTTACTGCTGCTTTTCTAACTGGAATGTAGGGAAGCGAATCTAAAAATGAGAAACGTTGACTTTAAGGAAGGATGATTCGTCTCTGAAGTCAGTTACTGACAGCAGCACAGATGGTTTCGTTTACAGGGACAAGCTAGATGTCCTGATGTCGGCTTTAAGGAATGAAATGCAGCTCAGCTTTAGTTTCCTGCCGGCTGCGTTCGCCTGCTGTCCTTCCAGCTCATGAAGATACGAGGAAAAACCTGGAAGAGCCTCAGATCTGCTGCTTTCCTCCAGCAGCCCCACAGCCAGCCCAGGGGAGTTCAGCCACACGCAGGAGCCGGGTCTGCCGGGGGCCACCGGGGGCCGCAGGAGGCTGCTGATGGCTTCCTCTCATTGCTGCCATTCATTTCCTGACCCCAGGTTTTTTACCCAGGAGCCGCTCCTCCTTCAGGCTCCTCCTCCTGGAGGTTATAACTTCATTCTGGCAGCTTTATTTCCTTTATAATTGATTTCCAGACGGCTGAAAGCCTCAACCACAAACTGCTTTTTACCTTCCTAAATCATTCCTGGCATTTTAAAGTAGTCAAGCACAGAATGAAAAAATAAAAAAAAGAACGTGAAAGAAAATTATTATTGTTTTAAAGCCATTTACTGTCAAATCTCTGGTTTGTTTTTATCGTCTCTAACTGCGTTTCCATTACAAATGTGAACAAAACTTCAATATGAAACACAACTAAAATCACATGTGAATAAGTTTGTCATTAAAAACATACGGCGCCATCATCCTCCTGCCACTTCCTGTCGTTGTCTTCTTTGTCGTTTCCACCAGTAGAAACGTCCAGCTGTTGATCATGTGACTCGTTATGTGTTTCCATTGCAGTTTTGGCCCAAACTCAGGAGTTTCTTCTAAATTGATTCGTCTCCATTGAGCAACTTTATTTTATGGTGGCAACGGGAACGATAACAGGCTCCTTCACTTCTTCAATGGCAACAAGGTTCAACAATTGTTTATATAATAGAAAAAATAATTTCTTTGAAACTGTTTATTTCCAGACTTTAGGCTCCAGTCTTTCTCTGCTGGGCGTCTTCAATCGACGTTCTAAGATATTTATTTCTATCTTATTTTGCTGGAAAGCTGTTCTTGGTGCATTACCTGTTATTTGATTTTTAATGCATTTTGTGAAGGAGAAACATTTCCTGAATAAACATTGTTAAAAAAAATGTACATTCACTTACACCACATTTTTTTATCTTCTTTTATTTCAGTTCTTTTGGATTTTTTTAAAGCTTTGGGTTTATTCTGCCCATATTTCCTCCTTCAGTCAGTAAACCAGTAAAACCACTGAGTTCCAGTCTGCTGGCTCAAACTGGTTCAGGTTTTCTGCTGTGCTGGTCGGGTTAGAAACGGTGAATGGGATCCAGATGGGGACTGGGGCGGCGGACCGGACCGGCCCGGCAGCGGCTCTGACTTCAGGCTGTTGGAGGAAAGTTCATCACCATGAGCTTCTGGCTGCCGTGTCGGCTCGCCTGCTGCCTGCTGCCTCCCGCTGTGTGTGTCAGCTCTTACCTGAGTGTGTGTGTTTGTCAGTGATTATGGAGGAAGCAGATCTGAACCGAACCCTTCAGCTCCGGTTCTGTCCTCACAAACCGGGACCAGGACTTTGCTCCTGGGCTCTGCAGCTCCTCCTTTTTCCTACAATGTCAATGTACAATGTAACACAGATAATCTGTGAAAAGATCAAACTATTATTGCCATCTGAAGAAACAATCAGAGCTTAGTGCTGTCACTCATCCTTATGAATGTGCTGCTAAATGTCCTGATGGCAGCGAAACAATAACTTTGCAGGGCATTCTGGGTAAATACAACCAAAAAAAACAAGCTAGCCTAGCGCTAGCAGGAGAAACGGGTCGTGTTTTTTTTACCAAGGCAAAAGAGAAATCCAACAAACACTAAAATCTGACGCCGCTCCATCGTTGTTTACACTTCTTGAAGAAGGAAGCTGCACTCAGTGTCTTCAGAGTGTCGTGTCCTTCAGTGGTTCTTGGTGCAGCGCCCCCACAGGTGAGGAGAGGAACAGGTTTTTCAAATTGTTTGGTTGTTTTTGACTGAGAATGGCTGGAAATGTAAAACATGTTGCAACTCTGATCCCCAATCGATCCGAGTCTCCTGGACTATCAGAGGAAACATCCTGAGAGTTTATTAGTTTTAAATGCCTTTTCCTCATTGAACCCATTTATTACAAACTTTGCAGTTTTTGTATGAGCATGTTTTCTGCTTCTGAGGAAACTTTGTGCCGTTAATCACTCCAGACTTCTCATGGGACTCTAATTGGATTAACTGGGATCTATTCAGATCACATGCCATGTGATGAACACACACATCTTTAATCCCACCGTCCCGCTGCTGGTCTTCACATCCACCCACAGCTGGACCTCCAGCTCCGATCAGCCGCTGCTGTCCTGCAGCTTCATGCTGCTGTTTGCACCGGTCTTCATCCGACACACACACACACACACACACGCCCACACACACACCCACACACACACCCACACACATGCCCAGTCGTCCTCACTGGTTGGGCTGCCACACGCCATCTGCTCCCATCAGGAGAGGCTGATTGATGCGCCGCCCGTATAACGGCTACAGCGATGAGTCATCGGCTCCCGCAGTCAGAAACTCTGTTAGTGTTGCCTGAGAAACCCACTGCTGCTGTCTGAGCCGCACAACAACCAGCCACTCCTTTACAAGAGGAATCACTGATTTACCTTCTCTAACCTCCAAGAAGGTTTATGGTCCATACAAAACATGTTCACTACATTTTGGCACAAAATCATTCTCAGATAATCAGATTTTATTCAGTTCTGCCTGTTTTAGGACCACTGTCACTTTAAATGCAAGGAAGCTGCTGCCGGCCACGCCCCCAAACTCAGTGTTTACACTCACATATGAAAATGGCTGCAAACTTTTGCTATCTTTGAAAAGCAAAAGTAGAGCCTCCTGCACAACCAACAAGAATGCAGCAAGTGGTTTCTAGATGATAAGTCAACAACGAAACACTTGTCTTTTCCAGCAGCCATTATGCAGCGATAAAATCATAATGTTTTCATTGTTGATTCTATGTTGCATGACTTTGTGTTTTTGTGTTTTTATTATATAAAGCACCTTGAAATGCCTTGCTGCTGAAATGTGCTACACAAGTAACATTTGATTGATTGATTGATTGATTGATTGATTGATTGATTGATTGATTGATTGATTGATTGATAAAACCAGCTGAGCAAACAGGCTGGAACTCAGTTTGGGTTGCTAGGTAACAGGTCATTTCAGAGGTTTTTAAAACTGCTTATTTTCCAGACACCATAAAACTTATTGGTAAAAGACAGCTTGTGGTTTTTTCCCCTTTGTTTAGCGGTTTGTTTTTAGAAAATGTTGAAACCCAAACAGACGTCAAAATGTGAATTATGTGTATTATGTGTATTATGTCCCCTTTATAGCTGCTCTTTGTTATCAGTCAGTGAAACACGATGCTGTTGGGAGGAGAACATCTGAAAAGATCAAATGTTTTGAGGTTTGCTCTTTCTGCCATTGTTGCAGATGTTTCCGGATCAGAATCATCCATTCTGGTGTCGAGCGTTTCGCCGCCGCCGCCGCTGAACGCTGAGATGTGATCAGATTCCTCATTGACATGCAAATGAAGCGGCCGACCAGAAGCTCAGGCTGTGGTTTGAACTCATCATGACCAGCAGGGTCTCCTCCTCCTCCTTCCACTCACAGCTGTGAGGGAACCGGCGCTGATCCGAGCTCAACGCAGAACACAGCGCTACCCTGCTGGTACATAATGTTTCTGATGGAAATCACAGCCTGCAGGGTGGAGGAGGGCAGTGCAGGTGTGGAAAAACGACATGCCAAGCTGTGAAAGTCAGAGAAAACGGTGAGACTTTACAGCAGGAGAGGACGAACTCTGGGTCCAGTTCAGGCGGAGAGGCTTCTCTTTTCATCTGAGTTCCATCTTTCACTGACATCTGAGAAAATATGTGGGATAAAACAATTAATGTTTTAATAATCATGCTTTTCGCTTTCTTTTGACTTCTACCTGTAAATCAACTAAACGGTTTTAGAGGGCTGGTATCGTGTAAAAGTAACTTTTTTTAAATCTTTCCATCATGTTATAAATTTATTCCCTCATCAGAAACAAATCTGGAGTATTGATTTGATTTTGTGATGAGAAATCCTTTAATCTCCATGGCAACCATTCAGCTGTGCAAACGCCCGGGTGGACGTAGCCCCACCTGCAAGACACAGCTCCTCCCCCACTCAGCTCCTACAGACTAGCCAGCAGCAATTAGCAAACAGCTGGTGGAACTGCTGAGCTACTTCTTAGATAAACGCTGGTAAAAACGTTAAAGGGTTAATAGAGGAGCCATGTTGGGATGACTTCCTGGAGGCGGAGCTACAGAAAGAGCAGGAGCTTCTTAAAGAGACAGAGGCCCAATTTCAATGTGAATCACAAAGTAATATTTCAATTTAAATCAGATTTATAGAGTATAATGGCTCCCTGTGCTTAAAGTACTGCCCCTTTAAGATCACTGAAGGAAACCAAGCAGCCCTGAAGTGGATAAGAGGAAATCGATCAGACATTCAGATTCATGTTTGGACTGAAAGCTTCAGATTTTCTGCAGAAAGCATCAATTTGAGAGCGGAGCGGGTCCATACCGTCCAGCTGCTCGGTACAAAGGCCGGCCGGCGGGACGGCGCTGCGCAGAGGGGGCCGCAGGTTCCTCACACAGGAAGACAATTTCCAAATGTCAAGTGTTTGTGGAATAAATGTCAACTGGCTGAGCGATGGGAAATCAAAGCGTCCTCAGCGAGACTGCTGCAGATATTACATGAAGAAGAAAAATGACCCGGCCCAGTAGGAGTTCTGGAGAACAGAGAGGGGGAAACAAAACAGATTGATTTATTGTAAACCAGTCTGGAGGAGCAGACAGAGCTGTGATGAAGAGGAGCTGGAGGAAGAGGCTCTGGCTCTGAGCTGAATGCTTCATCCTTTTACTTTCAAACTGATTCTTTTTCTTTGTTTTGATTTAGTAAGAGTTCAGTAGCTGAAACCTGCAGAGAGTTGGACCGACAACCGATCTGCTGATGGTTTCTGGGGGGAAATGTTCCCGTCATGCCTCGCTCTGAGCCCAGTCCGTGTGATGGAGAGCTGGACTGCAGCTCGACTCTGCCCTCTACGGCCACAAACAGTTACTGCAGGTTCCCGTTTCCTCACCTGAAGGGTTTTTACCTTCTAACGAGACTTCAGCAGCTACCTTAACCTGTTATTATAATACATAATATACAAGCTAAAGCCAAGTATGAAGAGGGATTATTGCTGCGGGGTTTGGATATTTTTGTGAGGCAGGACTCAGGAAGTTTTTGTCTAGATTTTTACAGACTGTAGAAAAAACATCTTTTTACTGTCTGACATTAAATCAGTGAAAAATTTTCATCAGTTTCCTGTTTACTCAATGATCAATTCTTTTACAATTTTCTTCAAAGTCTGATTTTCACGTTACCTTAATATTCGATAGGGTTAATTACAGCAGTAATGTAATTTTCAGTAAGTTCCATTTTATAGCATAACGAAGTAACTATGTTACCTTCAGTAGTTATGAAAATGCTGTATATTAAATATGACTTAATTGAAATATTACTTCCTAATGTAAAACCTTGAAATTGGGCCTCTGTCTCTTTAAAAACTCCTGCTCTTTCTGAAGCTCCGCCTCCAGGAAGTCATCCCAAAATGGCTCCTCTATTAACCCTTTAATGACGTTTTGCTCTGAGGAGGAGCTCAGCTGATGAGCAGTCCCACCAGGTGTTTGCTAATTGCAGCTGGCTAGTCTGAAGGAGCCGAGTCGCTAGATGCAAAACAGGCTCATCATCGCCACCTGCTGGAGTGGAGTATGAAACTGACACCTGCCCAGTGAAGGTTGTACATCCCAACTTTACTTCTTATTATTTTATTAAACTATCTGAAATTTATTTGCGTAAACTTTAAAATGCTGTATTTTTATCTCATTAACCGGAATAAAATCTAATTATACGGTAAGTTACACAATAAAAAACTCATGAAAACCGCATCGTCGCTCCTCTTCCTCCTCCTCGCCCCGCTCCTCTTCCTCTGCAGAAGATGACTCACTGTTTGGGGTTTTTGGGAACACAGACGTTTTGATTGATGGCCGCCAGTTTATTTCCGGCTCAGCTGTGCCGCCGTCACCAGTCCTCTGCTGCTGAGCTGTCAAACCTCCTGCACCGACTCCTCCAGGAAAACTGAGGTTTCTCTGTTACGCACCCAAGATCTAAATGGAAACAGTTTAAAGTCAAAGTTTCCAGATCTAACTGTTTTTAACACTGCAACATTCTTAGCAGCTCTTTACTGCTTGGACGGTTATTTAACACATAACGCCTAGTTCCCTTTAGCCAGTTAACTACAGACAGAATTACAGTTTTTTAATTTTGTTTATACTGTAAATGTTTTCATATTTTAGCTAAAATTGATAATAGAACTGCAGTGAAATACATAAATACTGTAAATTATCTGTTAAGTCCTTCTTTATCTACTTTAATCAGGACATAAATGTCGTAGATTTGCTCAGTGTTGTAGTGTAATGTCATAACGCCACAGATTTTAAAATCTTGATTTAAACATCAGATTATTTTGAGATATAGAAAACAATCCTGACTGTAGATGTGCTGTTTTACGTGGAGTCAGAGTCTTTACACAGCAGAACAGGTTCTAACTGATTCATAAGGTCTGACTGTGATCAGAGTTGATCCGCTGGTCTGCCGGGTCGAGTCCAGACAACGTTTGGGCCGAACCTGAAGCTCAAACTCCTCAGTCTGAACAGAGAAGGTGTTTACTTAATTTATGGTTGAATGCAGCAGCCAGTCGGAGCAGAAAGGAGCCGTTAGGGAGGAGGAGACGAGTTTCCTGCTGTCCTGTTTTTGTTTCCATTTTGGGATTAAATAGTTTTTGTTTTTATTATTAAAATACTACAATTGGGCCCAATGAGCAATAAATCAATTCATCGCATTATACATTAAAACAAGCTCAATAATTTGCATTTCCATGATTTAGCATTTTTTTCTCTTTCTACCAAAAACTGGATGATAAAAGTTTTCAGTCGGATGTTTTGATCTTATCTAGACATTTTTTGAAGGACAATTTTTTTTCATAATTCAGTTTATTTGTTGTTTCTGTTGTTTTGTTTGTTTATTCTGGATATTTAAAATGTCTTCCAGTTCCAGTGTTAAAAGTTTGTTATAATTTAAATGTATTGATTTTTGAGACTGTGCATTATTTTACCATCTCTATTACATTAATGGAAACCGTCTCAAAACAACAATATTGTTGTTTATTGCAATAACTTCTGGGACAATTTATCATCCAGCACAGTGTTATTGTGACAGGCCTGTTGAGTCAGAATCATTTGGTTTAGTTTGTGCAATTTTAACAGTTACCTATATATCATTCTTTTTTTAAAAGTGTTTTATAACAAAATTGCAATTTAGAAATAAATAATCTGTATTTTGACTTTTTATCTTGAACCGGTTGAAGCCAGTTATTAATGTTTGTCTTTTGAAAAATGTAACAAACATAATGTTGTTTATAAGCCTGTGAACCTTCAGCATCAGGAAATGCTTCAGGCTCAGGTGGTGACATTTTATTCCCTCAGATGGAAACTCGTCACTGTTCTTATAAAAACAGAATTTCCTGTAAATCTTTGGCCTGTTTTGCTTTAAAAACACATTTTAAGTCTCAAAGTGACTCAGTGGAGCCCAGGAGACTCTGATGTTCTCTCCTGAACATTCACCTTAAGTTTTATTGTATTTTAATACAATAACAATATTATCTGAGCTGAAACTCGAAGGACTAAACTCCTCATTAGATTGTAACTATGCTGACACAGCAAACAGCAAAGACATTAATTGCACTTTAACAAAGTAATTCCTTTAAATCCTAACTTTTAAGCAATTAAAAACCTTTTGTTTCATCTTTGCTGAAACTCAAATCAAACTTCATCTTAGATGTCCTGAACATCTAAGATCCTGTTGAAAAGGATTCTGAAACGTTGTGGTTTCAGAATCCGCTCGTTTACACCTAAACTGGTTCCAACGAGCTGCATGAAAACATCCCGACGCTGCAGCCAGACAATCAGCAGTCAATTTCCAGAGTAATGAGAAAACTGCGACTGTCTGAACGTTTCATTGACTTCGTCGTTTTACCGCTTAAGATCATCAATACTGAGCTGAGGGTCGCTGCACATGGCTGCCTGCTGAACACAAAGAGGAAAAACTGAACAATTTCCCTCAATGAGGCTGGATTTTCTGCTACACGTTGTTTACTCTGTTCTTCTTAAACTGGAACAGAAATGAACAAAGAGGCTCTTCCTCTGCAGTCAGGAGGGAGCTAACTAGAATTAGCATCCAGCTAGCATGGCCAACAAACATCCATAACAGGAGACGACAAAGTTAGCTTAGCATATGTAAATCCCTGATTTAGAAGTTTTTTTTTTATTAAATCTCTAAAAACAATCTGTCTCTTTATTCTGGTTCATAGCAAACAGAAATAATCAACATTAGTAGTTTTTTATACAGTTGACCATTCTGGCTCTGCAGCAGTTTTATATTAATAATGTTGGCGTTAGCATTACCATTTACAGGACAGAAAATGTGAAGAAAGAAGCATCTGATTCTCAAACAGCAGCACTATGTGTGTGTCATGGTTCACATGGACAGACGGGGGCTGGGACTTTAACTTGTTATTTTAATAACTCATTAACTCAGTTAAAAATTGTGTGCATTTATACATAATGTATTCAGTAAGTTCAGTTATTAACTGACCCAGGACGTATCACACCTCAGCAACACTACCGGCAGTGGCGACCCCAAGGGTGGGCACCGGGGGCCAGGGGCCCTCTGGAAAACTGTTGGCCACCATCATGCTCAGGCAAACAGAGTCATCTGCTTTAATCAGGACATAAATGTAAAAGCAGATAAATTTATGTATTTATTTTTAAAATAACAAAAACTATGTTAACTTGAACACTGTTACCTCGGCTGTGATGTCATGCTGCAGCTCTGTGACCTCCTTCAGGAAGCCAGAAGAAAAGCAATAAATTAATGTCTTTTATTGGTTTTTAATATGCATTATGTCAACTTTAATAAGTAAATTATTAGTGGACTCACACTGTACCTGACTGCTCTACTAAAACCTCTAAATCTGTTAATGTGTTCAGTAACCACATGTTGAGATAAGCCCCGCCCCTTCCAGCTCCCTTTTAATCCCACTCTGCACAGCGATAACATGTGGATGTTTGTGCATCAGAGTAATTAAACAAGCCGTTTTTTTATTATTATTTTCCCAGCAGGCCTAGCGGCGGCGGCGCTGCCACTCATTTGACTTCAACACGCTTGGGACGCCATCTGTGAGGCCAAAGCCTTTAATCAGCCTGAAGTCCAGCAGGCGGAGCAGCAAAGGTCCTTAAGAGCTTAAAAAGCAGCACAAACAGAAAACTTTCTCACATTCACACATCAGATGTTTTCACTCCGGCTCCAGATAATTACCGTCTGCGGGACGTTGGTGTCTCTGCTGACTTTAATGATAATCAATAGTGACGCTGAAGGACGGAGCTTCACCTCTGCAGCATTTATAAGGAGTTATTAAGGATAAAATGACACTAAGCTGCATTAACTACTGGAAACCAGCAGCTAGAAGAGAACAGCAGCGGTTAGCGACATTAACCCTTTAAATGTTGAGAAAGAAACGATTTGAAATGTCTTGAAATATCCGCCATCTTGCTTACGGCATTGTTTACATCTGTCAGGAAACAAACAACCAGCTCAGGTTGATGTTTACCTGAGCTGGAGGTGTACCGCCTGGGGGCGTGGCCTAAGCAGAGTACTAATTTTCTAATCTGTCTCTGACTGTAGAAGGAGCTAAAACATCCAACCATGGAAACATCCATACATACATCTGTTATGGATAAACACATCTGTTGACCTCCAGGTGTGTCCAGGCAGGGACACACCTGGAGGTCATCTGATCTCAGCCCAAAGTTTCACGTATTTTTCACCAATAAGAGGGAAGAAAATCTGTCACGAAGCAGAGACAGGTGAAATCTGGGACAATGTGTCCAGTTAGAGGACAGGTTCCTGCAGACCGCATGTGAGCTGGATGTGTCCCGTCAGAGGACATCCGAGGACATTTCTCCGCAGACACACCTTGCTGCTATAATTAGCCGCCTCTCTGGCTGCTCAACCCGCATGTTTTGGCTTGTTAGGCTCCGCTGCTGCTCTCACTTCCGTGTTGTCTGTCACCGTAAAGCAGGAAGCCAGGCAGTAATGTGTGGGAGTTAATCTGCGGGTGTTTACCTCCAGGTATGTCCCTCTCTGCGCTGCTTTTAGAGCTAATGTCGCTGTTAAAGCTCCGCAGCGTTTCAGCGGCAGCTCGGTGAAAGCCTCCCCGGACAGGAGGAGCTGTTCGTGGGGCTGTAGCTCCGTGTCAGCGGGCAGCTCCAGCCCGGAGCGGGGCAGCCTGGCCGGCCGTTAATTCTGTCTCTCGGCTCCGAACAGGTGATCCGCGGCGTCCAGACACTCTGAACCCGGATACCAGGTGAAGCGGAGCGGCGGCAGGAGAAGCTACATGGAGGCTAACTGACGGGGCTCGGCTGGAACGGTCTGCGGTACTTTAGCTCCACAATGCCCGCCGGTAAGTGGTGTGTGACCGTGGGACTGGGGCCGTGGGTGTGCGTGGACACGCTGGGGGAGCAGGGTTCGTGTTTGAGTGTGAAACTGCGGTGTTTATTGAGCTAATTACGACAACGCCACCAGGGTTCAAGGTAAACGGTTGAGTGGTGCGTTCACGGACACGCGTCTGTATGGGATACCTGTTGACGCAGAGGTGAAGAGAGGGGTTTCCTAAACCTGGGGTCGGGGTCCCACTCTGGGCCGTGAAAAACTAACGTACGGGTCTTCAGCTGATCGCTTTGTTTCTTCTGCTGTCATTGTTAAATGAACAGTGGTAAGTTTCTGAACCACTGGATTAAATAATATATTGACATGGATGAAAATGTTGATTAATCTGACAATAAATTCTTAATCAGTAAAATATTTACTGGCGTTTTAAACCAAAGTTAAATTTTGGAAGGAAAATCTTTAAGTTGGGAGGAAGAAATGTATGTAAATCTAAGAACACAAAACTTTATTATTATTATTATTATTATTAATAAATATGAATATATTAGATTTGTTTTCTTTCATTGCTTATGAGCTTTTACTTTATTTTTTCCCCTTGTGCAGTTAATATTTTTGTTTTATTTTAGCAGCAAAGAAGTTTGTAAAAAAGCAACAGTTGTAAAAAAGATCAGGAAAGAACAAATATTACACAATATAATCAAAATAGTAACTATATTTTAAGATAAAAAGTCAGGTAATAAGAAAACTAAGATGGTGGATTTTCTGAAAAAAGTAATAAAAAATACAAAAATGTGAAAAGAAATTAATATAAAAAGGTAGAAGTCGTAAAAAAATTGTAACATATTAAAGAAATTAAACGTTTAAAGTAACATTGATTATAAATTGAAGCCATAAAGGTCTTAAAATATCCTCAAATTACAAACAGGTTGAACATCTTAGTTATGAAATAAAATGATTAAGAATAAACCTGGTAATGGCAAAAAGAAACAAATATAAACTGAAATAACTTATTAACCACGAAAGTAATACTATTGTAGTAATTACCAAAATATGCCGTCAAATAAAAGCCTTTCAACCAAAAGGAAATGATAAACGTGAAACAAAATGAGTGGAAGAACTGCAGCTCAGATTTTAAACTTCTGATTGAAGCATTAAAATACATATAAATAAAAAATCCTATTTGAATGCAGGTGGTTCATCAACTCCTGTTTTATAAAGGAAGTACATTCACTTGGAGCCATTTGGAAAACAAATTACTTCCTCACAGAATAAAAATGTCAGTTTGTCACAAACATTCAGTTCTTGTAAAAGTGTCTAAAAATGATTTTAAACCCAGAGAAAAACTTTGATTTTAAACACCAGAACCTGTAGATTATAAAATGTTTGAATTATGGTATCCGCTAATGGTTGCTGTTACTGTGTTGCGTTTAAAATGGTCAGGAAATCAGAGTGTCTTCAGGTCAGGAAGCCGTCTGAGCTGGATGGGTTTAGAGAAGCAGAGCGTGTTGGAGGCTGGATCCGCGCTGCGGGACGCGCTGCGGTCTCCGAGGAAATTTAACAAATGGGTCACTTCAGCAGAAGACACCAGAGAGCTTTTCATCTTCCTTTTATCCTCTTTAAGAAGAACTGAAATTAGGAGGAAGGAAGAGGAGCCATGTTGAGGCTTTCAGGCTTATTTTATCCTGCAGGTTTCTGATTAAAGTGACTAAAGGGGGAAAATCATTTCTGGGTGTTTTTCTGGTTCCTTCTGCTGGTTTTTATAAAAGGGAATTTAAAGGATTTGCATGAAAATGTCCAAGATGGCCGCTCATCCAGGTGTTTACCTCAGCAGATGTGGTCGGATTATTTCAGGGGTTTTTGTTGGATCACAGGTTGGATCAGAACCAACGTCCTCAACTGGGCTTTAGGTTTGTCTTTGACGCTCTTTAATTTCAGTTTTCTGGGTCTTTCATGCAGACAGGAAGCGGAAATGAAGATCAATCAGAGAAGTTAGAGCATGAATCAAAAATAAACCTTGGAGATGAAATATTAAATCTTCAGCTTTGGGCTGAAGATTTTCTGGGTTTTTCCTACATGGTGATGAAAGTTTCAGATCGTTTTCTGAAGCAGAAATTAAGCGGAGAGAAGCAGCTTTGTCGTCCATCGCTGCTGTTTGTCTGTGCATCAGATTTACTGGCGTACCAGAAACATGCAGGATGATGAAGCATAAAGGTTCCGCTCGGATCCTTTTACGTTTTTTATTTTAAAGTTATGTCTATTTTTTTAATTCTTTAAAGTTTCAGCTCTAATCTAAAGTTTTTGTGGATTAATCTGGACTGGACTGGTTCGGTTCTGTGTGATGGACCGGGTTCTGTTCTGTGTGATGGACTGGGTTTGGTTCTGTGTGATGGACTGGGTTTGGTTCTGTGTGATGGACTGGGTTTGGTTCTGTGTGATGGACCGGGTTCGGTTCTAATCTAAAGGTTCTTGTTTTGTTCAGAGTTCCTCTTCGTCTCAGAGGGAAACCTGTTCAGCCGATCTGCAACAGGTCCGGTTCTGAACACGCTGCGGTTCCTCCTGACTGTTTAGCTGTGTGATGGATTGGTTCAGTTTGGTTCTGTGTGATGGACCGGGTTCGGTTCGATGCTGCTGTTCCTCCACACCGTTCAGCTACACCTTCACCGTTTCCATGGTGACGGCAGAGCGCCACAGGAGCTTCCTGTTGGCTGTTCAGAAAACATGGAGGAAAGTTCTCTGATCCAACCAGAGCAAAATGAACTTCTGGACCGGGTCATTCAGAACTCATCCGGGTCTTTAATGTCCAACTTGGTCTGGAGCAGCAGCAGCTCAAAGCTGAAGAAATGATGAACAAACATTTATTTAGGAAGAGTCTTAAAGTCAAATATGGAAATTTATCTTCCGGTTCTGAATTTCCAGTTTTCATTATTAAGCTTCAACAGTTTTGTTCTGATTTTCGTCCTGCCGGACCTTCTTTAAATCCTAAACACGTTCTGGAAGAATACAGGAACAATCCCAGGTGTGTGTGTGTGTGTGTGTGTGTGTGTGTGTGTGTGTGTGTGTGTGTGGGTGTGTGTGTGTGTGCGCTCTGTCATGGCTGCCGTTACTCTGATAGTGAATAACAGCTCTCCCATAAGTGTGTTTCCCGTCTCTCTGCGCTCTGACAGGAAACCAGCTGCTGTTTAATGTTTGTCCTGTTAAATCCCGACTCGGGTCCAGAAACGAGCCGAACAGGAAACCAGAACCTGGAGCCAAAAAAACCAACAGCAGGAGCATCTCTCTGCAGATAGAGCATCTTTGTTTTCTGGAGGTGATATTTCAGCCTGCTGATGCGCCTCATGTCTGCCAGATAATCACTCCCTGTGGTAAAGTGCTGATTGCATTAGCGGTAATGTGACGAGTGCAGTATTGATCGCTGATTGGTTAAAGTGGCAGGAGGAAGAAATGGAGAAGCAGAAAGTCTCTGCAGACAGAAGCCAAGAATAACTTTTGGAGTCATTGTTGGCTTTTTATATCAAAAGTTTATCATGATCCCAGAACCATTATCTGTAATATCAGTAACGGAGGAAATGCTTGGACTGCAGTAACTATGAGCTACATTAGCATCTCTGCTGCTGTTTAAGGCAGGAGAAAAGATCAGTAGGAAACTAAAACCAAAGTTGTTTCATTGTGATTACAGTAGATTTGGTAAATGTGACTTTTATTACAACTATCTAGTTGGAAATGATTATATTTTCAAATAGTTGGTAGTCTAATAAATATAGTTAGGATCATGTTGCGTTAGTGTTTGCTCCTTCAGTGACGGACCTCAGCGTCATCTCAGATCCTTCCTGCCAGCAGCCGCCGCTGCTCCCAACAAACTGCCACGTATTTTATACAGTCTGCTGTCTTTTTATGCACCAACCTGCATATTGGTTCTTTAAATGATCCTATCCAGTTGCACATTTCATTAAATTTTAATATGCAATTTTTAATGACTATAGTTTCAACTTTTGTATGTTGCAAATTTGCTCACAATATACAGTCTTATTTTTCAGTTTTTATCATTTTTAACCTTTTTTGAATCTGTTTCATTTACCTTTAACCTGCTGCTGACACACCTGGCTCCTTGAATGACCAGAGAAACTCTGGAAAGATGAATGGATAGAAAAACACGTTGCTCCAATCTCATGGCTTGGTAGATTAAAAACTAAAAGTATTTTTGTTGCTGAGCTCATATTTCTATTTATTCAATTATTTAGCAGAAAAAACGGGGTTAGTAGTGAAGATATTGCTTATTTTGCTAATATATATACTTAAAATTTTATTTAAGTCCCACCACTAAATTGCTCCTGAATTTATTAAATTGTTAAATTTTAACCTTTAGTCAGTTTTAAAAATGTAGTAACTTCTTAGCATTTTTACAGCTGCAGATTCTCTTGCTGGCTCACGTTGAGCCTGCAGGTCCAGACACAGAAACACCAGAGTCACGTTTTCTGGTTCTGAATCCAGAATCATGCAGCGCTCATCATGAAGGAGGAAGAGCAGGAGGAAGAGGAGCGTTTAGCCGGCCGCCGTCTCTCTGATTGGGTCGTTTGTTTTTTCCTGCAACATGCAGTAAATTGCAGTGTGAAACTCTGGTGCGTTTCACACCAGAGCCACAGAAAACCACGTTCTGCATGTGAGGAAGAGGATAAAAATAGTTTCTAAAAATGCATCTGATTTATGGATGCAGCCGTGTCTCTGTGTGAGCTGCAGCATCCATCATGGTCTGCAGGCTCCTGAAGAGTTGACGCCGCAGTTAAACCAGTATGTAGCAGAAAGCTGCTGCTGCGCAACCTGATGAGCTCATATGTGATCAGCTGAGATGCATGATGGGATTCCTGCTGGGAGAAACTTTATTTCCTCCTTTATTGGGTCGAGGCCTTCATGTTCTCCTGAGATTTCCAAACAGCGATCTGCTTCAGGAAGAAGAGAAGAACTTTAAGTTTTTTCCCCACGTAAACCTGAGGAACCTTTTAGTTTTCCAGTTAACGTTGAATTGGACTGAACTGTTTTCTGTGTTGTTTCCTGGCTGTTTTTGGTGAATGTGGCCCGAATGGAGCAGCTGTAGGCTGATGCGTCCCGAACCGGATCAAACGCGGCGCGGCTTCCTGTGCTCTGAGGACGGTTCCTCCCTCAGTTGTTGCCTCTGATTAGTATTCATAGAATAAGACGGTTTGTTCTGCAAAGAAGGATTTTGTCCTAAATATAACTTCAAAGGAGCGTGGGCGTCCCTCTGTTTTCCTCCGCCAGTCGCATCTCTGCCGCGCTGAGAGCTTTTATCTCCGTCGGCTGGTTGTGTGACGCTCGGCTTGTTGCTTTTCAGCACTTCTGTAAGGATTTTCTCTGCAGATGTTTGCTCAGCATCAGGCTGCAGAGACGTTGGGCTGGAACATGTGAAATGTCTGCAGCGCAGCACCTGCTGGTTTCTGCAAACACCAAACTTCTGATTATGATAAAATAATCTGGATTGGAGGGGGAGAACTTCAGGTTGAATCCATCAGAGCTGGTCATTGCAGTTCATTTCTGAAACCGAAACCCTGTTGGATCGGACACAGTATGAACCTTGTGAAATAAGGTTTAATGGGTAGAAGGAAAATCTTAAAATTTTAATAAAAATGTTCTAGTTATAAGAGAAATAATATACCAGTGGAAGATTTTAATTTAGAATCTGGGAAAATGGCAGATTATTTCACTTTAAATTAGTATTTTTTCTTTATCAATGTTATAAAATTGTTTTGCTGAAAAGTTATTCTAAGTGAGTTTTGTCTTATTTCAAGTCTACTGAAATATTTTCACTAGAAACTAGACAATAAAAATGCTTGGTAAGATTTTGTTTTTACACTGTAGCTAATCTTAATCTTTTTGATTATCGGATTATTTTCCTACTAAGCGTTTCTTAAACGAGTCACTGAAGCAGGTACCTACCAACATGGCTGCCAGTTGTTAAAACCTGCCTACAAAATAAAAGCACAGATTTCAAATGGTTAAAATCAAAACATTATCAGTGATAATCAGTTTTGTGACTAGTGGTTCTGTTTGTAGCTTCCTGCTCCACCTGGTCCAGTCCCGGTTTATTTCCTGAGTCTTTCGTCTCATAATGAAAATTAAATCCCAACAGATTAATAATCCCTGGCTGCTCAGAAACACACAGAGCTGAATTTAGACTTCATGAACATCTGCTTTGTGTCGATCTGAAGCGAACAGGTGAAGGCCAGTGGAGACCTGCCGTCGGACTGAGAGCTTTTACCTTTCCGATGGAAATCAGGAGGCGGGGTTTGTTCGGCAGACTGCGGCCCCATCATGTGAGGCTGACATTTACACCCCCACGTTTCAGCTAAATGGCTGAGTTTTTACAGCGTGTCGGTCTGACCTGTTGACATTTTCTCAGGGAAAAATCCAAAGTTCTGCTGTGCTTCACCTCTCTGTGGTTAGTCTTTGTTTCCTGGTAAACGGTCGTTTTAAGGATGTCTGAGATGAACCTTTAAACTGCATGTTTTGGATGTTTAGAAATGAAAAGCCTTCGCTGGCGCTGAGGCTGAATTTCTTTTCCTTTTAGAGAACAGTTGACTCCATGTGAGCCGTCAGTTCTGCTGTTTGTCCTTTTTAGGACGTCAGTGGATGAAAGTATGAGATGGTGACCTCAAACACAGACCGGGCCTCCGCGCTCCGTCTCGGTTATTTACGGCCGTGACCAAAGCTCTTCAGTGATGCACATGCTGTCACTGAAACTCTGTTATTCTGCAGAGGAATCAGATGCCTGATGATCAGTTAGAAAGACGTTTAATCAAAAAGAAAATTAAAGTTTTGTGCAAAACAGTCATTTAATTTGAGCTTTCTGGTGTCGGATGAAGTTGCCAAAACAAACATGCTAGCCTAGCGTTAGCGGGAGAAATGTCTCCTGGTCTTTAGCCAAAGACTAAAGAGAAATCCTCCAACCGCGAAAATCTGACGCCTCCATTTTAGTTTCCGTTTGGTGAAGAAGGAAGTTGCGCTCAGTGTCTAAAGAGGTTTTTGTGTCGTTTCCTTCAGTGGTTCTTGGTGCAGCGCCCCCACAGGCCAGGAGGGGAACAGGTTGTTAAAGGGTTTGGTTGGTTAGACTAGGTGTGGAGTGAACGAGAACCACAGAGGCTGGAGATGGAACAAATGTTGCAACTTTGGTTCCCAATTGAATCGAGACTATTTTACAATCTGGTGTGAAAACAACCAAAGATTCTGCATGAAGTTCAAGACATTAGAAAAGTGGTGCCAAGTTACGTTTTTTGTTAAATCCTCCTGATTGTTTGACATCTGAAGAAGAAAAGATGAAGGGAACATAAATCCTCTTTACTAGGATCAACAGACTGGTCCTCCTGGAGCTCAGTGCTACTTTTTATAGTCATTCAGAAGAGACTAGACATTTTCTGTTGGAATTAAGGAAACCGTTGCTAAATCTGTCAAATGCGCCTGCGTCGGGTATGGAGTCCCACAGCGTTCAGATCTTGAGTCAATTCTCTTTACTATAAAAGTTGAAATCTTGGATTTGTGGTCAGGAAACTCTGGATCGTTCAGGACAAGATGCCTCTAAAGATGACACAAACGGATCCGGTCAGGATTAGCAGACCTCCATATTGACCCTTTCCAACCACGTCACCTGAACGGAGTATTGAACTGATCGACTGCGATTGAAACAGCCATGGTTTCTACTTGTTGAAGTTGAGCTAATTTATTGCTAGCTGAGAAACCAGCCCATACTTCTCCCTCCATGTTTGTTGATTTCTTTAAATGACTGACTTTGCCACATCATTGATAGCATTTTGTCAGACACGGTGTTTCCCTTTGCACCAACGCAGATTTAAAAGTGTACAAAAGTCTAGATGCTAACCAGTTTTTTCATACATGCTAACGGAGCTTTTTCTCCATAGAGACTGATGCGTAAATTCGCAATAATGCAATATTTGGTTTTTATTAATCTTGCCTCTTGCCTTGTAAAAAGCGTTAGCTGCAAATCTGAGGGCCGCTGGTCTTTAGGATTAACGGCTGCCATCCGTCGTCGTCTTCTTTCCTCATCAAAAGGTTTACGATAAATGACAAGTCTGGTTTACATCCTTGTCATTTGACTTTTTTTAGTGAAATCAACTAAATAAAAGCGATATTGGATTGCTAACAGTTTGGTTTTTGACTAGCTTACAGTAGTTAGCATGTAGCATGGCGTCAAGGCGGAGCGACGCTTTCTGAAGACGTCTCATGCTGAGGGTCAATATGTTTGAGTTTAGGAAACTGAAACTTCCCTCAGGCTTCAGGTTTAGAATCAGTCTGCAGATTGAGCTACTTTATCTGGATCACACAACCTCAAACCCACACATATTTACACACACAGGAAACGATGATCATGCTTTCTAAAATATTCAAACTCTTCACCTTCAGGTTGTGTCCTGTCAGGTAAAATGCTTTTCACTGACATAATCCCAGCACACAAACCCTCCCTGCTCATCAGGGTCTGTTTCTTGTGTTTTCCTCTCAGAGGAATAATTAGAGAGTTTAGGAGAGCTTCGGTTGCACACGCCAGGCTCTGCAGAGCGGCTGCTGCTGCCGTCGGCGAGGGGAAACACAAACACCGCAAGGTCAGCGATGACTGCCGGTGTCTGAGGCAGGAGGGGGGAGAGAGAGGGAGAGAGGCTGGCCACGGAGACGGCAGGAGAGACGGAGGAGTGGAGGTCCGCCTGGGAGGCCGTTCGCTGCTTCACCTCCAACAAGATGGATTCAGAGAGCAATGAGTCCGGTAAGAGGCTGTGTCTTCATTTCTGACTCTGGCAGACAGAGATGGAGGCCGAAGGGTCAGTGGACGAGCCCGCTCTGCCGCGGCCATCGATCTGCTCCTCCACTGAGGCCCGATAGCCAATCAGCAAGCTGGTTCCGCCTGACTGGCGCACCTTGAGACCAATCAGAGAGGGCGCTGAGGCCAGGTAGCCGTAACGAGGAGGGACGAGCCGCTGCAGGCGCTGATTGATGATGATGGTGGCACTAACTGCTGTTTTATGGTCTGCCCTCCTCAGAAACTCCTGTCTTATTAAGGATTTACTCTAAAGGTTAAACAGGGGAAAAAAACATGGCGCCTCCGTTTTGTCACCTGAGAAAAGCAGTTTAAGCTTTTAGAAGGGATTGATTTACTCCCGTCTCTTTCAGTGGTTTATGTTTACAGTAAGATTATCCAGCTATGATTTTACCTTATTCATTTCTGGATATTAGTATTTTCAGAGGAAGAAATGCAGTATTGTTTGTCTGATAAATGAGTTAGATCTGCTGTATTTGACATAACTCATCATTATTTATATTTTAGTCCCATTTGACCTGTTTGTGCTTTAATGCTAGAGGCTAATGCTGCTTTGATTTGATGTTTTTCTTTAGCTGATTAGTAGAAGTTCAAGGCTTTCTAGTCTTAAACGTTAATGTGACGAATCTGTTGTAATATTTTCCATTTATGTGAGGAAAGTATTTCTCCCTACAGGTTCTTGAGTTTTTATGTGTAAATGTTTCAGATCATGAACCAGAGAAATAAATCAGGGTTAATTTTTTATTTCTATCTAGAGAGGAGTTATCCAAACCAAACTGATTCCAGTAGTAAGTCCCGTCAACGCAGCAACATTTCTGCAAAGTAGAGCGGGTCAAAATACCTGTGGTTGAATTTTGACATGTTCTGTTTTTCAGAACCCTTTGAGTAGCCGAGTCATTATAGAACCAAACACACCGGGTTGGTTTCAGAGAAGTTTGTATCCACTTGAACTGGCACAAATCAACGCTGTATGAAACATGCCAAACCCACAGGGGGCAGTATAGAGCAGAGCTACAGCCCAGGTCAACCAATCAGATTGCTTCAAAGCAACTACTACTTCCTGTTACAAAGTAAACGTGGTGCCGGGAAGTTCAGATGGACGTGTTGAGCTACGTTTAAATACCGAATATAAAGTTAATAAAACACAAAGTGTTGGTTGGGAATCGTTCAGGTCTTAGCTCCTGTTTGTAAACAATAATTTCATTTATAATTAAATGTAAATCACTTAACAGTTTGTCATTTCTAATAATTAATACTACTACTAATAATAATAATTAATGTGACAAAAGAAGAGGACGTCTGTAAGGGAGCAAATGCTTTTTCACAGATGTGTTTGTGGAGCGTTTCTCCTCCTCGTGTTGATGTGGTCAGCGGCGTGTTTGCAGGGGGAATCTGAGCATGAAGGACTGCGCGCTTGTTTGGACGCCGTCCTTCAGCTGCAGGCTGACAGATGTTTGATTGGCAGCGCGGCTGGAAACACCAGAGGTCATCTGATGCCTTTCACGCTTAATTAAGTCCCTCCCATCCGTCCCACTACCTCACTGAGAGACGGACAGATTTCCTTTCCTGTCTTTGGGAGACATGGCGTGTCATGTTATTCCAAAGCAGAAGCTGGGTTACATGCCTGCAGATAGAAAAACTTGATGTGGTATTTTTAGGATGGAAACAAAACTTGGATTTGTTCAACAGAAGCTTTTTCTGAAATGATGACATATTCACTGGTATTGTTTTACTACTCTGAATGGTACACAGAAGTTTATAAAGTGTCACGATTTTATCTGGTGGTGAGTTTAAGCTCCATTATTGTTTTCAAAGCTGTTTTCAGTGATCTTCTCACTGAGGCTGAAAAGTATAAATATGCTCAACTTTTGTTCATAACTTTATGAAAACAAAAAAAACATGTAAAATATATATTTATGTGAAATAACTGAACACAGCCAGTCCTAGGCTGACGCAGCGTCCAACATTAGCTTGGCTACAACGTTAGTTTGACTTCTCTTAGACTTGCATTAGCTCATCTGCTCCCAGGCTAAATTTAGCTAGGTTGTTTCTAAGCTAACACTAACTTGGCAGCTCCTAGGCTAAAATTAGCTTGACCTCTTCTAGTTGGCTAGAATTAGCAGGGATGCTCCTAGCTAGCTTCCAAACAAGCGTTAGCTTCACCATTCCAAACCAAAATTAGCTTAGCTAAATCCTAAGTACACATTTACTTCCTGGGCTAGCTGAGGATTCCTTCTCTTAGCAGCTAAGAAAATGACATTTCTCTCCATTACAGTTTTGTTTTTTATGTTGAACATAATTTAGAGATTGATTATGTTGACTGGTAACATGGTAGCTAAACTATCCTGATTAGAGTATCAGATTAGCATAGCTGCTAAAATATATTTTCTGTTCACTATTTGGGTATATTGATGGAAACATAAAACTTCTGCTAAATGACAGTTGAACATATCTTGTATTCACTTGTTGTGAAGCTAATATTAACTGGTTACCATCATATTTTGCTGAACTGCTCTAAACTGGAGTAATCTTTTTCGGGGAAGTGGATCGCAAACGCAAAGGATTAATATTTTTTTTGCTTTTATGGTTTGATTTATTTTTCATGTGGCATTAACCTGTTGAAACTAGATGGAGTCTTTCCGTGGTTATGGCTTTACTGTGCAGTCCTGTTTCTTCCTGCTGTTTCTTCTTTACCATATTTTAATGCTAGCTGCTGTTTCAGGTAAATTGGACATAAGTCATGGTATTTATTGTTTGCTGAGAAGTTCATATTGGTTTATTTACCCATTTCTGTCAGTACCAGTCATTGCTTTTAGGATTTAATTTGTATAAATGATGGACATAGTCACCATGTTGGTTAAGCCTTAAATTGAAGCTTTTAGTCATAAACATTCAGTTTTTAACTTGACTCATCCATACAGCCTTCCTAGATTAGAAACCTAAATACTGTCATTTTCCACTCAGATTGTCAGAATCCTGGTTTAAGGTTAAAATGAAGAGGTGGGAAGTTTTGTAGATTTCCAAATTAAATTGGTGTAAATTGAGACAACGCTGGTTCCCAGAATCCCCGGCTCCTGGAATCGGTCTTCCAGGATTAATTTTGTAATTACTCAGTGTGTCCTGCTCATTTTCATGTAGTCTGATCTGAATTCAGAGCTTCTGTCTGGAGTCAGTGGACTGTTTCTCCTGTTGCTGATCAGCAGTCAGTCGTTTGCTTTCACAGCAGATTCATTTTCTCTGCAGGTTTATTATGGGATGGCTTTATTTTGCACTGACTGATCCAGTCTGTCTTCCTCTGACTGTTTCTGCCTCACTGCACGATTAACAGACCCAGAAGGTTGACTTATGATATAAACTCAAACCCTTTTAACCTGGATGTGATAAAAAATTAGCAGAACAAAATTATAGAGCAGCACAAACAGGATGTGTTGTTGCCATGGAAGCGGAGATGTTTTTGTCCTGATTTGACACTTGCTCAGTTTTTTCCTTTCCAAGACGGCAGGAGATGCATTTTTTATTAGTTTGTCACAAAAATGGGAAAATTCAGTCCGTAACATGAGATTGTGCTCAAAGTGGCTCCGAGGGAAACAGATTTTTCTCTGATTCTTTAGAAAGGAGAATCAGAGGTAAACGTGTTTTATGTTATTTATCCAAGCTGCGTTTCTTTTGAATATTAGTTCAAATCTGCATTTAGGTAAATTTTTATGTTTCACAGAAAAATCCATAATGTAAGAGAGGAGTCGTCTTTAATAAGTTTTGATTTGATGTGTTGCATCCTGATTGGTTATAGTTAAGTGGAAGGAAAAACTCCAGAAAATGTAAGAATGTTTCTGGTCTCCATTACGATGAAAAAAGATGGAGAATAAATATTGCCCTTTATTCTACGGCTGCAGCCGTGATTCCTTTAGTTATCAGTTATTCTGATGTAATTGGAGGAAAAAATGAGCCCATTCTGCAGATTTTTCATCTAATCATTTAAGCTTAAAAAATGGAAATAATTATTATATTTTAAATAAGTACTATTTTAAAAAAAAGAGCATTTTTTCAGTGAAAGGTTGATCATTTGTAGCAAACGATGCTTCTGCAGATAAAAAGCTCACCCTTTGATCTGTCATTATTTTTGGTTGGATGCAAAAGGAGATTAGTAGATTATTTTACAGAATCTGAAGCAGGTGAATCTAAAACTGCCACAGGAGGAGCTCAGATTTACAGACTAAAGTTTGTTTTTTTTATCTTAATTGTTTATATTTTGTTCAGTTTTGGCCTAATTATTGGTGTGAGTGCATTGTTCTTAGCAAATTTTAGAATCGATATTCTCCGGTTAACAATGAATTTATTACTAAATTAGTCGACAATTGGGCGTGCCGTGGTGGCGTAGCGGTTAGCGCGACCCGTATTTGGAGGCCTTCAGTCCTCGGCGTGGCCGTCGTGGGTTCGACTCCCGGAGCCGACGACATTTGCCGCATGTCTTCCCCCCCCTCCTTCCCCGTTTCCTGTCAGCCTGCTTTCATTTAAGGGACACTAGAGCCCACAAAAGACCCCCTGGAGGGGTAAAAAAAAAAATTAAATTAGTCGACAATTGTTTAATAAATAACCAGTTTGATCATTTCAGCCGTTTACTTCCTGTTTTTTTGTCCAAATGTTGGTTCTGCCACCAGAAACGTGAGGATTTAGGATCGGTCTCTAATTTTAAAGGTTTATGTCGCTTCATCTCGTCAGGTTAGCAGCCGTTATCCCCCCTCCCCCACCAGTTTCTGGCTGTGCTTCAGTTTATCTCCAGTAATTCCTGTCGGTCTTCAGGGTTTGTTGATCAAATCTCATTATTTTGGCTGCAGTCATCTGCAGAGACTCTCCGGATGGAGAAGTGACTTAAAATTGGTCTCATTTGTCTCTCTGCAGCCAGCCGTCCCTCTGTCCCTCCGTCTCCTGGCTCCCCATGGGCCTCTTTTCATCCTCTCCTCCTCCTCATCCCTCCATCCATCTCCTCCTCCTTTCACCAGTAGCTCTGCCCTCATGGTGGCCGTAATTTGCCGGTAGATGGATGGCCGCTGTCCGCCCCTCCTGGCTCTCTGGCTCAGCCGCCTGCGAGGCGAACGGACCGCAGCTCTTGGCTTTACTGCGTCTGAAAACCGGATATCGCCAGGATCGTTATGAACCCGACCTCCCTGATCCGGAGCGGCAGAACCTGCTGGTTCTGAAGCTTCTTTACTGACCTGAGCAAATAAACATTATAAATCCAGGAAACCTGCAGAGAGGAGTTATCATTAGAAAGTTTGGGTTTTTTGTTTTTCCTCTTTTTAAAGGGCCAGTATCAGATATTGTCCAGCCACACAGTGCCATTTTATAACATTATCAAATAACTATATTAGCTTAAACTGTTACATAAATGCTATATAAATCAAATATGATTTAAAAGAAATTTGAATTTGTAATTTAATGCCTTGAAATTGGGTCTCTGTCTCTTTAAGAAGCACTTGCTCTTTCTAAAGCTCCGCTTCCAGGAAGTCATCATTAATCTTTTAGCAACGTTTTTACCAGCGTTGCTCTGAGCACTAGCTCCTATAACAAGTTCAGCAGCTCCACTGGAGGTTTGCTAATCGCTGCTGGCTAGTTTGAAGGAGCTAAGAGGAGGAGCTGCGCCTCGAAGGTGGGGTTAGGTCCACCCAGGCATTTTACACAGCTGAATGGTTTCCATGGAGATTATAGGAGTTCTCAAACATGCATTAATTGCTTCTTTCATCAACTTTGTTTTTAGAAATGATCTGTTAGATTAGTTGAATTAGTAATTTGTATTTCAGTTTGAGAAATCCAGGCATTGTTCTGTGGTAACGGTACAAGTTAGCGAACAGGTTTCAGTTTGAAGTTGGTGAAAGTTTCAGAAGCGGTTGATGTTTGCAGAAACGTGCGGTCAGGATGAGCAGCAGCAGATTTATGCTCCATCATCTCTGTTTGCCTCCAGGCGATGAAAACAGGAGCAGCCATTCCAGCCGAGCCAGCGGATCGTAAACGTTATTTATTCCTTCATTTGTTTGGCTTATTAACTCACAGCTGTTTCAGATTTATTTGTTTGGACTAAATATCATAAACTCTCTCTGCTTATAAACGTTGTGACCTGTCACCTTCGTCTTAATAAAGCAGCAGGATGAGATGATGATGATGATGATGATGATGGGTATGAAGGTCAGACTGAGGCAGATTTTGGAGCCTGTTTATCTACAGGAACAATCTCAGCTTTCATAATATCAGTTTATCGGTGAAACCAGCTGATCTCATCAAAAGTCAAAATTTGGCTCTTCTATGTTTGGTTTTGTTCCACGTAAATCATCGTTCCTAAATCTTTATGGACGACCTGCGACCTGAAGCCTCCTCTCCAGTAGCTGGATGGACGTCCGCCCACCGAGCCGTGGACAGAGGGGCTGTTTGGGTTTTTCTGGTCCTGTCGGAGGCTCAGGTATTAACCAGCAGGGGACGGAGCCACGTTTAATCTTTTAGATTATATGCCTCTGGTGGTTTGGGTGAAGATTAAAGCACACGGCTCTGCTGAGGGAGCTTTACTCCAACACTGTGCTGAAGTGTTTATTTAAAACTGGTTTCTACCAGGAACAAGCAGGAAATAGTTTAACTCAGGATGTGAGGAAGTTGCACAGGGACAGAGTTTTAGTCATTGTTTTGTTCTGACAGTAAACCTGTGGAGCATCCAAAGCAAAAATCCAACTCAGACTCCAAAGGTTGTTGAAACAAAGAGTGATTCTGTTTTTTTTACTTAGTTTGTTTGGCTGTAAACATCACAAACTCGCAATTTGCAAATTCCACATCGACTTTTAAGCTGGAGACGTTTTGTTCTGGTTGTTGCCAAACACTGCTAAGCTGGACATGATCCCAGATCCTGTCCTGAAGACAAACAAACATAATTTCAGTATGTGGAAACATCACCAGGTGGTGAGGATCTCATTTTAAAACATGGGTGGTGCTGGGCGGTAATCCAACATCTCCTTAATATGACAAGTCTACAGTAAAGGCACCAATCGGCACGATTCTATTCAAAGCCAGGCTTTGCATTAACTGGACATTTGGATTAAAAGGCGACGTTTTGCTCCAGAGGCGTTCAGGGTGTCCACCGTTAGTGGAACATTGTTTGCTTTAAGTGACTCCACTTTAGTGTCTGCGCTCTGTAGTGATCGACTTTTCCCCATCTGTGATGTTTAAGCACAATTTTAATTTACTCTGGGAAGGAGGAACTCTTTTTAAACCCTTTGAGGTTTTGGATAATTATTTTAATTTTGGGTGTAAAAGTCACTAAACTGTACAGGTTGAGACCAGATGCATTTCCAGTATTGATGAAATGAAATAAACCTTCTTTTTTATTATTATTTACACATAAAGGAAAAACATCTCAGCCCTGAGATCTTTAAAACTTGTTGTGAATTTTTGAGATTTTTCAGGGGGTCAGGAATTAAAACTGAGGTTTTGTTACAGTCGTTAATAAAACCTACATGCTCCTGTTTGCACCCGGATGTGAGTCAGTCACCATCAGATTCGAATGTTTGTCATCATTTGTTTATCGTTTGCATCTGATTTGCATGGAAACCCGGCCGCTCTGCGTTCAGGTGAGGCCCTCCTGGAGCCTCTCCGGTTCCAGAGTTTCCCTTTGCCTCGTGTTGGGTCACATTTTCCTGTGAACAACGCGGCCGGTAACCTGAGCCGCCGCGGCCGGGCCGGCGCTACCAAGCAGAGGCTCGTCTTCCGCCTCACGAAGCGAGGTAACTCCAGGTGATCGTGGTCACGCTGGCCACGGCTGAAGCTGATTGGCTGAACCTGCCGTCGGTCACACAGGTGAAGCCGGACCTGCAGCAGAGTCTGAAGGTGTGGCAGATGGACACATGGGCTCACCTGGGGAGGTAGAAACAAGTATCTGCATGTTTTTAGATGTTACCGTCTTCTGAAGATCTGCAGGAGAATTATTTTTATCGTCCGCCTGAGGAGTAAAACTTTTTCCCATCATGCCGTCTCTCTGTGACGTTCTGAGGAGATACAGGCAGGTTCCTCAAACCGAGGCGGACGGAGCGTTCAACTACAACCGGGCCTCCAACAGACGAGGATTCCTGAACGCTGGTAGGTCCATCAACCTTCAGGGAATGCACAAATTTCACTGACATCCTGGAAGGTCGGCGTCAGGTCACGCGTCTCTGAGTCACCTGAATCAGATGATTAAGTCATGAAGGAGGAGCCGATTCATGTGTTCACGGCCTCATCTGAAGGTTTCACCGTTTGACAGCCCAGAGTTAAAGCTTCAGATGAAGATACGATACTTCACCTCAACAGAAATGCTTTAACTCAGTCAGACCAAAAACAGAACCATGAATGGTCCAAAACGTTAAGCTGCCAACCAAACCGTTAGGAATCGTCAGTGAACACAACCTGCTGCCTTCGCTTTACCTCAGAAAGATTCACGCTTCCTGAATGAAAAGTCTTTATTATCAGATACATTCAACCCATCTGGTCTCCAGCTGGTGACTGGATGAAGGACGAAGAGGTCGTCTGTGTTTCAGCATGTTGGTCTCTAAAGTTCAAAGGTCACGGATGGGTTTTATTTGTTTAAAGCTATTAATTCGATATTCTGATGGATATTATTTGTGAATTTCTCTGCAATCTGTAAAGAAACATTCAGTTTGTGTGTAGATTTTGAGCTAATTAAAGCCTCTCTGCTCTCTACAAACTGAATTCATCATCCAGAACGTTCAGGATTCAGTTTCTTCTTCTACATATTTAACGTTAAAGACAAACAACCAAACTGGTCAGCCTGGAATCGTTCAAACTGGTTCTGTTGGTTTAGTTTTTAGTCTTTCCTGTTGGGGTTTTTATTCGTGACTTGTTGGAGATTTTTTCTGGGTTACGTTGGTAAGAATCAGAGCAGCGTCTGAACGTGTAACTTATTTTACATTTTGGTGCGTTTTCCCCCTGACCGCTGCAGATGTTTGTATCTCCGTCCTCGCTGCTCTGCGTTGGCTGATGATGGATCCGACCGGCTGTAATCGTCTTCCCTCAGCCGGCTGAGTGAATCTCGTCGGTGTAATTCATCAGTCTCCTGCTGCGCGTCGGGATTATGCCTCCCTCTCGTTGCAGATTCGTCAGCGGACACTAAACCTGATGCATTGCCTCGGTTACCGTATCGAAGGCATGAAGCTCTCAGCCAGAATGAACTTAAATGTCTTTCATTTTCTGCTGCTGGCGCCGCCTTAGAAACAAACAACTGAATCCAGTCGTTTATTTTCATTCAGCTCCCAGTTACAGTCAGAAGGTCAGATCTTCATCATAAACGCCGTACGGACTCAGATTACTGACGGTAATGTTGGCCTGAAAAATGTGATGTGCTTTTAAAAATCCTTGGAAAAATTTCCACTAACATTTCTCAAGTAGATATAAGTGCCTTACTTTTTTATATCTAGTAAATTATATTAATCACACAGCTAAAGATTTTTAAATAAATTAGATAAATTTTACTTAGGTCTAGACCTAGTACTAGACCTGAGTCTAGTTTGATTAAATTTTGCGTATTTAATCAAAATATTCAAAATTGGTGGACATTTTTTCACAAAAGATCAATTAGTTTCAAATATTAAGTAAATATTTTACTTTGTTTGTATTTAGTTGTTTTATTTTTAAATATTAGTAAATCTAACTGAATTTCTTTTTATTTTACCAGATAATATAATTAAGACATATCACTTTCCAAATAAATTAGAATTCATTTTTACACATAAAATAACAAAATGGTTGGAAGCTTCACTTTATTATCCTTTACAAAACCAGTTTGGATTCTTTAAACCAACCAGTTCAAATGGACTCAACCAGTGTTGCCAGGGAAACGGATCAGATGTGAAATAAATGATCCCAGAATCTCGTTGATCGATGGAAACGTTGAGTTTTGGAGCTGCAGCTTGACATTGTTTTGTGCTAGCTTGACGCTGTTTTGTGCTAGCTTGACGCTGTTTTGTGCTAGCTTGACGCTGTTTTGTGCTAGCTTGACGCTGTTTTGTTCTAGCTTGACGCTGTTTTGTGCTAGCTTGACGTTGTGTTGTGCTAGCTTGACGCTGTTTTGTGCTAGCTTGACGCTGTTTTGTGCTAGCTTGACGCTGTTTTGTCCTAGCTTGACGCTGTTTTGTGCTAGCTTGACGTTGTGTTGTGCTAGCTTGACGTTGTTTTGTGCTAGCTTGACGCTGTGTTGTGCTAGCTTGACGCTGTTTTGTGCTAGCTTGACGTTGTTTTGTGCTAGCTTGACGTTAGCGCCTGCATGGTAGAGAAACCTCCCAGATGTTCCCATCTCAGCCTCTGCAGGAGCCTCATCATGTGTGACAGGAATTCTCTGTTTCAGGTCAAAAACAATAAATAATCTTCATGAATATTCAACATTTCTCACTGCTTCAGCCGTCTGATGTCCAGACTTTTACTTCCTGCTGAAATCCCGTCGGTGTTGATGTGGCGTTGACGCCCGGCTGCTGCCAGTCATGAGCAAGCTCTGCTCTGGCGGTTCTGCCTGAACGGGTTTTTTATGAAGTCGTCTTTAACGAAGCTTTTCTGGAGCAGAAAGTCGCTGAGCGCCTGCTGGGAATCGAAGCAGAGCGATTCTTTTCTCCCGCCTGGCGACAGAAATCCGTTTCTTCCTGTTTGGTATTCGGGTCGGGACGTCAGCCGTCTCGGGTTTAATCGATTCATCTGTTGAGCTGAGCTCACCTCATCGAGCCGCTGTTGACCTTTGACACTCTGAGCTCACCTGACTCACCTGGTTCAGGTCTTAAAACGCCATGTGTGTGTGTGTGTGCGTGGCTGTGTGTGTCCGTGTGTGTGTGTGCGTGGCTGGGTGTGTCGGTGTGTGTGTGTGTGTGTGCGTGGCTGTGTGTGTCGGTGTGTGTGTGCGTGGCGGTGTGTGTCGGTGTGTGTGTGTTGGGACTGGAGTCCATTCAGTTGTTCTAGAAAAGAGGAGGAATCGCTGCACAAAGCAGATTTATTTACTTTTAAAAGTTTCTGGATCTTTGATTTCAGAAAACATTTTCAGGAATGAAAATAAATAAATATAAAATAAATATTTTAAACTTTACCCTTCCCCACCCTTTTCAGCTCAGCCATCTTTATTTATTCTATTTTTCTCTTTTAATTTAAGTCATTTATTATCCTGTACTTCATTTATGCAGCCAAGCGTCTCTATTTATTTTATAACTATTATATATCCTCCCACTATTTCTTTTTATTTATTCGACAGTCCAGAAGAAAATGTTTATTTATTTTATTTTATGTCCCAGCATAAAAACTCCACAATTTATGAATTTGTTCCCCATATATATTTTTATTTCTATATTTTCATGTTCATACTTTATTTTATTTATTAATGCCTTAAATCCCAATTATTTACATTTGTGGATTTAAGTGTTTGTTTTTTCCTCACTCCATTTATTTGACAGTCCTAAAGCAAAATTAATTTCCTTATTGATTTATTTATTGATTTACTTATTAATTTAATCAGTATCCTTATGGTAATATAGATTATTATAGTCTATCTGCAGTGTAGATCAGAACCTCTGTGGGTTCTGGTTCGGTGCAGGTCAGAACCTCTGTTGGTTCTGGTTCGGTGCAGGTCAGAACCTCTGTGGGTCCGGCCTCCAGTCGACCCGACCTTCCTCGCCGTGACTCTGACTCATCGCTGCTTATTGACTCACTGAAACTCGTTCGTGTTGGAAGACGGGCGGCGGCCGCTGCAGAGGAAGTCGGGCTGTTGTGTGGATGAGTCATGCTGGGCTGTGAAACTGGGGATCCAGAACCGGTTTTTGGTTCTGGCAGGTTTTAAACTGCAGCAGGTTCTGGTGGTTCTGATCCAGCATGTCTGCTTGTCTCGTTTCCCAGGAGTGTGTGGCTGCTGCGGGCCGCTGAGGCCCCGGTACAAGCGCCTGGTGGACAACATCTTCCCAGAGGATCCCAAAGTGAGTCCAACAAGGTTCTGGACCGGGTGTCCAAACTGAGGCCCGCGGGCCAGCTGAGGCGCTTAAAATGGTTCTGTTAGGCCCCAGACCAGAAGATAAAACTGGTAAAAATGTTTGGCCAACAAAATAGAAAACAGTTGATAACCACAAAAAATAAAAAGTCTGAAGGAGTTTTTTATGTTTTGGATTTTTAATGATATGCAGATTTTATAAACATTTGATTTATTATTGAGCAGCTAAAAAAGAACAAAAAAAATCACAGTTAACAAATTTTTGCTTTGTAATGAGTTTTGTGGTCTGTCAACAGTTTGGACACCTCTGCTTTAAAGCTGCAGTGTGTAACTTTTTTTAAACATTTTTTCCTATTTTTGTTGAAACTGTCATCATGTTATGAGAAGAATAATCTGTGAAAAAGTTTAGCTTCTCTGCCTTCTCCCAGTGCTAATTGGAGAGAACCAATCAGAGCCAGGAGGTGGTTCTTAGCGCTGTCAATCATCCCCCTCGCTAGCAGTCTGTCATAAATGCTAATGCTAGTTAGCATAGCCACTGATGACATTTGATGAACAACTTTCCTGAAACATTAAATTTTTTCTGCTCCATTAGCGCATTTAGCAGGGTGTTCACAAGATTGATTGACAGCGCTAAGCCCCTCCTCCTGGCTGTGATTGGTTGTTTCTGGTGCATTTCTTCAGATGGGAACATTAGCTCAGGGACGACGTTTTCACATATTTTACTCGTACTCTCTGCATATGGCGACACATTTAACAAATATGTATAAATGAACAGGAAGATAAAGTCTGATAATTTGATCTGGGAGGAATGTTTTGAGGTCCGGACCGAGCCGACCCGTTTTCTCCGCTCTGCTTCCTGTCAGGATGGCCTCAGTAAGTCGGACATGGAGAAGCTGACGTTCTACGCCGTGTCGGCGCCGGAGAAGCTGGACCGGATCGGGGCGTACCTCGCCGAGCGGCTAAGCAGAGACGTGGTGCGGCATCGCTACGGGTGATGAGCCGGTCCAAACGCAGCCAGACCAGAACCTGGAGTCTGGGTCTAACGGCGGCCATCTTCCCTGTGACGGGTTGCAGGTACGTGGTGATCGCCATGGAGGCGCTGGACCAGCTGCTGATGGCGTGCCACTCCCAGAGCATCAAGCCCTTCGTGGAGAGTTTCCTGCACATGGTGGCCAAGCTGCTGGAGTCCAGAGAACCGGACCTGCAGGTTCTGGGAACGAACTCGGTAAGCAGCGCCACCATGGGGCCACACAGGGGTTTTCACTGCCGTTTGGACTCGCTGCTGCTTGGAGTGACGGAAACTCGACTTTTTCTACTTTAAATCTCCAGGAGATTCAGAAACTAGTGGAGATGGAGCTTTTGGGAAATCAGTTTATTATTTTAATAAAGATAATAAATATAGGCAATTAAAATAAGAATTTTACCAACTTATTTTATTATATGGCGACATAAATGAATACTTATCATTATCAACAGTATTAATTTAACATACTTAATTTTGTCATTTTATTTCCAATGCTATTGTTTTTAGTTTTTTATGTTTCATTATTTGTTTTTCTATTTTTTTCCATATTCTGTATTTTGTTAAGGATTTATTTCTTTAGACAAATAAGAAAAAAAAATGTAAATAAAGGACAAACCAGGACAAAGCAAAATAAAAAGAGGAAAAATCCATGTATGATTTAAAAAGTGACAGTAAAATACTACATACCGAATATGGAAAAACTAAATAAAATGTAATAAGATTTGACAGTAAATAAATTGTTTGATTAAAAACGTAAAATGAAAATTAGAAATATTAATAATGAAATAAAAAGGGGAATTAATAAAACAAGATTTGAAGTAAAATGCAAAGTTAAATTAATATTATTCACAAAGATTAATATTAACTTCTATTCACTCTGTATAATCAAAAAAGTTAGGAAAGTTCAGATTTTTTTTATTTTTAGGTTCAGTATTGACCATTTATTTATCTCTTGCCAGTTTTGGCAGGATTAGTCCTCCATATCCTGACCAGGAGCAGCAGAGACTAAAACATGGAGGACAGTTTCTCCAGAGCGTTTATAGATCAGAACCACCTGATGATGATCCATTAATCTGGAGGTTTTATGTTGATTTGCTACTTCAGAGCAGATCCAGGTTTCAGGAGAGACGATGCTGCAGCTGTGATGCTGCAGCTGTGATGCAGCGATGCTGCAGCTGTGATGCAGCGCTGCAGGATCTGGAACAACCTTACAGACATTCCTGCTCTTCATGGTGTAAAAAACAAAAGCAGGCTGTGAAATGAAGTTTAATTTTTAACTGTTTTTAGCAGATATTAAAATCTCCTGAGTTTTTTGGTTTTTTTCGTCCCTGGATCAGGGAGAAGTGTGGCTGCTTTCGCTATAATTGCACTTTAATGTTTGCCTCCATGTGCTGCGCAATAAATCCCAGAAAATATGAGCTCATAATCCACAAAGTTGGCTATTAAACTCAAACTTATTACCTTATTTTTGCGAAATGGGCTAAATATGTCAGTTGGCTGCAGCCCAGAGGCAGGTGGAGGTTTAAAAGCTACTTCTGCTCTCATTGTGGCCCAATAACACACAGAGAGGAAACGGTGAAATCATCCTAACGCTGCTTCAGATCTGTTTCCTCCAAGTCCTCTGAAGGTGAAATAGAAGTGGTTTCCTCTCGGTTCCGTCATCCTGGCTATTGTTGGCGCTCCATCTGAGCCGCGGGTTCAGATGAACCTGCATTATTTATGGGTGGTATTTATTCTGTGACAGAGGAGAACCGATGCAGAACCGTGGCAGTTAGATTGTCCTCATGGTGGTCGCAGCAGATCTGCTTCACTTTGTTCTGTTGGATCAGGAAGACTGGGCTGCTTCCAGTCCATCATCACCAGTTTAGTTTATTTTGATTATTTTTCTAAACTGTGTTTTTGTTGCTGTGATCTCAGAGATTTGTCAAAGAAGAACCCAAAACATAGAAGCAGAAAAAACTGAAACTGCAGCATCCAAACAAAAAATATCTTATCAGCTGCGTTTCCATTACAAATGTGCACAAATATTCTGCTGATGATGGAAAAAGCACAATTTCCCATTTGCTGTTTCCATTAAATAAGAAATGAAATGATCACTTGTGAATAAACTTGTTCAGAGAATAAGTTATTAAAAATCATGGCTGTTACATGAGATGTATTCATGCTTCAGCCATAGCATCAGGTCATCATCTATCAGCCAATCAGAGGAGGCGTCAGCGTCTCATTCAGACGTTGGAGCATCAAGCCCCGCCTACTTTGGAGCGGCTAGGTATGCGGCGTTTTGGAGACATTGGTCTGTGATTTTCCAGAAAAGCTTTGGATTGAAACAACATTTTCTGATCTGAGACGCTGTGAAAGCTCTGAAAAAACAAAAACAAACCATCATCCTCCGACCACTTCCTGTTGTTGTCTTCGTTGTTTCCGCCAGTAGTAACATCCGGCTGTTGATCATGTGATTCGTGTGATGTGAAAAGTGTCTCCATTGCAGTTTTGTGAAATAAATCTTGACGTAGCTGAAAAACCCGCCTCCTCCTAACCCAAAAGCGTTTCATCAAAAAACGTGAGTTTTTTTAAATTCCGTGTTTCCATTAAGCAAATTTATTATTTTGACTCCAATTTGCATAATTCCATAGTTAATGGAAACGCAGCTACTGTTTGGTTTGTTGCCAAGTGGATGAAGGTTCAGGTTTACCTTCAAGCTTCAGAAACCAGAAATGTTGCTGTCGATGTCGCAGCCAATGGCGCAAAAAGTCAGTTTGCTCTATAAGCGATGCATGTGGGCGCCGCGCAGAAAGGGCGCCAGATCTATGGCGGAAAAAACAGCTGTTTGTGTAAATGATGTGATGCATCGTTCACATGCAAGATGATGTTTAACTTTTATTTGGATGTAATTTCATCACATCTGTCCATTCTTTTATTCTCTTTTTACACATTTTATCTTCTTTAGAAGGTAAAATGTGTGAAGAGAGAAACATCCGGACCAGTTCTGCTCGTCTGCTGCTGTTTTCACTGCTTTATGTTTAAGACATTTTATGACTAGTTGAACTGTTTGGAACAAAGCTCCTTGCATTTCAATCTGTGCTGCGAATCTGTTGTTTTTAAAGTTTTTCGATGAGAAGGTGACCCAGGAGAGGGAAAACAAGCCCTGGTGGGAGGAGGTGATAAATCACTCCACAGGCAGCAGAACAATGATTCTTATTAAAACCCAAACATCTAACTTTGCTTTACTCCTACCAGCTTATGTCCAGGGCTCTTAGATTCAACTTCAGATGCTTTCTGGTGTTTCCTGCATCTTCTTTCATCGGTCCCTGTTAAGACGTATGAAACCTCTGAGTCCAACGTTTAGGGATTCAATAACCTGGACGTGAAGCACGTTGGTTGATAGATTTGGGAATAAAACATTTTATCTTTATGATTTTGCTCCAAAAATCCCAAAATAAAATCAGAGTTCTGGTTTTCTTTCCATAATTAATCCCTAAATTACTAAAATTCCCATTTTAGCCACCGCAGTGACTCTCCACCATGAACTCTTGATTAAAGTCCATTTGTTTCCTCCTGTGGTTCCACACATTTCCACTCGGTTCACAGATGGTCAGCAAAGTGTCGGCTCCAGTTATCGCAGCTATTATTAGACCTCAAATATCTTTTAGTTTCTGATGTTTCAACCTGTTTCAGAACTAAACTCTCTTAAACTGTAATTAATGTATGAAAAAATTGATAATTGATTCCTAATTGTTTAGTATGTAAAGAGTCACTTTAGCATCACGAGAATTTACAAATGTATACATTAAAGTAATAACACAACTATAAATCAGGATAATTGTTAAAAAACATAATTTTATTTTTCTATTTGGTAAAATTACCTTCTAGAATAACGCCTTGAACATTAAAATATGAAACGCACTACAGTTATTGACAAATTAATAATTAGAATGAAAGTTGGTGCCTGAACTTTACTGCAACTTACAGCATTTTTACTGGACACTTACCTGAACCTTCTGGTTATTGTATAAACCCCTCCCCCAAAACTACCAGGCTCCTCCCCCAAAACGTGCAGGTCCACTTTCCAGAAAGATGGATTTTAATCTCAACTTTTTTAACTGATTTATAATATTCTGTCAGACGTTAAACTTAAAGTGTTTTATCAGGTCTTATTGCTGTTCTCAGTGTTTCCCCCTCTAAATGTTAAAGGTTATAATCCTTTAGAAGGTGGAAACCAAAATGCTAATATTAACCTGGATTTTGAGGAAATGAGAAACTTTGACTAAGCCAAAAACACTTGTGGAAGTTTTTGACTTGATGTTTTTATTGTCGGCTGTAAAAAGTGATTTCATTTGGGGGCAGCGGGAGTTGTTTCAGATCCTGGTGTGATGAAAATGGGTAAACTTTTTTACTTGTTTGAAAAGCATGATTATCTCTGCGTGAGAACATGGACCAGATTAAACGTCCCTGTTGCTGGTAGACGGCGTCACGGATCGAGGAAAGCTGATTTCCTGCGGAGATAATTCTGGGTTTGAGTGAAAATGTCAAGAGACTCATTTTAAAATCCTCCATAATTGGCAACTAATCTTTTTCTCAAATATTTTTAATGTTTGTCACAACTAAAATCCATATTAATGTCTGAGATGGAGAGCACAAAATCCCCCTGTAGGACATAAAAAGCCTCAGATAATTAGTTCCCGTTTCATCTTTTCATCATTTCTTTCATTTTTCTTTTTCAGGTTTTTGAACCAATTTTAGGAGTAAAGAAATTCAGATATCTTTATTTATGGCTCGACTTCCTGCCAACTGATGGGAATATCGCAGGCTGATAATGGTCAGTTTCTCTGTCATGGCTCACTGCCTTTGACTTTGAAAATGGATGCTGCTTCATTATACCAATTAGTGTGCATAATAAAGTTAAAACATTTCACTCGACGGCCTTAATGTCTTCTCCTTTCAGAGCGAGCTCCTCGCTTCACCCGGGGGAGGGAAACAAACGGAGCCGCTTGTTTGAATCAGAGGCTTTAACTGCTCCGCCGCCAGGCATCCAGCAGCCCTGAATTATCCTCTCTACTGTTGTTCTCACGATGAGACCTCAATCAGAATTACCTTCTTTTGTAGAAAAATCATTTAGTGAGAGGACTCCTTTTGCTCTGTTCAGTTTAAACCAGGATTTTAACGAGTTAACTGATGATGGAAAGTCAGTGAGTCGCTGCTTAAACCAACTTTATGGTTTAGAGTAACGGCTGGTCTGAAACGAGGGGAAGAGGAGCTGAAGTTGCTGCTGGGTCGTAGCGGCACAAAACGGGTCTGAAGTGAAACGCACAGGTTGTGATCTATAAAAAACAAACTTGATGGGAGAATGTAATTTATTAAAGCCTCAATGCATCATGATTTTTAATTTCCACTGGAAGTCTTGGTTCCTAATCAAACTTGATTGTTTAAAGTAAATGTTCCAGTACTTTTTGTTTGTCTTTAGCAGACGTTAAATGGGCCTCGTTCCGCTGCGGTCGGGCCTCGTTCCGCTGCGGTCGGGCCTCGTTCCGCTGCGGTCGGATCTCGTTCCGCTGCGGTCGGGCCTCATTCTGACGTCAGAGGATTTTCTCTAACATTTCATTTCCTGTTGTTTGGCCGTTGCAGTTTGTGAAGTTTGCCAACATCGAGGAGGACACGCCTTCCTACCATCGCCGCTACGACTTCTTCGTCTCCCAGTTCAGCGCCATGTGCCACTCGACTCACGAAGACCCAGAGACCAGAACCAGGTGAGACCTCTCACTGCAACATCCACTAACTTTGGCTTCAACCACACGATTACGCTGCAGCTGCTCCATCAAAAATACATCATTTCATTCGTTTCCAGGGTTGCTGTTTAAAAGATGGTGTGAAAGGTCACAGTGTTCGCTTCAGGTTATTGTAATAATCATCATTTCAATATTTACCAATATTATTACCACCTGGATGCTCCAGAAATGTTGACTAGATTTATTCAAACTGCTTTCCTTCAGTTTTACAAACCGGTTAATGCTTTTATTTTTTTTAAAATGCTAACCCTTCAAAGCCGCATCATCTGGGGCCAAAATGTAGAAAAGTTTCTTGTTCAGAGCGATTCGCTTTATTGTTTTTATTTATTACATTTTTCTGGTTTCTGTGTGTAAGAAAATAACTTGTTGTTCCACATGGTTCATTATTATAATAATTCAGATATTTATTAATAGTATAATGTGAGTTTGTCAGACTGGAGGGATTGTTGACGGTGGACCCCCCGCTGTGCACGGTGGGTTGGGAACCACAGCAGTCGGATGTTAACTGTATTTAGTTCATGTTTCTGTCAGGGTTCAGTTTGAGTCGAAGCTTCATGTTCAGGTGTCGGAGCGACGCGACGCCCGTCCAGGTACCCGTTAAACCGCAGATATAAATCCGTCTGATCCGTATTTCCTCTGAAACGGCTGTTTAAACATGAACATCTTAAAAAGCGCTATGACAGCGTGAGAATCACACAAGACCGTCGCTTCAGTCACATGGCTTCACATCCTCTGCTGAAGAAAACGGCTATAAAGAAATTCACTCTTTGATCTTAGTGTTTAAGCATAAATAAGATACAAATCATAGCTGCATTTCTGCTGTTTTGAGCTTCATTCTCTCTATCTGAGTAATCAGCTCTGGCTGAGAGGCTAAGCTAACATCCAGACGTGTTGAAACCGGCGTCCTGAAGGAGGAAACCGGTAGCGTTGGTGCTAATCTGAATCCAACATGGTAGAAAAATTAGTCATCTTAGAGGCGAGGGAAGGTTATTTAGAGAAGCGAGGATTAAAACCCGAGGAAAAAAACATTCAAAGAAACCAAACATGCCTTTTAGAGGAACGTTAATCCTCAAATAAAAGAACCAGGCAGAGTCTGCATGTAGGGAGGGAGACAAAGCTTTTCTCTGCACGGATCCGGAACATTTGGACCGTTTGGTTTTCCCAGCGAACTTTCACAACTAAACACTGAATTCTTATTGCTGCTGAACAGAAACAAAAACCTGGTAAATACCTTTAATCTCAGAAAAGACGAATTAAAATCAAGTTAAAGATTCTTTCTGAGTAACATCCGTTTATTTACTGACCTTCAGTACGAGTTCAGAAAGTCAAAGAGTCGACTAATCAACTGATTAATACGACTAATAATCAGTCAGTTCCTCCATATCACGATGATGATTATGGAGTCATATTTGTGCCACCAATCTGAGCTCAGTGGCTGCGTTTCTGTTTACCGTATAAATGCACAATCTGACATTTTGAAAATAAATCTGCTTAATGGAAACACAGGAAATTCAAAAACTCATTTTTTGGATAAAACTGCAAAGGAAACACTTTAATCATCACACGAGTCACATGAACAACAACAGGATGTTACTGCAGGCAGAAACCATGAAGAAGACGACAGGAAGTGGCAGGATCATGGCATGACAAGATTTTTATTGACTCATTGTGTGAAAAAACTTATTCAGGTGTGATTTTAATTGCATTTCTTATTTAATGTAAGTATTTTTTCCTGACATCAGGAGAATATTGACAGTTTTGTTCTCCTTAAAGAATCGCAGCCGAGAGACTCAAACGGTTAGTTTTAGTCTTGAACAAGTCTGTTTCAAATAAAGAACTTTATGTTTATAATGGTATTAATTGATCATTTATATCAATATTACCTTTACAGAGAGTGATCAGAAGAAAGCTGAACTTGTTGAAGTGTGATTTTTAAATGCGGTTGAAAGCACCAGCTCAAACCTTCGCCCTTCTTGTTTCCTGTTTTGTCTCCAGGTTAAATATTTCTGCAACTTCTCTGTGTTTCTGCAGTAAATTTGTTTTCCCTCATTGAGCAAAAAACAGGAAACAAAGAACATTTTAGGGAAGTGGCAGAAATCCAAACGTGTTCCCAGGGCAGAGAGTGTAAATATTATTTTATCCTCATGTGTTTATATCAACCTAAAATGACACAATGGAAGAATTAACCTGCTTTTATTTCTTCAGTGCGACTGAATTAAATCAAATGAAGGTTTTGTTGTTTGGAAGATGGGCCTCCTGGTTACAGGGAGGTAAAAATAGCTTTTGAACGTCTGCGCTGGGCGGCTGGTGGTCCTCCGCCGAGAGGCGGCTGTCTGGCGCTAATAAAGATGAGCAGTGGATGAAAACAATACCTGAAGCCTCTTCAGTCTCATTTACTGAGCGAGAAACCCGCTGCCTTCAGAGCTGCTCACATTATTTGTTGAACCTTCGCGCTGCCAGCTGGGACGCTGAGTGGAGGGAACGTTTGGGCATAAAAATGGACGTTTGTTTCCATTTGTCTGGACCGGGAGGTGGGCTGCTGTTTGGGTTTGATTTAATTTTTAGTTCTGAGTTGATGCCTGGCTCTATGAGCAGCAGGTTTTGTCCTCCTGCTTTATGTCCTGGTCTGGATTTCCCAGGAAGCCGGAGGCGGGAACGCCGACCTCGTCTTCGGTTTAATTGCTGTGAGAGTTTTGTGTCCAGAGCTGAAAGCTGACCTGGTTTCATGGGGCTTTGACTGGGCCAGACGTCTGGGACTAAACTGTGGAGAAGAGTCTCACTTTGTGTTGGAGCCAGTTTGATGCAACAAATCATTTTAGAAGTTTCTAAACTCATAAATCTTTGTATCAAAGGTTTTCTCGAGCCACTTTCCTGTATATTCCAGTTTAAATCAAGTTCAGAGGCAATTCAAGACCAATAAAAACGATTCAGGGAACAAATATCAGCTTAAGCCAAATTAAAGGACAGCTTGCATTAATTCACAGCAGGGAAAGTCCAGGTTAAGGCTTTTTCATCAGCCTGGTGAAGAAAACCTTCATTTATCCTGAAGTCTAAGTTTAAATAAATATCAGAGCATCATGACTTGGATAAAACAAAGAAGCTGCAGATAAAAACACAATAAAATGAAAATATCTGAAACTGTTTAAAGGTTTAAAATGTTCACTGTCATTAGTGGGAACCCTTCTGCTAATCTATTAGTCCTTTTACTAACTTTTAAACTGTTTAGTGCCTCCTTTAACTTTAAATTCCAGTTTAATTCAGTTCAGTCAAATTTAACTCCCAGTTTATTTAAATTCCTCTCAATATTTCCAGTAAATACCAGTTAAATGGAAAACGTTCCTTTTCAGTCAAACTGAAAGTGTTTGAAATCATTTCAAATAATAAATAAATGTGTTTTCAGTGTAGTGGAGTTTATCCGTTGGTCTTCAGCGATGTGAGCGGCGTCTCCGTGTGTTTCAGGATCCGAGTCGCTGGGATCAAAGGTCTTCAGGGAGTCGTGAGGAAAACTGTGAACGATGAGCTGCAGGCCATCATCTGGGAGCCTCAGCATATGGACAAACTGATTCCCTCCATGCTGTTCAACATGCAGGACGCCGACGACCTGGACAGGTACGCAGCTGCTGCACCGCACCATGCTGCACCGCGCTGATGTGCTGCACCGCGCCGCGCCATGCTGCACCGCGCCATGCTGCACCGCGCCATGCTGCACCGCGCCATGCTGTGCTGCACCGCACCATGCTGCACCGCACCATGCTGCACCGCGCCGCACCATGCTGCACCGCGCCATGCTGTGCTGCACCATGCTGCACCGCACCATGCTGCACCGCACCATGCTGCACCGCGCCGCACCATGCTGCGCTGCACCGCCGTCTGTTTTACCTCAAATCAGAGCAAAGGCAAAAGTTTTAGAAGAACTTTCTCAGATTTGTGGCTGGAAATGATCTAGAAACAGTTTATAGACCAACATAACAGAAAATAATCAGCCTAATAAGTTAAATAACTGTAAACATTGAGGAAAATTAAAATATTACAAGTTTAATTTATTGTGGTGCAGGTAAAGAAGGAAGGGAATAATTTTATATTTGTGTTTTTAATTGGAGAGAAAAACTCATTTTGGCCTCAGGACTTTCAGTTTGGGGATTTTGGATCCAGATCCATTTAACCGTATGTTTTTACATTCTACTTTAAAAAGTTACAACTTCTCAAAAATAACAGCAAATTTTTTTTTAACATTGCAAAAATCAAATCCTTCTAATTTCTGTCCATATTTTTTATATTTTTCTGCAGTTATGTAGAAAATGTGTCTTTTATTCCATTTCTTTCATAGAAAGTTTCCAACATGGAAAAATTCCCAGAATATTTCAGCCGTTTGTCTCAATTCATCTGAAGTGTTACAGTATAAACTGAGTTTATGTCTTTCTGTAAAAAATAATGGGAATCGTGAAATAATAACGACTTTATTCCTTATTTCTGTGGATTCTGAGCTAATAAAGGCAGATTTAATAAATCTGCATGCCGGTGAATCAACGCCCCTCTGCTCTGTTTATTCACCTTCCTGGTTCTTTTCCTCGTTTCTCCTGGCGGATCTCGTCGCCTCACCTTTCCGTCTTCCTCGCTGTCGTTTCATCCGTATGGTTTCCATGTGAACAAAAAGCTATTTTTGGATCCGCTCCTGCTGCCGTTTTCTTTCTTCTGCTGACTTTCCTTTAAGAGGCTCAGCTGTGGCGCCGGCGCTCCGTCAGGACGACTGGAGCGGTTCGGCACTAAGGTTCTGCTCTGCAGGCGGAGAATACCGAGCGTTCGCATGTAGTCAGTATCTTCACCCACTGAGGTTGATCCATCGATCATAAACATTTAGTTCAGCTCACTGTTGGAGGAACCTTCAGTGTCCAGTGCAGATCTGTGTGTGTGTGTGTGTGTGTGTGTGTGTGTAAGTAGGTTCTGAAACTACGGTAACGTGCTGCTGCAGGAGGCATTCATTGGTTCTGATCCGGTTCTGGTTCTGTTCAGCTCTCTGACATCTGTCCGTGTCTCTAACCGTTTTCCTGAAGAAACTCTGGACTCTAAATCCGTCCATCCAAATATATAAATATGTATTTTGGGTTTGAATAACTCTTGACCTTTGACCTGTTTCCATGTCTAATAATCCTCTTAAATTAATCTGAGTCTTGCTGCAGTTTTTTCAGTTTGCTGCCATTCTGCTGTTTTTCCTCCCTGAACAAACATCTTCCTGGTTTCTGTTTGTTTCCCCTCCGGATCGGCGGCGAGTCTCTGATGGACGGCGCCGCTCAAGGTCGCCGAGTTTCTCTTAATTGCCTCTCGGTGAGGCGGACGTGTCCGGCCTGCAGAGGCTGCGCCGGTCGGTGTTCACGGTTCCACCCTGGTGGCGTTTGTCCGTTCAGAGCAGATATGGAGGCGTTAAAATGTCGCTGACCTCCAGCTGCTGCACAATCAGACACTAAGATTCTCTGAACGGTTCATATCTGATGAAACCCAAACAGCCGCTGAATACAAACCGGACAAACAAGACCGGAGGGTCATGGAGTTATTTAGAGCCGGAGTTTCCTCCTCTTTCAGAGATTACTGGACATAAAAATAACTTTATTAGCTGGGAAATGTTTCCTCATGTTGGAGCAACTCGGTTACGTTGGTTCTGATTGGTTCTGTTTTTGGTTGAGTCGTTGCTTGTGTGAACAATTATTCCCTCTGTCTCCTGGTTCTCTGCGGCTGGAAGTGTTGCTGCTTTTACATTTTTAATTTTGGACAATTATGAGGCGTAACCATGACAACAAGTTATTATTTTTCCATTTGATTAGCATCTCAAAAGCTCAAATAGCACCTGAACTTTGACCCTGAATCCCAGAGGAGTTGAAAATGATATGAGGGTTCCTGGACTCCAACCACACAGCCAGACAGGGCATTAAAGAGGAGTGGCAAAGCAAATGAGGTGGATTAGCAGCGCTAAGCAGGACATGTTCCTGTGGAGCATCGTCTCTATTGAGCCATGTCTGTGATGCCGTGCTATTCTACAGCAGTCTTCAGTCAGAGGGATGCTCAGATTCGATGCAACACTGACTGCTGCTGGAAATCCTTCCTTCCCACAGCAAGATACAAAAATAATTGGATCACAACAAAAAGTTACAAAACAAGTTAAAAACTGAAGTCCTTTTTCTGTTTTTCCTCAATATAGACCATATTTTCTTTTATTTGGACACAAATTCTGATTACGAAGTCATATTTTTTACACATTTTGTTTTATCCGGCAACAGAAAACCTCATTTTATTCCGTCTGTTCTGCCCACTTTATTAAACCACAACAATCCACCTCCAATTACAGCAGGAGGTTTCATTTTTGTCTATCATTTCCCCACTTCTAACAAGCAATAAGCATTTAATTTCCCCTGAACCGCTGCCGTGTGCTGACAGTAATTGCATCGTTTCCCTCCTGAGACGCGGCCGCCTGGAGTCCATCTGCGACCGCGCTCGCTGCCGGCGACGTGATTTACTTCCACCGCGCTTCATCCCCACAACAAGTGGCTGCTTCAAGGGCGCAGGACTTCACAGGGTGGTTCTGAGAGAAATGGAAGAACTCTGAGGGTTTCGCTTCCAACAGAGCAATGGTTGGGTGGAAAGGCGAGATTTACACACGAATCAGGATTTTAAGTTTGATGCCTCAATTATGGAGCGAAGGCGTGAATATCGAGAGAAAGAACAGAGATCCTGGATGCAAGCGACAGAAATCAGTTTCCTTCACTGGCAGAGAGAGCGACCTCTAGTGGAGAGCACTGCTAGCTAAACAGCTAGCTGCGCTAACCCTACAGCACTAACCACAAACAAAGTTCAGCTGATGCTATGTTGCTATGCTTACGTTATATTTAGCATAAACTAACGCTTAAGTGCTATACAAACATTGTGTTTAGCAGAAGCTAATGCTAAAGTGAACACAGTGTTTAGCAGAAGCTAATGCTAAAGTGAACACAGTGTTTAGCAGAAGCTAATGCTAAAGTGAACACAGTGTTTAGCAGAAGCTAATGCTAAAGTGAACACGGTGTTTAGCAGAAGCTAATGTTGGAGCTGCTGTTTCCCCCTGACGTCTCTGGTGATGGAGATCCTGCAGCAGTGTGAACTCTGACAGCTCAGATTTCACACCTCAGCTCCGAACATCACCTTCCAATGAGCTGACCTTTGACCTTCCTGTCAGACTTCTCAGTGCCATTACGGTGATGTGAGCTGTGGCCTTGAAGGAGCTTCTGATTGGCTGTTGGTGGTTATTTTAAAGCAGCAGCTTCTCCTCTATTATTCATCCCGGTTGTTTCCTTCTGCTCCTTCTCCAGGTTTTCCTTCTGGTGAAACTTTCATTTAATGTCAGCTTCTCTCTTCTTACTTCCTGGACGTTTGTCTTCTCAGCCTCTCTGTGTTGTTATGAAATATTGATTGTTGCTACGTGATGTTGCCGTTTCCAGACGTGTTGCCTGTTTTCCAGTTGCTCTGCTGAGCTAACGGCTCCTGTTGCTCCTCGCAAAGCTTTTCTGTTTCCCATGTTTCTCTGCTCTGCTCCCCTCCGCAGGGCGGGGCATCCCAGCACGCCGTCCGGGTCGGGTCAGGATGGCGATGAGAACCCGGCGGCTCTGGCTGAGAACTGCTTCAGGGAGCTGCTGGGCCGAGCCGCGTACGGAAACATGAAGAACGCCGTCCTGCCCGTGTTGGTGTGAGTAACCTGGAGATTTTTCCTCTTAAAGTTCCTCAACAGCATTTCAATGAGGCTGCGCTCTGAACTTTGACTAGGCCACCTTGATTCTTTTCTTATTGAGCCATTCTGTTGTAGATTAGCATGGCTGGTAGATATTAGAGCCAAGGCTAAGAAAATATCCGTCATTACAGGGAGAAAGTCTTACAGGTGTGACTTTATCCTCATGTTATTATTCCTCTTTGTAATTTACAACTTTTATTATTACAGCTTTATTCTCATATTATTAAGACTTAATTTTTAAATTATTACAATTATATTCATGTTATGACTTTATTCTGGTAATATTACAACTTTATTCTCATATTGTTATGTCTTTATTCCTGAATTATTACAATTATTTTCAATTTCTGAGTGGCAAGCGGACTGTAGACCGCTCCAAAAGCAGGAAGGACTACAGCGCAGGGCATTCTGGGTAAATGCTACCAAAACAAACATGCTAGCCTAGTGCTAGCAGGAGAAATGACTTGTGGTTTTTAACCAAAGACTAAAGAAAAATCCTCCAACCACTAAAATCTGACGCCTCCATTTTTGTTTCTACTTCATGAAGGAAGCGGCTCTCAGCGTCTTCAGAGGTTTTTGTGTCGTTTCCTTCAGTGGTTTCTGGTGCAGCGCCCCCACAGGCCAGGAGGGGAACAGGTTTGACTCAGAACCACAGCAGCTGGAGGTGGAGCAGATGATGAAGTTTTGGTTCCTAATCAAACTGAGTTTACCGAACGATCAGCTGTGAAATCGCTCCCATGTTGGTGTATTTTTGTTGAGCGCTGTGCGGTCAGAGATCTTCTCTCCTGGGAAGATTTTCAGCTCTATCGAATGTCTCCTTTCTCCCTGGAGAACATCAGCCTCATAACCAGATCGGCGGTTTAGCTGATCCACTGTAGCATCGTGTGAACATGCCGTTATACTGCTGAGCATCCAACTCCTGGCTCTGTGGAAATGTCAGACTGATGGTGATCAGTTATTTAATGCATCCGACCCGGCTGCTGCTTTCGCTCCACAAAAAACTGAAGAAAACCCAAATCTTTAGCAAAAAAAGTCAAAAACGGCTCCCTGTTGTTCCTTAATGGCTCTATTGAACATTTCCATGTTCATGCAGCCTGGAGCGACACGTTTTCCCCAAATATGTAACTTTTGCTTGCAAATGAATTCAAGAAGTGAACCTTTTGATGCTGCTATTAAAATCAGTTTTATAACACTGTTTGACAGCTGCTTCAGAAACACTGACTCATTTCTTCCTCACATTTCCTCAGTTTAAAGTTTAAAAGCTTTTCTTTCTCTCTACAAGCAGCTGGGAGAATTATCATTTATTTATTACTGGTAAAAGAGCTATATTTCTTAAAGTTAAGCAAGGAAACAGAGGAACAAACAGCTGGTCATTAAACGTCAGGATGTTTTCTCCATGCTGTCGTGGTTCTTATTGGGTCAGGAGGTTAAACCACAGGGACCGGACACACACCCCTGAGGAACTCCTGAGCTCAGTTTGAAACTGTCGATAAAAACTTTTTCTATCTTTTTCTTTTTTAAATCCAGTCATTTTTCTCTTCAGTTTGATCGGAAAGAATGAAACATTCACTGAAGTTCATCGTCTAAAGGAACAGAAAAAACGTAGCAGCTGCAAAAACGGTGGCAGAACAAAAAGTTTGTTGTTTAATCATCCATCCTTCATACTTTCTTTCCCTTCTTTCTTTGCTTCCAACCGTCTGTTTCCTCCAAATTGGAAAACACAATCCTGCCTGGGAAACCCGTTGGGTTTTTAAAGCAATATTTAATTATCCTTCTGTTGTATTGATATTTAAGTTTTTCCTCAGTTCAAGCAGAGAAAAATAAACTGATTTTCTGTTGAGATGAGCAGGTTTGGGACAGAAATGATGTTTCTTTAAACCACTTCCTCTGAATCACAGCATGTTTAAAGATTTAAAGAAAACTACAAGCTAAAGCATGAACCTTCATGGTTTTAAATGGAAAAAGAACAATTACAGCATAAATTGTAAATTTAAAAAAAGTAAATTGGTGTGTGTGTGTGTGTGGGTGGGTGTGTGTGTGTGTGTGTGTGTGTGTGTGTGTTGGGGTCTTTAGTTCATATTCTCTCAGATAATCCAGTGGATGAAGCAACAAATTGGTCATTAATTCGGTTCCTGCAGGCCTTTATTTCACATCCTGACGTCTCCCATCCATTCTGTTGACACCCAGTCACTTTTTATCTGAGGTGTGACACTTGATGCAGGAGGTCTGCGCGCACACACACACACCCACCCACCCCCACACACACACACACACCTACACACACACACCTACACACACACACACACACACACACACACCGTGACGGACAGCAGCAGTGTGTGATTCTCACACTAACACTTTATTACTGTAAGTGTTTCTGAGTCCAGGCCACAGGTTCAGTTTCACATCTGGCTCCGTGTCAGGTTGGCGCGCTGCGCCCCCTGCAGGCCGGCCGGAGCATCACACCCTGGTACTGCAGGACGGGCTGAATCTGAACTCAGACAAAAATTCAGCTTTATTTGATGTTTAGCTCATTTTCTGATGGTTTTTCATTCTCATAAATGTTTAACGAGGTTTTTTTTATTAGTTAATGGTTTAGTTATGCGTTTCCCTTCCTGATGCTTTGAAACTTTGCTTCTTTAGCCACCTTTTATCATTAAAAATATTAAAAATTTATATCCGACAGTCTGAAGTGTTGAAAAAGATTTAATGCATTAAAAGTTTTTCTTTAAATGTTGAGTTTTTATTGCACTTTTTTAAGTGTTTTTGATTTTTAATTCTCATTGCTTGAAAAATAATGATGCAATAAATCAAATAAATCAATGTTATTAATTTTTAAACTGGTCAAGGCTGAAATACCCACAGCAAAAATACACTGCTTTGTAGTTTTATTGTGGAAAAATATTAAATATTTTGGGGTTTTTTTCTTTCACTAAAGCAGAGAAAAGATTTTAAAAATATGAAAAACTTTATATGGATCAGTTTCAAGTTGCTGAAAAGATTTAATGCAGTGAAAGTAAAAAATAAAGAAACTAAATGCTGAATTTTTGTTGTAAGGTTTTTGCTTTTTAACTTATTGCTTTAAAATAATGATAAAAAAAACAATCTGTGTTAAGTTTTCACCTTTTGATGCTGAAACATCAAAAATATTCTGCTTTATAGTTATTTTTAAATAATACATATTTAGCTTTTCTAATAATTGGGTGATTTTTGAACAAAACAGGCATAAAACATAGAAACTATATTAAATATATGAAACTTTCCATCCATGGATTAGTTTGAAGTTGTTAAAGATTCAGTGAATTGAAAATGAAGAAATTTATATTTTTTGAACCGTTTTGGGTCTGAATGGAAAATCATGTTGGATTTTGCTTTTTAACTCATTGATCCAAAAATAATCAAAAACTGTTTTATTAATTTTGAACCTGGTCAAGGATGAAACACCAACATCAAACTATTTTATATTTCTGTTTCATTTTGCAAAATTTTGCAGGTTTTGTTTTTTTTTCTCCTCTAATAAATAAAATATTTTTTAGACAAAACCGTCATTAAAACAGAAAATATTTTAAAAACTTTATATCTATGGATGAATCTGAAGTTAAGAATATTGAGTTTAAACGCCAAGCAGTTTAGGAGCTGCTGCTGCTGCACACTCTCTCTCTCTCTCTCTCTCTCTTTCTCTCCATCTCTCTCTCCATCTCTCTCTCTCCTTCCATCTCTCTCTCTCTCTCCCTCTCTCTCTCTCCTTCTCCCTCTCTCTCTCTCCATCTCTCTCTCTCTCCTTCCATCTCTCTCTCTCTCTCCCTCTCCCTCTCTCTCTCTCTCCTTCCATCTCTCTCTCTCTCCTTCTCCCTCTCTCTCTCTCCTTCCATCTCTCTCTCTCCCTCTCTCTCTCTCTCTCTCCCCCCTCTCTCTCTCTCTTCCTCTTTCTCTCCCTCCCTCCCTCTCCCTCTCCCCCTCTCTCTCTCTTCCTCTTTCTCTCTCTCCCCCCTCTCTCTCCCTCCCTCCCTCCTTCCCTCTCTCTCCATCCCTCTCTCCCTCTCTCTCTCTTCCTCTCCCTCTCTCCCTCCCTCCCTCAGATTAAACGTTGATGTGTCGCTGCGGCGGAGACGCTGTGTGAATATTAAACGCCTTTGTGAGCGAAGCGGCGTGGAGAATACTAAGGCCGTGCATTAAGGCGCCTGCGTGTCTCAGACCCGTTTGTCCTGCAGAACTCTGCAGGCGGCAGCGGGGAGGGAGGGGCGAGCGAGCGTCTTCAGACTATAAATAGCGGGATTGGGGTTAACGGGGAGGAGGGGGTTCGGGGTTTGGATTGACGTCATGAACTGTTCTCCTCCAAGCTGCTTCCTCTCCTCCATCTTTTGTTCCCTTCTTTCTTCTTGCTGCTTCATCTTTTCTCTCTCTTTCTTCATCCCTTCTTTTCTCCTTCTTCACTCCACCTGATTCCTTCTCTCTCTCTGTTTGCCACATTTTTACCCTTTTTGGGCTCAAACCGATTCAGTGATTTTATTTTTCTAAAAAGCAACGCTGCCTGGTTTCCTTCCTATCTTCCTCCTATATTGTTAACAAACAAGCTGGTTCTGGTTCTGGTCCTGGTCCGGTTAGAGACCATGAATCTGCAGTGGATCGACCAATCAGCCACCAGCAGAGCTGATCCTCAAACCTCTGAGTTGCTGCAAAAACACAAATTTTACCGAGTTGGTCTAATTTCTAGTAAAAATATTTTAACACGTTTGAAATGAGACAAAATGAACTTTTCCAAAAGACGTCGGATTTTGTTTTAATTCCTGAAGTTTGAAAGATTTTCACTTTTTGCTTTTGCAAATCAGTCATGACTGACATGATTTAGCTTTTTTCCCACAAAAAACCTCTAATATCAAAGTGAAAACTGACGATAGATAATTTAAAAATATCTAATAATTCCTGCTGTGAACTGTCCAGTTGTGTTTATTCTCTGTGGGATTGAGATGTGGACTTTGACTAGGCCTCTCCAGGACATCCACCTTGTCTTCAGTCCATTTCTGTGTGGATTCGTTGTCGTCGTCTTGCGTTCATTTCACCTTCGACCCCCACAGCATGATGCTGCCATCACCATGCTTCACAGTAGTGATGTCTTCCACATACAGCATCTTGTTAAACATTTTATTTTTTTGTCAATTTACCAAAAAAATCAACAATTCTTCTTTTGCACTTTTGTTTTTAACCAATAAGACGTGAATAATTTGACTAAAATGTTTTTTTTTAAAACTTCTTCAAACCTCAAAGTGAGCTGGATGATTCAGCTCTTAGTTGTTTTAGAAATAAATCACCATTATTATGCAGATTATTGGGTTTATTGGTTCTGTTACAGCGGACTCTACGTTATAATCGTTTGTTTGTTTGAGCAAAAATAGGAATATATGAATATAAAATTAAACTTGATCTTTGAGAAATCAAAGTGTCCACAAGGGGGCGCTTCAGCTGTTTTTAAAGCTACTAAAACATGAAGGACCTGTATATGATTTTCTTTTACAGTGTAGTTTTTGTGCAGGAAGGTTTTCCGTAGGAAGTTTGTTAAAATCATATTTTGATTTTATTTCTGCTTTTGGTTCTCAGTCACCTGGATAATCATCACCTGTGGGACCCGAATGAGTTCGCCGTGTCCTGCTTCAGAATCATCATGTTCTCCATCCAGGTAACGTTTATGGAAAATGCTTCAATATCTACCATTTTAATTACTAATGGAGGATTTATCTTTTTGTGATATTCTTTTAAAAAATCTTTTCATGCAGAAGAAACAAATGAAGCATTCAGTCCCGCTGTGTGAGTGTAGCGTTAGTTAGCCGCCCGCCGCTAGCGGGTTCCTGTCAGCTGGTCGGTGAGACGTTTGTAAAAACGAAAGGTTGCAGTTGGTCTTCCTGACACCCAGGGGAGCTGCTGAGCAGAATCAGTTTTGAAGTCGTTGGAAAGGTTGAGCTTTAATTTCGCCTCCATGTGATTTTCTTTTCTCCTTTTTTATCTGTTCAGACTCTGAGGAGGAATCTGCTTGTTTGGAAATGAAATCTCATCTTTTATCTGAAGGTGCATCTGTGTTGGACACAATGATAGAAGAAGTCAGGTCCACTGCAGCTCAGTTTGTATTTTTTATGTCAGAATTTGATTTGTTGGGGGAGATTTTCATCTCCAGTCTGAAGAGCCTCTTTGATCTGAAGGCGACAGAAAACGGGTGAAGTCCGTGTTGATCCTGCAGAACCGGAGCGGCTGCAGCGTTTTTCAGCCTCAGATGAAACCCAAAGCCTGGCGCTGGCTCGAGATCCGTTTCACACGCAGCTCCCAGAAAGAGCAGCTCCGACATAATGCTTGGTTTCTAAAGTCGTCACCTTGAGCCCAGCAGGAAACCAATGGCAGAGTGTGAGACAAACATTGATTTTATTCTCACAGCAGGAGCAAAAGACAAGAAAATAATTTCACTTTAACTAAAAACACCTGAACCATCACCATCTTCTCTGGGTTTCGTTTGTTTCCTCATTCTGGGATAAAATCCAGGTTATTATACTTCATCAGATGAGATTGGACTGGAATAAAAATTACTTTAATCTTCATTTTAATATCTGGAAATGTTTACAGGATGCAGCAAAAGAAACTGACCAAGTTATCAGTCATTTAATATTTAAAAATTACATAATCAGATGGACCAAAAATATCAATCTGAGTGAATTTTTTTTAAGGCCCAAAATGAAAATAATTCATATAAATAACAAAAAAATAACAAAATCAGGCAAAAGAAAAAAAAAATTACAAGTCATTTTCTTTCAATAAAAAACTTTAAGAAAAACTGCAGGAATCTGTTTGTTTTTCATTCAGTGGGTAGAAAATCCAGAAATTTTACTCAAGTAAGAGTAAAAACTACAGCATCATAAAAGTAATCCTAAAAATAAAAGTTACTCCAGTAAATGTAACTAGTTACTACCCAACTCTGCAGAAAACTGTTCACTGTATTTCAGTTCATTAATTTTGATATTTTTTGCATTTCTCGGACCGATCCAGGCTCAGCACTCGCATCACGTGATCCAGCAGGTTCTGACCCACCTGGACGGGAACAACAAGAGCACTCCGCGGGTCAGAGCCGGCATCGTCCAGGTTCTGCTGGAGACGGTGGCCATCGCCGCTAAAGGATCTGTGGGTGAGTCTGAAAACGTTCTGCTTCCCTGACAAAAGTTTGGCTTCAGACGAGCCGCGGCGTCACGGTTCACATCGAGTGTTAATAGAAACGCCGGTTCTGCAGAGAAAAGGTCCGTTTAGCCTCTTCGCTGCAGTCCGCTGGAGAAGAAAATGGAAAATTAGTCTGTTTTTTTTTAAAGAACCTGACATTTCTTAGTTAGGTCTCTAAATAAATGGTTGATTGATCAACAGTGAAACTCAATTTGATTCAAACTTGCAAAAATTAAACATTTACTTTCTTCAAAAAGACTATTATTGATAAAGCTGAAGACAAAACATTTAGTTTTATGCTAATTTTGTTTAAAAAATCTAAAATCAGGTTTTTTTGTTCCTCAGAATCGAACTGCTCCTCTTTTTTTCAGTTAAATTATGTTGTAATTAAATTATGTTTCTGAAGCATGAAGGTTACCACCTTGAGAACAGCAGCAGAAACAAATTAGCCTTTTAATTCGCCATGAAAAAATGTTTCTGTTAAATGAAGGTGAAAATCTTCCACCAGAGGAAATAATTAAAAACGTTCATTAATTCAGAAAAAAACTGTAACTTGTTTCTTCTTTCATGTTTTGGAAAAATAAAAATGAAATTCCTTGTGGACAGGAATGATCCCAGAGTGCAAAGGAAGCGACGTGTTCAACTTTGAAAGCGAAAGCCCGACTCCTCACAATCTGTGGCTCGGTACAGTACGCATACAGTGTGGTTAAAAATGTCTGCAGCTTTTCCCCTCAACTCACCCGACATCAACAAGCATCCTGGGAAAATGAGCTTCAGTCAGTCCACACCTCGGCCTGTTTGAGACAAAACTGAAGATATAAAGATGTTGTTTCCATTTTATCAAGTTCAGTCAGAACCGTCTCGGTTTGGAAAAACAGAGAAGTTCTCATTAAGGAGTTCAGCTAACTAGCAAGCTAACGATTAGACAAGCTAACATGTGACGTAACAGGCAAACTGGGAATTTAGCTGATTGTTGGGCTAACATCCAAGCTAAAAACCAGTTGACAGCCGAGCTAGAGACGAAGCTAAAGACCCAAGTGAAAATTTGAGCGAACAAGCTAGGAATTAAGCTAACAGTTGATCTTAAAGCTAAACTAAGATTAGAGATAAAAACTGAGTGAAGAACGAAACCAACAACCAAAATAATAGATCATTTTTATCTGAGCTAAGGAGCTGGATAACAACTAAGCTTCACTGCAAAATAACGGTGAAGCGTTTAGCTAAACTAAAATTTGAGCTAAGACTCAAGCTAACAGCTGATCTAACATGTGAGTTTAGAGGTGAGCTAGCAGTTTAACTCAAACCACAGTTAGCTAGCAACCTAGCAGAAAATCAAAATAACAGCTGGTTTAAGAATGGAGCTAATCGCTAACCTTACAGATGAACAATGACGCAAGCTAACTGAGCTAAGAAATGAGCTAACAGTTGATAGTACAGCTAACAGTCAAGCTAGCGTCTAGATGCAGGCATCAGTGACTGATAAATATTCCTCAGTAATTAATTTTCTGCTAAACATTTAGATATGAGACAGAAACAGTATTTAACATTCCCTGTGCAACATGTCAAAGTTTTAGTTCTTTATTTAGTTTATTTCCAATCCTAACACTAATTATAGTGGTTAGCTTCATGTTTGCTCTTTTTCCTTCTGACTAATTTTTCCTAAACAGCCCTAAAGTGACTGTTTTGTTCTGGTGGAAATTTTTCAAGTTTCTCGTCTTCAGTTTTGTTCTGTTCTTTTACTTCAGACATAAATTCAGGAAACAGTGAATATTTTTACATATTTCATATGAATGAAACCTAAATGTATGTTTTGGATGCATGTTGATGCTGGGCTCATGTGAAAATGCTCCTGTAATCCCAGCAGGTCTGAGTGAGTAGTTTTAGGAAAACTGAGTGACCAGAAGAACCCGACGGTCTAATCAAACACGGCGTCTCATTTTTGTCTTTGACATTTCACTTTAGCCACAGATTAAAATACTGTTTTAAAACACCAAAAATAACAAAGCAGGACCATAAATGTTGTACATCTGATGTTCTGAAAGTAAACTTTATTGCCGTTTGATTCTTCTGGTCGCTCCTGGTTGTGAAACGGAGCCGGAGTGTCGGGGAAGCTGCAGCTCAGCCGTGTTGTGATGGTGTAGCTGATAGTGGTGCATAGAGCAGAAAGCTGATGTGTTAAAGTAGATTAAGCTCTTATTTTAGAAAACCAGGTTAATGTCACATCTCTTCCCCTCAGGTTAAAAGTTTTATCCGTCTGCACATGTTAAATTCTGCACAGTTTGTAAATAATGTGTTTTAGAGGGTTGGGGCCTCATGGGGCCACAGGCAGCCGGGGTGGACCAGTCAGCACTGACTGATAATCTGAGGTGTTGCTTCGTGTGACAGAATAAATTAGGCCTGTCGTCACTGTGAGCTGCACTTTTCTGCAGGTGTCTGCTCATCCTGGAGCTAATTTTAGTTTCAGAAAAAACTGAATCACATTTAAATCCCAGAACCAAAGAACCAAAGAACTGCTGCTGCTCATCAGAGCCAAACATTTTCTAATTATTCTGGGATGAAGCTGGATTATTTTTACAGAATCGCAGCGTAGCACATTTATTTATTATTCATTTTCTGCCATATTTTTAAATAGTTGGTTATCACAGTGTTAGAAAATCCCATAAAACCATCCAAATGGATGATGGATACTTTATTTTTACACAATTTTAAAAGAAAAATCCTCCATAATTTGGATTTTGGATCAGAAACATCATTCAGAGCTTAAATGAGTCGCTGAAAGTTGGATTTTATGTGACTGAATCTCATTAACTTGTCAGATTTCCTGAATATTATTCTGTAAATATATAAAAATGACATAACGGGACCAACCGAATGGTTTTGCTTCCCTTTTTCCAGTAACTATTTGTTTCATTCCTCAACTCTGTTTTGTCAATAATCAGTGCAATACTCTGGTTTCTATCTGTTCTATAAATCTATTTTGGGGTTTTTCACTTTAAATCGAAGTGAAAGTTACAGAAAACACTGAAAAAAGATTTATAAGAAACATCTTAGCATTTCGAGAAGCTAAGAGTGGCTCAGATAGCCAGTTGAAACATGGATGCAGTTATTGATGGACTGATTGGAAAATATGAGCTGATTCCTGATGTTAATATTCCTGTTATTGTTTGGCTGGAAAAATTTGGCGGGTTGCTAAAATTTTGCCTGATTTTCACAACATTTGGTTGGTTTTTAAAAAGTGTTCAGAGGAATTTATTTTATTTTTTTTTGCCATTTTGTGTCAAAAAAGCACAAAGTTTTCATAGAAATGTCGAGTTATTGACGTCATCATTGATTGATCATTGGTTAATCAGGTGTCTTTATGTAGGATTATTGTAAAACAGAAATCCAAACCATGATGTGGTTCTACATCATGAGTTCCAGTAGAAGTTGAGGTTTGGGCTGGTTTTCGTTGTGTTTAGGCGAAGCTGTCGGTCTCATCTATAACCTGTTGGGTTTTTAACCTGCTGGTGTGACGGCAGGTCCGACGGTCCTGGAGGTCTTCAACACGCTGCTCAAACACCTGCGGATGAGCGTGGACTTGGAGCTGGGCGACGGCTCCAGGAGGAACTCCAACAGCAGCGTGTCGTCGGTGCGCGGCCGGGAGAGCGACGAGCGCATCGTGCAGAACGCCATCATCCAGACCATCGGTGCGGCGGCGCGCTCCTCGCCGGTTCTCCAGCAGCGCGCGGCTCCTCCAGCTCTGACTCGTCTCTCTGCTGCCCCCTGCAGGGTTCTTTGGTGGAAATCTGCCAGATTACCAGCGAGCTGAAGTCATGATGTTCATCATGGGGAAAGTGCCGGTGTACGGGACGCCGTGCCACACCTTGGACACAGTGAAGATCGGGTGAGTCAGCCGTGACGTGGCGGCGCCCCGGGGTTTCCGTGCCGCGCTGCAGCGGAGGCGTCCTGCTCTTCATCATCATGACTCACCGCCAGAGATCCTCAGCAGAAACTTTAACAGAAACAGGGAAGAAAATAATTTTAGATGGACGTCCGCCTACATCCCAGTCTAGACTGAGACGAAACCTTTTACTCTCCTGCTGCAAACCGACTGGATGAAGATGAAGATGAAGATGAAGATCGTTTTTCCTGCTGAATCATATCAGGAGCAGCAGGCGAACGATTAATAGCGTAATCGTCAACTAATTTAGTCATCAATTAATCGTTAACTGGAGCATACAGACTCCAAAAAAAGCCATTTGCTGAACAACAGAGTCAGAGCTGTAATTAAACCAAAACTGTTCAAAAATCTAAATGTTTTACATTTAAGACCAAAAAAACATATAAATTTCTCCTAAACTCTGAGTTTTAGCTTCACCTGATTCAAATTCTGTAGACAAAAGAAAAATAAATCTCATGTTAAGCAGCTTTACCTATCTAATTATTAATCGCTTAATGGAAAAAAACTAAATCATATCAGTGTATAATGAAATGTTTTCTTATTTAAAGAAATTCTGTTATTTTTAATGTTCTAATGTGTAAAAATTAAGTTCTTAAATGAAAAGTCTGCAGAATTTGTCCATGTCTTCAATTTGATTCATCGGCAGAATAATTTATGTAATAATCGATTAATCTTCATACTAATTGATCGTTATCCCAGTCGGTAGCTGCAGTCCTCCTCAGTCGGTCTGTTGCTCTTCATCTTCATCGTGTCTCTGGACCCTCAGCTGATCTTTTCGACGTCGTTCAGAAAGTAAAAACTCTCCTGAACGCCCCGCGGTGCCTTCAGCTGCCGGGTCGCTGAGATGGAAAAAGGAAAATCAAGTAAATCCATCAGACCTCAGGGGAGCAGGGAAGGATAATCCCAAATCAAATCTTCTCCTGATTCAGACAGGCTTCCTTCCTCCAGCACTGAGGTTGAAACTGCAGCATGTCAACGACTCAATGCAGAATCAACTTTATATCCTCCCAGTCCACCTTTACTATTCCACCTTAATTTAGTCTAATCCAGTGAATTATCAGCATTAAAGGACCAGATGTTCTGAGTTACTGACCGGTTCTGTTTGGTTTCAGGCCTCAGGGAACCAAGAGGATCCAGACGATGCTGCTCAGCTCCCTCATCATGGTGAGAAACTGACTGAGAGCTCTGTGGCGCCGGAAAAAACAAAAACAAACCGTCATCCTGAGACCACTTCCTGTCGTCTTCTTCTTCGTTTTCACCAGTAGCAACACCTGGCTGCTGATCATGTGACTCGTGATGAGAAAAAAATACTGTATAAAAATAAACCCACCTGATCCTAAATTGATCCTGAACAAAAACTTATCAAAAAATTAGTTTTTTCAAAATCGACGTGTTTCTATTGAGTGAATTAATTTTCAGTTTGTTCATTTCTATGGTTTAGGAAACGCAGCTACAGACACATGTCTGAGGCTGCAGCATGCACACTGAAATGCAAACACAAACCTGGGAAAGCTTCCACATCCACTGCTGAGAAGCAAACATGCACAAAAAGACAGAAATGCAAACAAGCAAGCCTTTAAAAGCTGCTGCAACAAACCTAATGCATCACTGTGCATGCAGAAATACAAACCCTCAACTCTGAGGGTCTCGACTCAGCCGGATGCAGGTAGATGCAGCTGGATGCAGCCAAATGCAGGTGGATGTAGATGGATGCAGCCGGATGCAGGTGGATGCAGCCAAATGCAGGTGGATGTAGATGGATGCAGGTGGATGCAGCCAAATGCAGGTGGATGCAGGTGGATGCAGCTGGATGCAGGTGGATGCAGGTGGATGCAGGTGGATGTAGATGGATGCAGGGTGAAAGTTTGGAGTATTCCTGCATCTTTGAGGCTGCAGACAGAAATGGTTTGCTTCAAACTCTGGTGACCCAGCAGACTGACACGGCAACACACAGATGGCTGAGGGCTGCTCTCCGGGTCAAAGGTTAAAGCGGGTCCATCTGTGAGGCTCCTGGAGGAGCAGAGTTCAGCTGAAAGGCTGATCATGTTTAGTCAAATGTTTGATGTTTAAATTGATCTTGGTGTTGCTCAGTGGCGCCCCCTTCTGTAACGACTCGGCTCTCGTCTTCTCCCTCAGGTGACCTCTGGGTTCAAGTCCAAGTCCATGTCGGCGGCGCTGCCTCCTCCCTTCCTGGACCCGCTCTTCTCCATCTCGCTGATGGAGGACAGCGAGTTGAGGCAGCTGGTCCTCGAGATCCTCCACAACATCATTGATCGCCATGACAACCGCGCCAAGCTGCGCGGCATCAGGTAACGGCGCGGTCGGACGATCTTGTTCCGGCTCTCTGAGCGACGCGTCTCACAGGCTGGTTCTCCTGCCTCTGCAGGATCATTCCCAACGTTGCAGCTCTGAAGATTAAAAGGGAGAAAATATCCAAGCAAGATGTTGCATTCATGAAAAAGGTAAAAAGTAGAAAATTACTGTTTCACTTCAAATATTTTCCACAGATAATTTGTAGCCAAAGCCCAGTGAGGAGGCTTGTTTTAGCCGGGATCTGGTTCTGTTCCTGATCCCACATCTCATCAGTAACATTAAGACCTTAAATGCAAAATGCTCCAGAGTTTATTAAGAGTATTTCTACTAATAGTAATCCTGTAAGTTCCTTATTAAAGTAAGCAATAAGTCTAATTTTGTAGGGAAGATGAATGTTTTGGGTAAAGTTATCTCGACATTACCAAGTAAGGAAATAATTCAGTTTTCCAGTTCCTTCGAAATGACGTCCATATTGTTTTGGTTTCTGTAAAACTTTCACTTTGAGCTTCTTAGGCTGTTTTCACACCTGATGGTCCAGTAGACTCGGTTCTATTGGGACCAAAACTTCATCATCTGCTCCATCTCCATCTGTTCTGGTTCTCTTCCTCTCTGCTCCCAGTCAAACTGACCTGTTCCCCTCCTGGCCTGTGGGGGCGCTGCACCAAGAACCACTGAAGACACTGAGCGCAAACATAAACAAAAATGGATGCGTCAGATTTTAGTGGTTAGAGGATTTCTCTTCTGTCTTTGGCTAAAAACCACGGGTCATTTCTCCTGCTAGCGCTAGGCTAACATGTCTGTTTTGGTAGCATTTACCCAGAATGCCCTGCGCTGTAGTCCACTTCCTGCTCTTGGAGCGGTCTCTGGTCTGCTTGGTGTTCACATGAACCAGAGTTAACTTCAACCGAACCCAGACTGAGGTTTGCAGGACCAGTTGATTAGCGTTCACACCAAACCAACTGGACTTTCTAACAAACAGACTGAAGTCGGATTAAGGCGGATTAAACTGATGGGATTGATTCAGCCTTGGATCCCAGAAAAGGTGAAACTTAAGCTACTGAGAAAAATAAAGCACAAGGTTTTTGGGTTCTAGAGCTCTGTTAGCATATGAAGACGTTGCTCCATGGAAATGCATCTGTGTTTGTAGGAGAGATAATCTCTCCCTGCGTTACGCTCTAAGCATCCATGGGGGAAGGTCATGACTATTTTATTATTTATTATTCTGGTATTCTACGTTAATCTGCAGCACTTCTTGGATCCACAATACTTGACTTGAAAAATTAGACGACTCACTTGGAAATGCTTGTATAAAAACACTTGATACAGTTTTAGAGAAACGGACCTTTTTTTGAGCCGACGCCGAATCCTGTGAACCGGATTCAGCCTGAGATTGTGACATTTCCCTCAAGCTGCTGCTGCTGGTTGACAGGTTGACCTGTGATTCTCACACCGGCTGCAGCCTGCAGAACTGGAACCAGCACCGGTTCTGCTTTTAATGGAACCCAAATGTGACTCATTAGAGGCGTCTTCGCTTTCCGCTGACCTCCTCCCACAGCGCCTTAACGCCCCGGTTATTTATTTCATACTCGACCTGCAGCCTTCCATCCAGAAATAACTGGATTCACCTTTTTCTCACCGAATCTGTTAGAAATAAGAGTCTGTCTTTACAACAGGGTCAATAATTTGGCACTAAAGTTTCAAAGTAAAGCCGATGTGTTGAAATAAGCTGTTTAAAAATCTAAAATAAAGATATTCTGTTAATTGCAGTAAATTCTCACATCTTAAGAAGATCCCGGACTCATTTGTTGATCAAACTGTTGACAGCGTCTGAAATGTTGTTAAAGCGTCTCGTTGGACGCGGCCCCCTGCTGACTGCGTCACCAGCAGACGGCGGCTCAGACGTTAATGTTTGCCATCCTTCACTGTCACGGAGCTTCGTTTCTGTCCAGCAGCTATTAAGATGCTATTAATGAGACGCATCGTCCCACCAGGAGACGCGACGCTTCATTAACACCGACACAAACAGGCCCGTTTGTTTGCTCCAGTCCCACAAACAGCAGTCGGTCCGTTGTTTCTTCCAGGAATTAGTCTGATCCCTGATGTGTGTTGAGTTCTTTCTACTTCCAGAGGAGGAGAATGGAAGATGCTGAGAATAAAGCAGAATAAAGATCCGTTAAAGTGACCAGATCAGAGATTCTTTGGGTTTTTCACCAGATAAACATCCTGAATCGTTTCTCAGGTTCTGTTTGCTTGTGGTAAAAACATTCATGGACCGAACAAAATGTTTCCAAAAAGCAGCCAAGGAAAAGCTTTCAGAGACCATCAGTCTTCAGGACGGTTCTGTTTGTCTGAATTTGGGTCGATACCAGGTCATCCGTGTCTCCACTCTTTGCATTTAGCAGATTTTCTTATTAATAGAAATGATTTTAGAAATGCGGAGAGCTTTGTGATTTGAGTCGGGCGGAGAGAATAACCCTGCAGCTCCTTTTGGTTTGAAACGTGTCTGAACATCCAGGAAGAAATAAAAGATTTGACTGATTTTCCAGCCGCTGGTGAAATGTTGAACTCGGATGTTTCAGCCTTTAATGTTCTCGTCTTGGTTTCCCTTCCAGCACGGCCAGCAGCTCTACCGCCACGTCTACCTGGGCTGCAAAGAGGAAGACAACGTCCACAAGAACTTTGAGCTGCTCTTCACCACCCTGGCCATCCTGACCATCGAGCTGGCCAACGAGGAAGTGGTCATCGACCTGATCCGCCTCTCCATCGCTCTGCAGGTGAAACTCTGGACATTGTGACCCAGGATGTAACCTGATCCCAGGTCTACTGAGGGTCTTTCTAGAACTTATTGGATGTTTTTCTGGATGGCATTTAAAAGGTTCTTATAAAGTTTCAGCTGTAAGACGGAGTGACTTGTAACTTCATTATGATGCCAGATAAACATAATAATCTCTTTTCTAGTGATCCATGCCGGTACCATGTAGGTTTCAGGAGCGTGATCTGTAGAGGCGATGGAGAGTGACCAGAAAGTTGACTATCAGTTCTAGCAAAGCTCAGAGTAAAATAGTGTTAAGGTGTGTGTGCAGTAGCCTGCTGGTTCTGGTGAAGTGGGTTATAAGTTCAGAGGGAGAAGCTTGTTTGGGTTCTGGGAAAAAGTTCTTACAGAGATGCGAGTAGACCGCAGGGTTTGGACAACGACTCGTTCACACGGCAGGAGCTTTATGCTGATTTTTGTCCTGGTTTTCCTCCTCCAGTAATCTTCAGAACCCTCCCGATTATCAGGATGGTTCCTGGTTGATCTTACCTGATATCCCTGCCGTGTGCTCAGAGTTATCTGGACCGCTCCGATCTAAAGTCCAACGGGTTGGATCGTCTTGGCCTGATGTCGCAGTGTGTGGCGTTCTTTGATAACAAACGAGAACTCGGCCCGTTGAATGGGACGTAGCCGATCAGAAAGCCAGGGGGACGAAGACACAGAAGACAGAACTACTGACACGCTGGACCTAGAAAGTCCATTAAATATAATCCACAAACTATCACCATCACGTCTCCCGGTCGGCCATGTTTGTTTACTCTGAACTCACGTTTGCTCCTGTGAGGTTTTGGGAGATTTCTAGTCTGACATCTGAATGTTGGTGAGTGAAACCAGTTTAGTGGAGCGTTGCTCCACAACAAACCTGTTATACTGACCGTTTTCACCATCATGTGTGTAAAACTCCTGCCATATGAACCACTTGTCTGTTTCATGGACGTATCCTCTGCAGGTTCAGCAGCAGGTAGACGCTCCAGGAGAGTAGAGTACGCTGGTTCTGGAAATGTTGCCTGTGAGTCCAGGCAGAGGAAACTTTTATTCCAGGCCTGTATCTGTTCTGGAAGCAATTCTTTGTTTTCTGGGAAAATTGGTAGCTTCTCTGAAATTACTCCTCAGGATGTTGGAAAGTAGCAGAAAGTAACATCCTTAGTACCTGCTGGTTTTTCTGTACATACAGGTGTAGATCCAGGATGGTGCTAGCTGTATAGCACATTGCTGACATGATCAACTAAACACTTTAAATATTGAACAGAGTGTTGACACGCCAGCCTGTGATGGAGGTATTAATGTCTGGAGTGTGATCAGATCAGCCACATTATGCTTTATGTAATGTTGCGTCACCCTGCAGAGAAACGGCTGCACAGCTTCATGTTGGGCTCTTTATGCTGGAGTTGTTGCCTGGACAACAACCTTTATTCTGACAGCGTGACGCAGTCGGCGTGTTGCAGAAACGCAGAGCAGCGATGGAGAGGCCTGATCTGTAAGCGTCTTCCTGCTTCCTGCAGGAAATGGCTCTGAACAACGAGGAGAACATGCCGATGTCCATCCGCTGCGGCATCATGGCGCTGGTGGCGGCGTACCTCAACTTCCTGAGTCAGATGATCCCCAACCCGCTGTTCTGTCAACACGTCAGCAAGGTGCGTCATCAACTGGTTACGTGGAACATGTTTATGTTTTTATTAGCATTGCCTCCTCCTTCCTGCTTTAGCTTCTCTCCCAAGTATCTTGGAATCATAATTCTGGTGGTTTGTGCCTCTTCAGGTGATCGAGTTGAGAAACATGGACGCTCTGTACCTCCTGCCTGATCACATCTTCAGAGACAAGTGTCCGTAAGTTTCACTCTGCAGCAGATCTGAGATCTAAATCAGGATTCGTTGTTTCCTAACCTGAAGAGTCTACATCAGCCGCCATGTTTGTACAGCAACTCGCCACAGACCAAAGAAACACGGCCAACATGAAACATGTTACTTTATTTCTCCTGTTAGAATTACTTTACATCACGACTCCAAAGCTAATAAACATTACATTGAGTTTGGTCATATTTATTAAAAACAGCAGCATTTCCACCTGTTCCACCTCCACCTTTCCACCAGATGGCACTAAGTGGTTATCAGTTGATCTTTAATTCTGTATGAGAGAAATATAATAACTAACTTCACTTTTTCTGTGGGAAAATAAACCTGAAAGTTGAAAATCTGCTGATGAGACCAGATGTAGTTTTTACGACCTTCACATCGTCTTTATTTACTGATTTAATGTCTTCCTGTCGTCCTCCAGGCTTCCTGAGTCTTTGGACAAAGACGACAGGCAGCTGTATTTCCAAACGGCGGACCTGGCAGAGTGCCTGGCAGGTCCAGGGTACAACGTGGAGAGGTTGTCCATCCCTTACATTCCCCAGGTCACAGGTACGACGCCCACCTTCTATAACGTTCACAACATGCACACAGAAAAGATTCCTGTTGGGATTGATCAGTAAAAAAATACTTAAAGCAATTCAAGACTGCAAATGTTTGACATTTACTTTTTAAAATGACAGAAGCACCAATGCAATGTGTAATTACTGACCAAAGAAGCAGCTAAATGGACAGGTGTGACTTTAGAGATGCTGCAAAAATCACATCCAGTGTTGACATATTGTTGAAATTACAAGGTGCTTTCTAGAACTTTCCTGGTTCTTACACTGGAATAATATGAACCAACATGTAACATGATTTAAACATTGAAAATGTCTTCAGAGGAAGTGGATGTTTCTCAAAGGCAGAATTAATGTCTGTCTTATGACTTCTGCTTTTTAAAAAATATTGCTGGCAGTTTTTCAGGGAGGTTAATAAAAAATGTGGAACTGACATAATTACTTAAAAACAAATAAAACACCTAAAATATAATCATGAACTGCAGATGATTGTTTAAAGTGATGCACAAGACATCAGTATGTTATATTATTAAAGTATGAAGAGTAAAAAATGAAATGTTGGGTTGATTCGAAGCTTGAAGGTGATGATGTATTTTTGCTCTAACTAAAACTTTCGCTCTGTTCTTGCTGCCTCGTGTTCAGTTCTTTACACGGTAGGAAAAATCATCCACAGGTGCAAGCAGACGTCCAGAGGTAAAAGCTCCAGTAGATTTCTGTAGATTTAGTTTCCTTATGTAAAACATGAGCTCAGTTTAGCTACAAAACCTTGAGACTTCCTGGGTAAAGTCCCTGTAGACTCTTCCTTCCTGCCGAGGATTCGAGTGTTCTGATTGGTCCGCTGATCAGGCTCCGCCCACATCGTTTATTCAGCTAAAATTTAAAAATCATGAAAGAGCGGAGGGTAGAGTAGCCAAAGATTTTACTCAACCAAGAGATGCATCACTTTGATATGTTTATGCAAGAAATGACCGGAGTAAAGAAATATTTGTATAAAAATCGTAATCAGACAAAAATAGTTACTTCAGAATAATATTACTCGGTTAGCGGTAAATGTATGGTTTTGTAAAACTTCAATTAGAAGTTAACTTTTATTTATATAAACTGATGTTATTAATCTGTAGAATATGAATGAAGTTTGTTCGGATCAAAATGTTTCAAATCTTTTCATAAACCATCAGGAAAAACTGAAACTATTAAAAAATAAACCAAAAGCAAACATGAACAGAAGCTGATGATGTTTTAGACGGACTGTGAAACACTTTAACGACTTGTTTAATTATTTTACCTGCTTTGCGTCTGGACTCATTGTGGTGAGTATTTCAGGATGTAGTTCATGTAAGTAGTTTGGTAGTTGAATTGTTTTTGGCACTAATCTGTTTTTATTTTAGAGTAAAATAAATGAGCCGTTTCTTTTTGGTTTAGCAACACGACTTGCACCACTTTCACATCACCATCTATTAAAAACTTTAATATACTTTATTATATCAGGTTCTAGCTCCACTAGAACTAGTAAAACTTAAAGTTCACTGCTTTAAGTTTTACCAAAAATAATTCAAGTCTGAGTAGAAAAACCTTCTGGTGTCTCTAGGCGAACATCTTAGTTTGGAGGCATGAAAGGATGAAGATAAACTGACCCAACAGGAGAAAGTAGATGAGAATAAAGACGCTCTTTATTCGTTTACATTAGTTTAAAATATCACACAATCAAAATCTACTGTGTGACATTTTCATGTATTAAACCTGAATGATCTGCAGGAAAAAACAAAAAAACAGAAACAGATTGTTGAGAAAAATTCAAAGCTATTTGGATCAAATCTGGTTTACAGTGACTTGTTTTACCAATCAGGGGAAGCAAAGTGTGTCAAAGTTAGCAAAACGAAAAATGATCTCCTTCATTAGCAGATGATCTGAATTTTATGTTTCTACTGTGAAGTTTGACTGAGTTTCAGAGCTCAGCAGGGGGGGAGGAGTTTATTACTTTTGCTTCCTGTTGTAAGATAAATGTTTAATATCTTTTTTTAGCATTTTGCTGCTAGCAAAGTTTCAGGTGAGAAATATTTTCCTGTGCATTTTTATCTCGATCTACTTTGGTTGTAGCGATATTTTTTTACACAATACCATTTTCAACACTGCAGTGAGATTTTTTTCAGAACTGACCTGCAGTTACAGATTTTCTCCTTAAACGCCGTAAACGATGTTCTTCCTGTTGGAGTTTCAGCCTGTGAGGCTTTTCTCTGCTTTCCTCTACATTTTTAAGAGTTTATGAAACATAAAGAGTAAAAGTAAGAGCCCGGCTTTCTGTGCGTCTTTAATCTCCCGTCTTTTGGGACGACGTTGCTCATTAGTGCCGACTGCTGAGTCATTCCTGCTCCGAGTTCGCAGCAAAGGTCGCCGTGACTCATGGAGAAAGTTAATTATAAAGCGCCGCGTTTCTCTGCTGTTTTCACACCTCGGCTGACCCCGCTCAGTCAAACTCTGCTGCACTTTAATCTCCTCCTGCAGAACAACAAACAGCGGCCGCTCCGGGGCAGCTTTCAGAACCTCACCGGACTCGGTTCGGCCCGGATGAATCCCATTTGTTCCCCATAGAAAACCGGAGCGCTCCGGCTGAACCTGAGGAGTTTCTGTGTGTCTGAGGCATGGGCGTAGGTTTGGGTGTGGACGGTCGTGACATGTCCCGACCAATATTCAAGGGATATAAAATAGTCCCGACCAATTTTTGCCATATTAATAAAAAAAAAAAAACATGTATTTTTTTAACAAAAACAAAATAAATAAACGAAAATCTACATTGATTAGTTTAATATTTCAATATACTACGCAGTGGTAGCATTCATTTTAAAATTCGCTGTTATGAACTATGACGACCCGCTATTGGCTCACAGAACGTGGATCTTCGTTCTTTGATTGGCTGCAACAGGCGGCGGCCAGCTGGCCACACGCGGAACGGAAGCTTGGTCCATGGTGCTGACAGTGAACGCGTCTCCTTCTGAGTTTGACATTTATTATGAGTCTCCATGTCGCCACCAAAAAAGAAAAGGACGACAGACATTAGAAGTTATTTCGCTACCTCGGCTGTAAGTACAGTGAGGGGACCCATAAGTTAGATATCTATCACGCAACGCATTTGTGGTAAAGTCCGGTGTTTAGTAAGGTCAGCACTGAATGTGAGGTAGAATAGGTCTGTTAATTATGTAATATTTTTTCACATAGGATACTCAGACAGCAGAGCAAGGGACAGAGCAGAACGATGGAGAGGTGACTGGAGCTTCAGGGCTCCAGGTGAGGTGTTAGTTCTCAGATATGTAATATACTGTGAAATTATCTCAGTAGATATGGCATTTGAAGTTGGTTATTATCAACAATTGGATCTTTTTCCTGAAGTGCAAGAAGTCATTTTTTGTTCTTATCTGCAATTGTGTTTGTTGTATAATCAGTAGATCCAGAGGATATTTCTTTTGATCTTACTTGTAATGTTTGCTGAATTTTGAACAGGAAAAAGTAAAGTGTTCTTGAACTGATCTGCTGAGTATGACTGTATCTGGTTGTATACACAAGATGTATGATCAGGTTATGGTTGGGAGGAGCAGCTGGAAATGGAAGCAGCTAAAAGTTTACGTTTTTAGTCTCCAGGGTTTCACTGCTTCACAGTCAAAATGTTCTTATGGGAACACAGATGATCAGACTGTTTATGACCGATTCCAGTTTTCAAACAACAAAATGTCATTTTGCTCTGCAGAGCTAAAGCTCATCATCAAACGACTGATTTGTACAATTTGTCACTCATTTGGCTCAGACACTGAGAAACAACTTGCTGCTGCAGCGAATTATCACAACTTAACATGGAGAAAAAACGTTCAAGAGAAACCAGTTTGTTGTTTTCTAACAATCGATGCCTGCAGACATTTTGTCAGATTGACTTTTTCCCATTCAAAATGTCGGTTCAGTTTGTCCAAACGATTCATCACCTCTCTGTATATGATCTGTTTTAGAAATGCTCCCTCAATGTTCAGTCATTGTGTCAGAAGATGATTTCAAATTACTGATCTGCTCTGGAAACTGGAAGAAAAGCCAACATTAGTGATTTTAGTTGTTTTTTTTGTGCACCAAAATGTGATGAAATATTCTCCTGAAGCTCCTTTTATCTAACGCACCATTTGAGTTTAATGATGTAATTGTCTGTTGTTGCAGATGAAGACCGTCTGACCCGCAGGAAGAGTTTTGTGGACACCATCTCTCTCCAGGTGGACATCGTGTCCAGCAGCCTGCCAGATAAGGTCTGACTCATTTTATGACACAAAGTCACTTATGAAAAGATAAAAAAAAAGAGTTTTGAAGCTGATTTCTGTCAGAAACATTCCTGTGTAGAGTTCCCGCTGAATCACATTGTTTGGGTTTCTCCATCAGCAGTCGGAGCTGGCTGAGGAGATTACGTTTGAGACCCTGAAGAAGGCCATCGGTGAGATCATCCAGCTCCTCCCGTTTATCACAGAAAATAAATTATTCTAGTTTTATATGTTTAAAGTTGTGATATCATCAGCCTTCTGTTTGTACTGATGTGCTAGTTTCCATTTTGGGCCAAACGGCTCGACTTTGACTGTTCCAGAGGTTTGGTGAGAATAACCCTGGCTGCCATATTTATTTCCAAACAACCCACTGGTTCAGTATTTTCCCTACCTCTGATGAATGTGGGGTTAGTTGGACTTTAAGGTTAGCTGAGGAGCTAACAGAGAGAATCCGGTCAGCAGAACCTGACGGCTACTTTTCCTCATAAATGTTACAGTTGAACTCATTTCTTAGTCGATGCTTCTGCTGTTTCTATTTCATCAAAATGTGCAGAACGTTTAGTCAGAATCTGACGTGTCGTATTTTAGTCTCATGAAAGCGACGTGATGGTCTTGCAGATACGACCGGCTTGGAGGAGCAGGAGAGGGAGAAGAGGCGTCAGGTGATGGAGAAGTTCCAGAAAGCTCCGTTTGAGGAGATCGCTGCTCACTGCGAGTCCAAGGTGGGAAACCAGGACGGTTAACAGAACCTGACCTGGAACATGTCATGTGATGGAGAACCGGGTCCTAAAGCCAAACATCTGAACTTTGAAACCCTGTCACCAAACGTTTGTGTGGGTTGGCCGTTCAGTGAACCTCCTGACTCTCTGCTTCCTCCCTGCAGGCCAACATGCTCCACGACCGCCTGGCCCAGATCTTTGAGCTCACCATCCGGTAAGTCTTCCTTTAGAAACAGGAGCTGCAGAATTTTCTTTGCGTTACTGAAACTTAAGCTACATTTTCAGGATTTCCAAAGAGGATTTTTAATATTTAGTACAACATATTTGTGAATATGCCAAAAGATATTTTAGTTGACTTAAACTAACAAAAACAATAATGGGGAAAAACAATAACTGGCACTGTATTGTGCACTTATCAAACTAACTGAAACATACAGAAATTATAGATATAATGTTCTTCATTTTCATGTTTATGAATCCATTTATTAGCCTTTTGAACTGATGTGAAATTATTTTTTATTACGGCCCTCCATGTTGCTCCTAGCAACACTTAAACCTGTCGGCAAAAGTTTTGATTTAACGCCAAAGTCAGTTTGAGGTTCAATAATTAACATTTTTCTGTTGATTCTCCAGTAACCATCAATGTAAATATAATCACAATATCTTTTTAATTTGGCACCTAAAAATTAACCAAAGTATGAAAATACTAAAACTACTATTATAACTAATAAAGACAAGCAATCGCACTCTAAAAACTAATTAAACCTCACCGAATCTGACAAGTCATAAAAAAATAGAACGAAAAGTCAGAAACCATGACACCCCGGTAATAAACCAGTTAAACCAGTTTGGGATGTTTTTTCTCCATAATGATGCATCTTTTCCCGGCAGGCCGCCGCCCAGCCCGTCCGGCGTGGTTTCCATCTCAGCGGGTCACACCCAGCATCCGTCCGTTCCCGTCTACGAGATGAAGTTCCCGGACCTGTGCGTCTACTGAACGACTCAAAACATCAACAAAGGCGACCTCCGCTTTTCCTCCAATCAGCGCGCTGCCAGGCGGCAGGGAACCAATCAGAGACTCGGACATGCGGCGGCCTGACCCGGCTGCACGTCGTTTCTCTGATTCACGTCCCTGAACCCAGACGGTCCAACAGAACAAAACCCGAACAACGCAAACCGCTTTACGCTCCGTGTCGATGCTCAAGCTTCACGCCGTGTAGAAAAACTAACCGATCCTGTTGGATAAAAACCACCTGCAGGTTTTAGCAGCAGAGGATCCAGTAGATCATCCGATACATCGACCCGATCGTCTGTATTTACTCGTAAAAAACCATCAAATCGAATCCGTTCAGTTCAAACGGCTCATGGTTGGTGAAACGGATCCAGCTTTTATTCCTGAAGCTTTTTAAGGATTTGAAGATTTACAAAATCACAACTTTCACAATGATTCCTAGATTAAAATTAGGCAAAATTTGCAATGTCTCAGTTTTTGTTCAATCCAGGAAGTCGGTGAAATGGGATTTTGTCTGGCAGATTTTCCAGGAATAACTTAGAAATAAACTCAATTAGTCTCGTTTTTCCTGAAACAAAGTAGAGAACAAAATGACACAAATGTTCAGTTTCCAAATATTTCACAACCAGATGATAAAGTAATTTTCAAAATGACATTTTTTGAGAACCACGTAAGGTCCAAAAATAAATCTTTTACAGATTATAATGAATATTGTGATGTTAAAATTAATGTAATTCAACAAGTTTTCTTGTTTGAATCTTCATTTTTTTCTGCCCTCTGTGTTCATAGACTAAAATAAATTTTTCTTGATCTCAAACACAACCATTAGAAGAGTTTGTGTAAAATTAATTCATATTTAGGTTTTTAAGGATAAAGTAAAACCTTGACATATTTTCCTTTGTCTTGTGAACTATGATGAAATATTTTAGGATTGATAGAAGAAATATTTCTTCAGAGTTTAATGTTTAACCAAAATAAACAGAAAAGCTTCAACTTTCATGCAGAAATATGAAGAATTACAATTTTTATGAACCTTGAAATAAAAATCCAATATGGCTGCCACATATTTAACCAAGTGGAAACAACCGCAGTCATAATTCATTTTTTTCCACTTACGTACCCGGTCTGTTCGTCACGCGCCAACATAAACACCGTCATGCAGTTCGGCACCTGGACACCAGGGGGCAGTGCATCACAATTTATGGACTTGAAGCGCTAGCTTGTTTGGCTACTGCCTGACCAGCTAACTGGCTAAAGATGCGACACTTTCCCACTATAACGTCCTATTTACGGCACCATGGTGGTTTTAGGACGGCTCTCCCAAAGAGGTCGCTTCCAGTTATCGGTTCACCAGGCGAACCGGGATTAAAGCCGCCGGATTAGTTCCAGATTAGAAGGTATGTGACCCGCTGGGCCTCATCAGCCCTTTAAATCAAAACTGCATCGATATTCCTGGATTTTCTTAAAGCTGGTTTGAAAAGCTGTAAAATCTTAGAGCTTGTTGTCATGGCTACTAAACCCAAGGATGTAAAGTTTGCAGAAGTGGGTCGGTTTGGAGTGTGAAGGTTGTTCCGGTCGGGCTGCAGCTGGTTTTGGTTACCAGAATATTCCTCCGGGCTGAAGGTCAGACATGAGCGAACGATCCGGGACACATCGATCTGATCTGATCCGAATCGTTTCCCGGTGGTTCCGTCGTACGTTGGGCTCGTCGTGCTTCCTGAAAAGTGAATGATGATGGTTTTTATTCACCAGCCTGAGCCTGTTAAAGCTGAACTGCGCACTGGTTTCATTACTTTAACTAGACCAAAACCAGCAGAACATCCGTTGGGACGCGTTCAGAAAGAACCGCTGACTGTCGCTGAGTTCGGGTCCAAAAGATGGAAACGGATTAACGTGAGTTCCTGAAGGTGCAATACCAACTATGACCACTAGGAGTCGGTTTCATTATTTACTAAAGTTAAAGCAGCATATAGAGCCCACAGGATTAAATATGCTGGAAAATAAAAGTTTGTCCTGTGAAACTTTGAGCTTCGTTTCTGTTCCTGAATAAAATCTATAAGTAAATATTTGACAGATTTTTCAAATGCTTTCTAGCTCCTTGATATTCGGTCTGGTGCTTCTCCACCAGCGTCTTTCCATAATCTTGGTGGCTGATATGAAAGGTTCTGGGCGATGCTTCAGTTTTTACCTGAGATTCCTGGAAAACTTCAGGGACGGTTTGTTTTAGGAAGTTCTGGGACGGACGGGCTGCTTTCCTGCCTCCAAGAGTTTGATCACGACTCGATCAACATTGTTGTCTAGTCTAGTAATAGTTTATCTGTGCAGCTGTCAGGCGGGTCGGGCAGGTTGAGATCGTCCACCAGCTTCTGTACAGAAACCTGATCCAAACTCGGTCCGTTCAGATCGAACCGGAGCAAACGGAGCCGTTGGTGAATCCCGACCTTCCCAAACTAACCACATGATTCGTTCTCTAAATATAAAACACTGTAAAACCTGATCCGTCTAGAACCCGACGTGTCACCGCCCGGCCCGGCCCGGTCCGGTCCGGTCCAGTCCGGTGACTGGCTTGTTTTAGACGTGGCTGGAAAACGTGATGAATGTCGCTGACGCAGCAGATCATATATTTTTGTACATTTTATGCATCACATGGTTCAGTTGCTGCCTGGTGGAGATTTCAAACATATCATTGAAAAAATGCTGAATCATCGTTTCTTGTTTGTCGTCGTTTAGCATTTGGATCATGAATCTTTGTCTCTAATCATAGAAATTATTTTTGACTAAAATGAGCTGTTATGGAAAGATTTTTAATTTAGATCTAAACTTTTTCACCAAATTGTCAGACATGTCAAACACCAGCACAGGCCTCCGGGTTTAGACCACTGCTTGATTTTTGCACATGAAAGTTTGTCAGTATTAGCGGCTGAGTGCAGGAGAGACCAGCTCTGGCATTTCAAACCCAAACGGATCGCGGTTCCACATGTTTGCACTTAAAACGGTTCCGAGGCACAAAAACAGCACAAGGTACGAATGGAAATGTTTTTACTCTGAATGTTCAGCCCGATTAGACCGGCCTTACTGTGGGATGCGCCCAGGATGGAGCCGCTCGTTTCCACGGCAACAGCGAAACCTTCTCGTTTTATTCGTCTGTGCTGCAGCAGTCTGTATTCTTGTGCCAGTTTTAGAGAAACGTCTCGTCTCTGTTCTCCTTCAAAGATAAAACGCTGACGCTCAGAGTTGTTGTTCAGTGATTTATGACCACTAGGTGGCGCCAAGGCTCAGCTCTTCCTGCAGGTTCAGGAAATGTCGTCGTTTTTGTTCTGGACTCACTGATCTGAACTTAAACACTGAAGATGATTGGCTTTTATGTTCTGTTATCTCATTTCCTGAACCTGAGCTGCAGCAGAGCCTCGGCGTTTACGATAATGTCTCAGAATGTGTTGAAATTTCATGTTGGAGATTCAAATAAAATGTTTCTATTGAAGTATTTGAGTTGCAAAGTTTTCTGTGGTTGGTTTAGTTTTCTTCTTCCTCCTTCTCCTCCTCCTCTTCATATTCCTCCTCCTCCTCCTCTTCCTCTCCCGGTCCTCCCGCCGGTTGTCTGTCTTGGTTCTGAATCCCACCGACCGTCTGCAGCTCTTCGGTCTCGGCTCTCGATGTTCCAGCAGGAGTCGGCGTCTCTTCATTTATTACATCAGAACTTTGATCACTGCAAACAATGAAATTTGTTTTAATTAAATATTAAAACGTCTTCTGTAGAAAAAAAATTGTTTTGGCGCTACACTAAAAAAAATAGCATTTTATTAATTCCAACCGTAAAGAATTTTCTATTAAGATTTAATGAAGGTGATTTTATCTCCTACTGCAGATAAAGGACTGGCTGCTTGTAAGTTCTTCCCAGGACCCACTTCCACTAATAAAACATTAGAAAATTCCTTTAACTGGACCTACAAGAAGGTCCATTGCACTGAGGTGGAACAGAACATAGAAAAGGAAATGGACCCGATCAGTCAGCCCTGAGGTTCTCTGTATCTCACCTGTCTGAATACTGAGCAGAACTCGTCTCGGGCTCCTCAGACTGGCTGGGTTTGCTCTCCTCACTGGACCGGGCCGGTTCCACTGCGGTTTTGGGGGGCCTGGCGGCCCGGCGGCAGGGCGGCGCCGGTCCGTGGCAGCGCTGCGACGGCAGGCTGTGGTTGAAGTGCGCCGCAGCCATGCACTGTGCTGTGGTTTTATCACACACACACTGCAGTTTGTCGCACACTGTGATGCCCCGACCTGCAGATGAAACGACGATGATTCAGAATCTGGACGACATCAGAACCTCCTGCAAACACTTTCAGAACCTTCATGACTTATTAAAGCCCTGATGGAGGACGTGGGAAAGTGATTTCTATGTTCTGAGACATTTTGCTTCCTTAAACAGAACTGGGTTCCAGGAAACAACCTGTGAAATATTAAAGTTTGACCAGGAGAAAACCTTTTCTGAAGCTGACCTGTTGCTTCCCAACAAGTTTCATCAAAGTAACCTCTAAATACTTTTATTTTGAAATAGACATACTTCCTGTGTTGTAAGCAACGTTTCATAATCCTCTCTGCGTTCTGATTCATGCTGAATATTAGGAACTTTATCTCGGCGTTAAAACTGCACTCACATCGCGGTTTGTTGCGGCTCTCGCAGGAAATGTGAGCGTTGAGCTTCCTGTCGGCTCGGCAGCCCAGGGAGTCGATCTGTTTCAGGCAGCAGCGATGGAAGAAGCAACATCTGAGGAGCAGAGCAACTTTCAGGCTGCAGCTCAGAAACTGTCACTGAATTATGCAGGAAGTAATTATTAAAAATGCTGGGAGTCGTTACCATAGATACGGTCTCATTATCTACTCACATTTTACCTGTTTAGTTAACTTAAGAAAATATTTGCCTCCAAAAAACAGCAGAAATAAAGACAAAATCAGGAACAAGAAATGAGTTAAAAAACTTTTGGAAAAAATACACGACCTTAAATTTATTATTTAATGTTTCTGCATTTAAGAATAAATGTTTCAACTTTTACCAAACATTTTTCTCTGAGAAAAATTTCAGCAATTTCAAGTTAAAGGCAGAAAAATCAAAATCAGTAAAAATCTTTCACAAAGTTTGTATTAGATACTTATTTTAATAATGTTTTAAAACATTAATATTTTAGTAGCAATAAATATTTAATAGTATTATTGAAATGATATAAATATTTATATAATTAAAACATTTAAAATGCTTATATTCACAATATTGGATAATGAAAATAATACATTGTTAGAATGCTTATTAATATTTAAGATGTTTATTTTTTTAATATTCACATTTAATACACATCGACATGTTTATTTTCTGTACAATTTATTTTAAATTTTTATAATTTTGTGCCCATTTATCAGAGAAAATTACATTTTAAATATAGTTATTTTTCAGTAATTATTACTATATTTCCTATTAAATCTGAAAACTGGTCAGGCTTGGAGATGTTAATGATTTCTAAAAAATTCTAATTATACATAAAGTTAAAAAAAAATCAATAAAATACTGAATAAATGTAATTTTTGAAGGCACTCTGCAGTAGGATTTATTTGTGTATTTTATGTAAATAAATTCCCATGGGGCCGTGCTCACCTGTCCAGCTGGTCCAGAGGAAGCCCCGCCCCTTCCTGTCCGCAGTAGCAGCCGTACATCTCGTACTCGTGCGGACATCGTCCCGTCAGGCAGCGCAGCATCTCCCCCAGCGCCGGCATCTCTCTGCGGCTCCGGCCGTCGCTGCTGAACACGCTGAAGGAGGAGCTGCATTCTGATTGGACGAGACATTCAGCAGCTCATGCGTTAAACGCCTCACCGCCAGCGATGGACGTCCTGAGGTCAAAGCTGCGGCTCACCTCGGCCGCCCGGCTGCTGGATGTCGGTCAGACCGACGGACTCCAGCAGAGACCAGGCGAAGAACGGCACCGCCCTCTTCGGACCTGGCTCCGCCCCTAATGACAAACATTGGCATCACCTCCTCTGAGACGCTTAATCTGAGATTTATGAGCTTCCCTCTGACCGCCACTAAAGGGTCAGAGGTCATCTGATTATGCTCCTCAGACAGTTCACTCTGTACGTAGTTCTCATGTGACGCCACACTTCTAACTTTGTAGCTGGCAGCCATCTTGGTAGGTATCTGTAACTGTCATGACAGTTGGTATGGTTCAATCTTGACAGTAGCCATTTTGTTGATACATTTGTCTCTTGCAGATTGGTCAGGCATGTTAATACAAAGTCTTTTAATCGTCTAGAAGTCATGGTTCATCTAAGCTTTGTGCTGCGCTGCCTACCAAGATGGCGGTTCAGTGACTTCAGGTTCACTTCTGGTTTTATGGGTTTTATGTATGAAACCCTGAGCTGCGTCCTGTTTAACAGCCGTACCGTCTTCCTCCTGCGAGCCTTCCTCCTCCTCTTCCTCCTCCACCTCCTCCTCCTCCTCCTCACAGAGAGGCGTCGTCGTCGCTGTGATTGGTGGAGATTTCCCAGCTGACGCTGAGCTTCCTGTGGGTTTGTTCTGGGCGATGGTTGGAGATGCGGGTGACAGAAGCTCCACACCTGCAGCAGGTTAAAGGTGAAGATCAGAAGATTCCTGATTCTCCTGAACCTGGTGGAGATTTTCACCGAGTCTCCAAGTCCGAGTTCAGCCGTCCAACAGGAAACCCAAAGCTGTTCTTTTCTTTAACAAGTGTTTCTGTTGAGCTGTTATTCAGTCGTGTTTTAACTCTCTGTCTGAAGTCCAGCAGGAATGTTTAACCATTCCTGATGTGATCAACCATTTAAGAGTATAGAGTAGAAACGATCTGCAAACATGAATGAAGCCACTCCACATCAAACAAACACAAAAACCAAACAGAAAAACGCTGCAAAGAAAAAATGCCTCAATTATAAGGAATAGAAGCAACAGGGAAAATGTAACAAACAGAAAAACAGCTGCAAAATCCTCCAGACCACTAGGGGAAGTCAGTCACCAAATATTACCAGAACTGGACCTTATCAATAAGCAAGAGGGAAAAAATATTCTAAATTTTGATTTCAGAAGATTAAAGTAATAATTTTGAGAATAAGTCAGATTTTTCTTTTCATTGGCCCTAATCTCCTTCCGTACAGTAAAGACGGGAAGTTCAGAAGAAAGAAAAGGTGCGTTATGTTTCATGTTGTTTACATAACAAATCAGGGCCATTGTAAATATTAGAACAAATAGGAGTAAATTTCTACCAATAAAATTTGCTGTTTAAAAAAAAAAAAAAAAATTCAACTTGAAACTCAGAAATTTCAGCTTTTTCAAATTCCAAAGATTTTTTAAAAGATTTTGGAGAATCTGAAAAAAAAACTTTTCAAGCAAATTTTCAACTTTGTAAATTTCTAAGATTAATCTTATGATAATTTACTCCTTCTTTGTTTTTCTATCTACATTTTCCCTGATACGACGTTGAACTTTTGCAATATTGTAGAACAGCAGTGTATATATGTAGGTGATATTACCCTCCAGACCACTAGGGGGAGTCCAGTGTGGCTAAAATCACTTCTGTCAACATGCTGCAGTTCTATAGTACGGTGACAAACTGAATCCTGTTAAATCATGGCATCCCGTCTTTCCAGATGTCAAATCCTGTAATATTTGGTTCCCGACTCCCCCTAGTGGTCTGGAGGACTGAGAAGCAAGTTTGCAGAATTTTCCCCTTTTGCTTCCATTTCCTGCAGTATTATTTGTTTTGGAGTTTTTTTATCCTTCATGTGTTTGCAGCTGTTGAAACATTTATCTTCCTGAACAACCGAACATCGTGTTCTGCTCCTCAGCACGTCTCTAAGGCCGAGTCCAGCCGTCTACAGAGGAAACAGGAAGTACAAGTGAAGAGACCCTCAGCTGACCTCAGACCTGCTTCCTCCTTTGAAGGTGCAGCTGGAGCTAACGTGAAGCTCTCCTCCCCATACAGACACATTCACTCCTAGAAGCAGCTTATTAATATTAATGTTTCGCCTCATAACTGCCAGGATTCCCAGCTCAGCTGTCCCAGAGCCTCAGGGCGTCATTACAGACCCAGTCAAGAGGAAAACGGTTTCTCCACCTGCTGCAGGTTTTCTACCTGGCAGGGAAACGGCGCCGGATGACCCGGCAGCTCAGAACCTGATTTTATGAAGCTGCACAAAGAGCAGAACGGATGCTGGAACATTTCCTGCAGACTTCTGGGTTCTCCTGAAACCAGTGAGTTATGAACAGTTAAACCCAACATGACGGGAAAATCTCAGGTCACTTTCTCCTTATTCCATATTCATACAGAGTTTCAATGTTGAACCAACAGCCAGACATTAGATTAGCTCAATTCATTTTTACATCATAAAATGTTTATATAATAACTAAAACATTAATTTTATTTTCATTTGCATCATTTTCAGTGGTTCTTGTTAATAGAACGTTTACCGGTTCCATCCAGCAGCGTGTTTCTCAGAGATGCTGAGGTGAGAACCGACGGCGCGGCGCCAGCAGCAGGAATCTGCGCCTGATCCATCCCATAATAAACACCAGCAGGTCTCCGTGGAGACGGCGGCCCGTTTGGGGTCGCTCCTTCATGGACCAACTGGACCGGATCTGCAGCAGATTCAGAACTTTTCAGCTCTAAAATCCAACAGTGGGAAGAGTTTCATCAACCTGAGCAGTGCAGCTCCTCTGGGCTGTGTGCTAAGCCCCGCCCTTTTCACACTTCAGACCAATCACTGCTCATCAGTCTGACATCAAACTAGGTGACGATCCAGTTCTTAACAAAACAAAGACAATTGTTGTGGTTTTCACCAGCCTCCTAAAAATGGTGAGGAAATGGAAACTGTTGACGGCATCACACTGCTCAGCAAAATAACCTGAGATAAATCTTAGCACCTCCCACCTGGTGAGGGAAGAAAAAACTTTTCCTCCTCAATAAACTCAAAAAATCTAAACTTCCACCCCTGTTCTGAAGAAGAATCTGGAGCTGCTCGTTTCAGCTTTTCATTAAAACTAAAACAGAAACAGGCAGATCAGAGTCTGGTGCAGTTTAACCATCTCACTTTTACTCCTGAGCATTTCTGACTCAATCAGGACGATTTAGAAAACTTTAACATAAGATACATAAAAGCTCCAAAAATGTAACGTGAATTCAAAAAAAGTAACATTTAAGTTAAAAAAGTAACTAAAGTTCCAAAATGTATCATGTTAATTATAAAACAGCCACATGAACCACTTATTAGAATCAGTAAACATAATATCTGCATTAAAGTGCAAACATGGATCTAAAAAAAAGACAAACTGGTTTCTATGTTTTTCTGGCTCACCGGGTCTCGTTGGACTCGTTGGACCCGTGAGGCTCGTTGGACCCGTGAGGCTCGTTGGACCCGTGAGGCTCGTTAGGCTGATTTCTGCAGGACTCTGGGTCATCTGATCTTCAGCTTGGTCCTCCCACTCCACTTCTTCTGCCTCTTTCAGGCCTGGAGATGCAGAGATTGGAAACGTCTGAGCCAAGTGAGTCACTCAGTGGGAAGAGAAATGATTTTTGGTGCCATGAAAGCTGTGGGACCAGCAGCTCCAAATGGAATAATTAGCAGCTCAGGAAAAAGATCAAGAAACTAAAAAACAGGAGATTTAAACGGTCACCATTAGAGATCAAACTCTGGAGTTTCTGCTGTTCTCGGTTTCTCTCGGCTGCCCGTTCCTCCCACTCCTCTGCAAGAAAAGATTTACATGCAGTAAAACTCCAGTTAAATATTTTCGGTTTGGTGAATCTTTTAGAAAACAGATTCAGCTTTAGAGGAGCAGGAGAAACATTTTCAGTTAAAATCCGTTTCTGTTGCTCATATTAAGCTCATTTTGTCTGCAAACGTCCCAGCGTGGCGCCGCTCCTCTCTGATCCTACCAGGACGAGTCCGGAGGACGGTCGGTTCTGGTGGTCCGGTGATGAATCCTCCGTCCAGCCCAGCCGGATTACTTTGGCTTTCCACAGTACCGATCATGGCCCGGTCCGGTTCTGATGGTTCAGAGGATGTAAAAGTGAAAAAGTAGACAGTAAGATTTGGTAAAGAACCAAGATTAAAAATGATATACATGTCAATTCCAAAAACCAACATATACTATCATATACTATCATATACTATCATATACTGTGCTGCCATAGAAACCTGTAGCTCAGCTCAGTGAGGTAAATATATAATATATATATATACGTATATAATGTTTGTTCAATACTTTGGTCAGTTTTGCTGTTTAATGCTTAGAAAATAAAGTTGTCTTGGTTATTTTTATCATTTTATTTCATTAATACATTCAATTATGTTTTCCTAAAACAATACAACATATTAACTAATTAGATTATTATGTAATTATGGATAAATATAAATAATACACAAAGAATGTGATGCTAAACTGTGATTATTTCCTCTCAAGTTAAGCAGAAGTTTATTATTATTATTATTATTATTCAGAATCCTAAAGTGTGAATATTTTTCCTGTGGATCCTGGAACCGGGATGTTTACCTGCGGGCGGCGGGGCGGCGCTGGACAGCCGCTCTGCTGCTGTGAGAACATCTGGAAAGAGGAAGGATGAGGTCAGTTAGAGTCCAGGCAGGAACAGCAGTTGGACGTTAGCAGGATGTTAAGCTGCGTTTGTCCTTCAGAGGTGGAAGAATCGTCGTGTTCTGGTCGGTCCAAACAGAGGCTTGCTGCAGGCCTGCGTCAGTTTTCACAGAGAAAAGCTCAGACCTCCAGCAGGCTTCACTAACTTTTCTCTGTGAAGTTGACTTCTCCACTTTAATGACCTCCACTTCAACTCAGTCTGAGAGCAGCTCAGCCTCTTCCTGCAGCTATATTTAGACACTCTGCTCTGTGAACCAAAGATTTTTCTCTTCCCAGATGAACGTGGGCAGGAAGCTGCAGGATGAGACGTCAGGAGGTCGTTGTTTTAATTGGCTGAGGTGTGAATCAGCCGCTTCCTGCGGTCTGACCCTCTCCAAACGTGACGCACCGTCCAGAGACGAGTGGAGGCTCCGTCCTCTCAGGCTCACCTGTTCTGTTGAAGACGTCGTCAGCCTCCGCCACGCCGCCGCCGAGCCAATCTGAAATGAGAACCAGACTTATGACAGATCCCAGCCGCTGACCGGACTCCGACCCGGATCAGGACGAGAGGAGGAAGATGTGAAAATGAGTCAAGCTGCTGCAGAATCCGGGCCCCAATTAACAGAACCGGAATTTAACTGGAAAATGTGTCTTTTATTGAAAGAGCAGCATCAAACCCAGAAGGAGAATTGTAGATTTCCACAATTTCAGAAACTAAAACATAAACCATTCAGGAACTTATGGAGCACCAGTGAAACCAGTCAAACACCAGCATCCAGTGACCAGAAATCTGCAGCCACCCACTAAGAGTAAAGGTTAAGGGTCAGATGACTTTACCCCTTTACTAAGAGTAAAGGTTAAGGGTCAGATGACTTTACCCCTTTACTAAGAGTAAAGGTTAAGGGTCAGATGACTTTACCCCTTCTACATTTATGGTTTTTTTCCCAAACAGCCAAAGAGGCGTATTTGATTCCACAGATGCCAGGTGATGCATATTCTACACATACTGAGGATCATATTGTAGCAATTTGCTGCCACCTAATGGTTGGAACCTAATCTGACTACTTGCAATCTAAATACATAAATCAATATTTGTAGCTTGTAAAATTAAACAGTAACAAAAAACTGCAGTAGTTTGGGTTATTTAACCTGTCAAAGAAAAAAAAAAGTTAATTTTTCAAAGTTATTCATTTATAAATGTCTCAGTTTGATGCTAAATATTTAGATCAGATATAAATATTTAGCTTGAAGCGGTTTAGCTAAATACTTAATTATCTAAATATATAGTTTATTTAGCTGGTAAACTAAATACTTAATTTGGAGCCAAATACTTGGTTAGCTAGCTAAATATTTAGTTCAAAGTTACATATTTATCTTGCTAACTAAATGTTTAGCTCAAACCTAAATATTTAGTTTGTTTCCAAACTAAAGCTAAACTTGCTAGCTCTGTTTAGCTAGTTAGCTAGCTAAATATGTAGTTTGTCTCCAAACTAAAGCTAAACTTGCTAGCTCTGTGTAGCTAGTTAGCTAGCTAAATATTTAGTTTGTCTCCAAACTAAAGCTAAACTTGCTAGCTCTGTGTAGCTAGTTAGCTAGCTAAATATTTAGTTTGTCTCCAAACTAAAGCTAAACTTGCTAGCTCTGTGTAGCTAGCTAAATATTTAGTTTGGTCATTTTTGACTATAACTTAAAAACAAACCGTGACATTGTGGTAACATCCAAACTAATAACAAAACTTCTCAGTTTAGCATCTGCTTGACAAAAAAACCAAACTAAAACACTGAGCGTCATTGTTAATAAATTAAACCAGTAAGAAGTTTACGGACGAGTCTGTGGCTGGAAACCAGTTTAAAGATCAACCAATTCTACCACCAAGATGTAAAATATAACGTCAGATGAACCTTGCTAAGAGATTTCCAGTAATAATAATATTAGTATTAGTAATCATCCTAACAGTTTGCTGTGAAACTGAGATCCAACCCACCTGGAGCATTTCCGGCGGAGCAGGCGGCCTCCGTCAGGCCCCTCAGACTCGGGTTGTAGCGGCTCCGCGTCGCGCAGTCGATGGCGGCTCGGTCGCATTCACAAACTTTCTGCTGACACGGGTCGCCAACGTCTGCAGGAGAAAGAGGAGCCATGAACCCAAATCCTCAGGAAGAATCTCCGGGTTCTGTTCGGTCTGAGACTCACCGCAGCTGCTGCTTTCTGCGGAGCAGGAGAAATTATACGGAGGCAGAGGCAGCGGCTGCCTGCAGGGGGCAGCACTCTGGTAGCACCGCCTGTGAGCTGCACAACAGCTGCAGCAGAAGAAAACAACAAAAAGCTACTGAAACCTGACCAGGAATCATTTCAAACCAGTAGCAATACTTCAACGTTATTATTTTTACTCAAGTAAAAGTAAAAAGTACCATTCAAGAAATTACTGAAGAGCAAAAAAGTATTTGGTTAAAGGTTTACTCAACTACTGAGTAACTGATCAAATGATCAATTATTTAATGTCTAAAAATTACATAATCAGATGGATCGAAATATAAAGTTAAGTGGAAATTTTGGTATTTTAAGGACAAAAATGACAATAATTCATACAAATAACAAAACATAACAAAATCAGGCAAAATAAATCTTTCCCAGATCAGTTTCTTTCAATAAAAAACATATTAAACTTTAACAAACACTGCAGATGTGTGTCTGTCTGGTGAATTTTTGGTTAAACCACATTTGTTTTTCATTCAGTGGGTAGAAAATCTAGAAATTTTACTCAAATAAGAGTAGAAATACGTCGTAATAAAATTACTCATGTAAAAGTAGAAAGTACAGCATAGTAAAAATACTCCTTTTTTCAAAAAACTTAGTCAAGTAAACTCTGTTTCCAACCAGAAGAAAATCAAATTTACAGAAGTCTTCGCATTTCTAATCATTGTTGCAAATTTTTCTTCTGCTTAAAATGTGTTTAGATGAGCATCAAAGTTTACAGATTCTCCTCTAATCCCTAACGGATCAGATGAGGATCTGAGAATCATCTGGGTTTTGTTTACGTGTCCAGAGGATCCACCGGGTTCCCAGACGCCACATGTCTGCAGGAGCAGCCGTAGTCCTCCAGGTCCCGCGGACACAGCCCTGATGCACACCGCAGCCTGGACACGAAGCTCAGCAGCGAGGGGAAGTTATCGAAGACGGCGTGGAGCCAGACGAAGCGCAGACCCAGACAATCTGACGGAGGAGAGAGAAGATGGAGCTGGTCCAATTAAAATGAAACTTCAGCAGATTTCTGTCCGTCCCACAGGTGATCCCATCTGCTGGGTTCATGTATGATTATTACAATCAGTCTCACAAAAAATTAATCTATAATCAATCATTTTGTAATAATCAGTAGCTTTGTTTTCTCACAGCTGCACAACTTGGGTTTAAATGTTAATATTACTTCAAAAGGGATTTAAATCATCTTTCTGTGTGATAATTAAAATAGATTTTTGTGTGTTTTGAAACGTTTCATCATATGAAACATTTTTCTGTTGGCAACATGGCTCACTCCTCACCGTCATCTGATGTAGCATTTATTCAGAGGGAAAAAACTAAATGTTATTTCTTCTTTCAAAAATCACTGATGACAAATTTATTGGCATCAACAACAAGTGCTATCAAAATAAATAAACTAACCATTTTTAAAACCTTGCTTTACTAACAGAGAAATATGTCTCCAACTTTTAAATGAGTAATCTTTGATTCTCTGGAACATAAATATGATGTTCAAATTGGGAAAAGTTTTCTTTATCTCCACGGATTCAGCCAATCAGTACAAAGGAAAACAAATGCAGCCTCTGGATTGGCTGCTTTGTAAAAGCCAACCAATAATGTGTCATTAAACATTAAACGTAAGTATTTCAGCTTCCCAGGCTGCATTTTCTTTAGAATATTTTAGATTTGCTCTGTGAAGAAAACAGGCGGACGTCCGCCGAGGCTCTTCAGCATCAAACACTCCTGGTGGGTTTGCTGAAAAACAAGTCATGAGAACCGTTAAGTACGGTGGAGGAGGAGTGATGCTGTGGGACTGTTGCTCTGCCTCCTCAGACTGCATAAGTTCAGATTTTAAATAAGAATCACCTTTGACAGAAAAACTGAAAATGAGTCATTAGTCAGCAGAAAAATGCTCCAAACGAGTTAACAGAACATTTTCTTAAACATTAGTTTACTTTGAGGTTATTATCTGTCACTTGGTGCCAATAATTGTTGAGGTTGTTTTTAAATTAAATATTATCCAAAAGAGAGAGAGAAAGAAAACATGAACTATGACTCCACATCAAATCAAACCAGAACATTAAAGAAATTAATGTTCTGACATTTTAGAACTGATTATCGTTCTAAAATGTGCTTCTCTCTGTTTAAAATAGTTTTTTTTCTTTGAGTAAATATCAGCTAATTAAAGTAATTAAAGTAAAGATGAAAGTCGTGAAGGAAACGTTTCTCCCTGCAGGCTGTGATCCGGCTTGACCCGCTGAACCTTCAGCTCCACTCGTTCATTAGGATTAATTCAAGCAGCTGTGTGGTGACCGTTAACATGCCTGAAGTTTATTGTTCCAAATAAAAAATAAAACAATAATAATAGAGGATGATTCTCACCAATTACATGACCTGCGTCTCGGCTGCTGCCCTCTGGGTCCGGACAGAACGCGGCGCTGCCGGAGAGCGCTGCAGAAAAACAAGAGATTTAATTCATGCAACATTTAACACATCAGCAGTTAATTGATTAATCATTGTGTGATTAGTGTAATTACACAAATAAAGGAAAGCATGAGGGCAGAGAGGGAGCAGGCAGCCTAGAGCTCAGTGATTGGGTGAAACTCACTGCAGGAAGCCGCCGGCAGCATGAAGATCCACAGCAGAAACATGATGAGATCCTGCCGAGAAAATCTGACTGGAAAAACATTAGAACCACAATAAAACAAGAACAGATGGAGGAGCCTCAAAATGAAAACTAAAAAAGCTTTTATTGGAGAAAAATGGCAGCTTCAGAGCAGCGATCCGCACTGCACCGGCCCTTTAAGGTGGCGCCTTCCGATGGTTAGCTTATGAGACGGTGACCCCAAGGTCACCATCTCTGACCCCAAACACCGTCACCTCCAGGCTTCCTCCAGAAATAAAAGGCAACAAAATGGACATAAAAATCAGCTTTACTGGAGCCAGACAGACACGTCAAAACATTTACTGACATCTTCTGATACTGATGTTAGCACCGATATATCGTGCTAACAGTTACAGTGCTACGCTAACACGGTATTTAGCAGAAGCTAATGCTAAAACGCTTTAGCACCACAGTATGTGGCAGAAGCTAATGCTACATGCTATACAAACATCACTAGCGGAACAAGTCAGCATCGGGCCGGGGGGCGGGGCTAATCACCCAGCATGTGTCAGTGACATCACAGGATTTGTTTTTGCGCAGCTACCAGGACGGTTTACGCTTCAGGAAGTGGTTCAGATTTCTGCCAAGTTTCAGTTTGATTGATGTTCAGTTTTGCCTAAATTCCTGCTACAGTTTGTTTAGGTGAAGTTTCCTGTAATGTTTTTATTTGGTGCAGAGAGAACATGAAGCCAGAAGATCCTCCATAGTCGGCTTCATGTCGGCTTCATCACAGCCATCAGGGAGGAGGAGGGAAACATCACAGCTGCTTCCTGCCAGGCTGTAACAGAGACCTGCATTTACTCCAGCATCTCACACCAGCTCCATAAATTACCCCCATCACCATAACGATTACTGCTGCCGCGCCAGACGAGGCCTTCAGCGCCCGCTGCATCAGCGGTTAGTGGCTCCAAACCGCTCAGCCCACCTGTGGCTCTGCTGCACGACACCAACAAGTGGGTTGTTGATGCTTCACAGAACCGGCTGGATTTCACCTGGAGCAGGAAGCGATATCACTAACGGGGGGCTAACGCTAACGCTGCTACACTTTATCTTTAATGGCAGCTGAAGACCCTGAGCCTCCGCGTTAATGGAGACGGCGGCTGCTGAGGCAACAGGAGCTCCAGCTTTACCTCCCCAGTTTATATCAAACAAGATAAATACAACAGCCTGAGTTAGCATGCTAAATGCTAATCATAAAATGATCCGACAGGTTTGTATTTTGGACATTTCGGCACAAACGTCTGATACCAACAGCCAAGCACGGTGGTGGAGGAGTGATGACTGAGGAGGTTGAGCTGCACCTGCATGCACAGCCCTGCATACTGTCTGTAATTTAATCCAGATTCTACACCTAAACAGGAGCCAATCCAGCTGATTCAAGGCAAGATGGCAAAAATCAAGCACAAACTAAAACTAAAGACATATTTTAGAAGAATTTAAAGAAATTCATGTTTGGACTTTGAGAAATTTTCCTCATTTTCATGTAGTAAACATTAAACTCCAATAAAATCATGTTGCCACCAGTGCAGAGCTTCCTCAACAATGGCAGCAGGTGAAGAAAGGGAAGTAAAGAAACAACTGCTGTCCAAGGAAACCATGACTGACTGGAACAGAAATACCTGGACGGAGAGCGGAGGCCTGCTGGAGTCGTTTCTCCCGACTGTTTCCAACACGTGGAGAAGAAAAGTTAAGAGCTTCCAGCAGCAAAGGATCAAAAATGTTACCAAAGAGCAACTTTTCTTCAATCCAGGAGCAATTTAGTGAGAAACTGAACCAATTCTACTGAAAACCCAGAGAAAAGTTCTCAAAAATGAACAAACTGATGGACTCTAAGCACTAAAAATGGGTCGGCCTTCCAGGATTCGGTCCCAGAGTTTACATCCAACATGAGGAAGAATAAACTCTAGACTTCTGGAGACCTCTTCTATCTTCAGCCTGAAGTTTTCCTGCAGATTTGTTGATTGGTTTGTTTTCTTAAAGTTGCCCTGACTCGTCTGCCTGGTCTGATACTCCAGCCTGTTTTCCAGTCGACCTCCAAACGAATCCAAGGACACAGAAACATCCAGAGAGGATCTGCAGGAGCTTCCTTCAGCTAAACATCCACTTATTGTTAAATATCAGCCTGAATATTCACAGAACATGTTTATAAAACAACAATATTAACATCCATTTCATGCATTTGTCAAACAAACTGTAAGGTTTTACCTTATTTGTCTTCCAGACGTTGGAGTTTGTCCCTCCAGCCAGACACACCCAGCCAAAGTGGGTCAGCCTCTTTACTCCCACAGAATGAATCCTCAGCTTCTTTAGCTGTTTATCACTCCGAGCCTCCAGCTCTCATTGGCTATCGGGTGACACCTGAGCAGAAGCTTATCCCGGTCCGGTTCCTGCGCAGGTATGTCGGGGGTTTTTATAAATGCGGGCGGGGTCCGGCAGGGGGATCCACAGAGCCGCCTTTGTCCAGCAGGGGTCTGGATCTGCGACCCGGGAGGATCAAACGGGTCAAACAAACGGGTCCTGTTTGCACTCATTGATCCTCCCGGGAGTTCGGATCAATGAGTGCAAACAGGAGGGGAGGGGCCGGCCCGCCGGAGCAGCAGGGCTGGCGGCGAAGCTTTGGGTCGGACAGGTGGAGAAGATCCAGGTGTTACAGAACATCTGGAGGCTATTAATGGAAATCTGACCCGTTTTTAAGATCCAAAGTAAAAAAGTCTCCAACATGAAAAGACCTACAGCATTTTAAAGAGCTGCTTTATTTACATTTATCATTTATTTAATTCAATCTATGAAAACAGGCAAAAAGAAACGTTTGTTTGGATGAAAGAAATAATGAACTTTTAGTTCCAGCGCAGTGATCCTCAGAGCTGCTGGTGGAAACCAAACAAAGAAGGAAAATCAAGGAAGACGCAGAGTTTGGATCTGTCAGCAGGTCTTAGTGGAGGTTTTTTCATTCTAATAAGACTAATATCTAGATATAGAGATGTTTATTTAGGTCTGACTATTTTAGTGTGTTTCCCACTTTCAGAAACTCTTGCAAAGACTTGCAAGTCTTTACAAGTCTTTGCAAGTCTTTACATAGGGTCTCGATAAGGTCTTTACCTGGTCTTGGTTAGATCTTTACCTGGTCTTGGTTAGATCTTTACCTGGTCTTGGTTAGATCTTTGTTCTTTCTTGGCAAAGTCCAGATGTGTTCCTCACTTCCCTCGACGTGTCCAGAATTTCCTTTCTAGATGAAAATCTTAAAAACTTGTTATCGTCTCTGTTTCCTGAATAAATAAAGCCTTAAATTCCCAAACTGGCCGAAGAGCCACAGAGTTCTGACCTCAGAAAAGTTCTGAAGAGATTTTGTCCCCAACAGAATGTCAGGATTTTTCTTTAGTAAAGATTTCCAAGAGAAAAGGCCTAAAAGAAGCAGCTTTTCCATAATAATGACTCCAGATAAAATAAAACTCAAACTCACCACAGATAGAAAAACAACTAAAAAAGAGAAATGATTAAAAACGTCCCAGAGGAAAGATCAACATGGCGTTTACTTTATTTAACTTCATGGAAATATCTTTTTTTTAAAAAGCCGATCAAACAGTTTCAGAATTTTCCAATACTTTAATAAGACTGTAGAAATGTTACTAAACAAGCATCTTTCATGAATTAAAAACCAGATTATTGACATGCAAATGAAAACTCACTACGACAAAAACACAGCGACTTCCTGAAACTCAGGAGGAATTAAAACTAGTTCAGAGTTTATGGATCTGAAGGTTTGTGGTTTGTTTAAAGTGCTGAGATCTTCTACAGTTTCCTGGCAGAGATTTTCTCTCCGGTGAAACCTGCAGCTACCTGCTGCTACAAACAATTTCTCTGCTTGTTTTCTACAGATAAAAGTTTCTGTCTCTTCTGGGTAAAATCCTGCAAAGACGTTAAAACAGGAAAACCCTCCGTGATGAACCCTAACCCTAACCCTAACCCTATGAAAACATTGGAGCTGATGAACCTGCAGCATGTAGAGTAATAAATAGATGTGACTCCAAATTCTTAACAAAAACCTAATTTTCTTCTAAAACGTTTATTTTCTTCTGAAATTTGTTTGTTTTCCAGCTGCTTGTCACATTAAGAGTAAAAAACTGAGATTATTCCTCATGGCCTCATTTTTCTTATTCATGATATCAAAACAGCCGTTTACTTTTTAAACATGAAGAATACAAACGTTTAGAAGTGGATTAAAGTTTACATTCATCAACCAGTTGGGTTTTTTTCTGCAAGTCGGATTAAAACAAACTGTAAACAGAGCAACTTTAAAGACTAATGTTTTAAAACTAGCTTCTTCTCTTTAAATAAAGTTTTTATATATATAATGAATAGCAGATTAGTGATTAATATCCAGATAAAAGGTGAAAACTGAACATGTTTTGTGAATCACCAGCAGCTTCCAGCTGTTGTTGGGAAGATGAACGGCTCTTTGTTTCCGCCGCTTCCTGTCGGGTCACAGTTTGTTGCACATCTTAGACAAGCATCTCTGTTTCAGATCTGTGGAGGGAGGAGAAAAACCGAAAAGGTTAGAGCCGGGTACCCGACACCAGAGGAAGAACTTCAGAGCTTTATGCCGGAAACACGATGATGGACCTGCAGTCAGAGCCAACCTGGAAAAGCTCCTTCTGCCACGTCTGTCCGACAAAGTTCAAGAGAAACTTTGATCCTAAACACCTAAACGTTTAATGAAGATCCAGGTTGCCATAGTAACACTATTGATTCAACGGTGTTCATTTTCACTTAATGAGAAAAGCCCTCAGAGGTTTTCACTGTTCGCTTTAAAGGGCTCTCTGTAGATGTAACTTTATTTATTTTACATGTTTTATAGATGGATTTACATCGTTTGCATTCAAATATAAAGGATAAACAAAAAACTCCACCAAAAAACCAACAGTTATCTTCTGTTTTGATGTTAGGAAATATTAAATAATTAGCAATAATTCCTAATAAACTAACAGGGGATGCAGCTTCAAAATCATTCTGCACAAATAAATAAAAGCTTTAAAAGCTAAAGGATCGGCCATTTTAATGGATTATTCTTCAGTTCTGTGCTAAAGTGTGAAAAGTTAAATAAATATTCTAGATCTAATTTGATGTCAAAACAAGAATCTGTTTATTCACAGAATCAAAAATCAGACAAAAACTGGTGTTAAATGTTCCTCAGCTGCAGAACGTGTTTCAGATTCTGCTCATGTTAGGCTGCCAAAAACTTATGAATCAATATTTATAAAATACATTTTTAAGTGAAATTGTGTTTTTTTAATGCTGTGCCATTTTTGAGGTATTAACTCCATGTTTGCCTCAGTCAGCGCAGACGGAGAACGTGAAACAGTCTCTGTGAATCGGCGTTTCGGCTGCGTCGGATCCACAGTCACTTACTTCTGGAGAAGGAAAATCTCTTGACTCTTCGACACACCTCGAACGTCTGCTCTTCATACCACAGGAAGCTGCCGTCACAGTATCTGTAAGAGCAAACAGAAATAAAACATTCAGAAATAAAACATTCAGAAATAAAACATTCATCTTGGTGGAAAGTGAATGAACGACGGGGATGAAAACATGAAAATCAGAAACAACCAAAGGAGACCTGAAGTCAAACTGTGACACCAGGCTGGTTGCATTGCCAGGGTTTCTCCTAAACCGGCGTATCCGTTCAGATCGGGTCGCCATGGTAACGGGTACAGGAGGCAACCAGAGAGTTCTGGTTCTACCTGAAGGTTTCCTGTCAGTTGAAAACCCTGCAGGTCCAGCAAGCGGTGATCAGCTACCAGAGCTACTCTAACAGTTAAAGTCAACAACGACCCGGAAACCAAACCAAACCCGACCAACAGAACAGAACAGAACAGACCAAACCCAAATAAAAACCAAACCCGACTAAACCAGACCAGGGCATCGAACTCTTTACTGGTAGGAAAACTGACCCAAAGTTCTCCAGTTACCGGTCCTCCTACGTTCTGACCTCCACCTGAGAGAATCAGTTCCCACTTTGGAAACTTTTCAGTCAAATTTTCTCCGTTTCTCCTGAATCCAACCTGCCAATAAACACAATAACTATAACTATTTGTTATCTGTGTGTTAATCTCAGAATTTGGTTCCCTTGTTGGGATTATTATTCCTGTTGCTCAACCAGCTGCATCGACTGGTAAAAACTCCTTTTAGTCACAAAGCAAAAAGAGTTTTTAACTGAAAGCTGCGTGTCTCCGTCCTTCCCCTCAGGGTTTGAGTTTCAGCCTCTATCTGACCCAGTGATGGATTATTTAACAGCCCGGCCAGCAGGGGGCGGCGGTGTGTGGAAACCTTTTGGTGCGCGTCGTCCGGCTCAGCGGCCTGCAGAGGCACTGGGAGAAGAACCGGCAGAGCTGCAGGACGCAGGGCTGCAGCTTGAGTTCGCCGAGCGTCTCCGCCTCGCCGCCGGGCTCCGGCCTCCTCCAGGGACAGCCTCTCGAGAGACAGGGTCAAAGGTCACTTCAGTCAGAGACTGGCACATCCACAGTCCCTGAGGTCTGCTTCTCTATCTGCTGCCTGATTACAGACTAGAAACTAACAAGCAAAAGGTGAATTCATAATATCTTTGTTTTTATTCCTAAAAATAAATATTCTGAGATTAATCTTAAATTTTCAGATTTTTTTTTTCAGACTCAGAAATTCCCTTTTTCTTCCTAGAAAATTTCAGAGATTATTTGGTGGAAATTAACTCCTCCATCCAACCAGTGGCGTCCAACAGCTGCTGGATGTCCAACACACCTGAACCAAAGGACTGAATCACCTCCTGCTGGTGAACTAGTTCATGTGATTCAGGTAGAGATTCCTCTGAACGTTCCGTGTTTCTGTCATTTTGCTCCTCCATCATCCGCCTGCAAACCTTTGACAAAGTAATGAACATAAATATAAACCTGATCTGCATCCCAGATCAGATCAGATCAACCCTCTCAGTTTTCCCTCCCAGCTGATCGGAGCCGATCGATCATCAGATCGATCATCAGATCGATCATCAGATCGTGGTTCGTGTTTCTCTTCCCGCAGCAACTTGCGCAGCTAAACGCTCATTTTGCTGCAAACTAAAGACAAACTGCGCAGGCCGCTGCAGCTCCGCCTGTTGCTAGGCAAAAGTCAAAGTGCGGAGGAGGCTGGACGGTTTTTCTTCTTCTTCTGCAGTGTGATGTTACCGCCATCTAGTGGCTCTGGTGAGAAATGCGGACAAAGCGGAGGCTCATCCTGAAACTCCGGATTTAGATCAACATTTTAAAGTCTTTTGTCTTTTAAACACATTAAAAAAGAACAAAGATAAGTTTAGAGTGAATTGTCAAAATAAATTACCTTGATAAATAAAACAAGAAAAAGATTTCAAAGAAAAATTGGCATAAAAAACCCAAATACTTAAAATTAAAATAAAGAAACAATTGGTATTTATGTAAAACTAATAAAAAATGCAGATATTTATTAATAATTCCTCTTTAAGAGTTGATGCTGTTCTGTATTAAATCTCCTTCATAAAGAAGGGCTGCACCTCCTGTTGCCATGGCGACCGTCTCCGGCTCTGCCTCCTCCATCTGCAGCACCCACACCTCCACCCCTCCACCCCCCCGTCAGCCTCAAATTAAATCAGACGCCGTCGATGAGCCCAGAAATGACGGCGGATGGTTCTGATGCTGCTCTGTTCGGGTCGAGCGGGTCGAGCGGCACCGGCACTCAGCTGGAGGACAGCAGGATGACGATGCCTCCAAGCTGCTCCTCCATTTTCATGTTTCTGTTTTTCTCTCAATGCGACAAAGAAAAATGTTTGCTTTAATGTCAGAGGAGGCGCTGCAGGAAATCACTACAGAAAAAGTTCCTCATTATTCCAGCAGTAAAGAGATGAAACGTTAGTTGTTGCTCTGATTTGGAGAAAAACATGATTTAGAAATAAATCAGGAAACATTTTCAGCTGCCTGGAAATCCAACAGGTTATGAATGTCACAATGAAACGCAATATTTTTGTTTATTTTGTTTGTTATAATGAAAAATATGGGTTTCATTTTCCAAAGTCACATTTTCATCATGTCAGACTAAATATTTATTCACTAATTAAATATTTAGTTTGAAAAGGAGACATTTAGTTCTTAACTAAATGTTTGAATCAGAAGTAAATGTTTAATTTAAAAACTAAATATTTATTTTTCAAACTAATATTTAGCAACCAAGCTAACTATTCCAGTTTTTAGCTACATTCTGAGTTAGAAACTAAATATTTAAGTCCAAGCTAAATATTTAGCCACTTTAAGACTTCCTGTTCATCCATCCATAAATTATTTTTGTGAAAAACATTTTTATATTAACTAAATATTTAGGTTGAACCTACATGTTTAGTTTGGAAAATAAATATTTAGCATGAAGACTAAGAATTTAGTTCCCAACTCAATGAACTTTGACCTTTAAAATGTTTGATTTTAAGAACGTCCTCCATCATAGAACACCTGACCTTTCATCAGCAGCTAACCGCCTCCCCCTCAGAGACCTGCTCAGTGTTTACCTGCTCAGTGTTTACCTGCTCAGTGTTTACCTGGTCTCTCCGTTTCTCTGGGCCGGTCAGGTGTTGCATCTTTGCTGCTCGGCGTCGTCTCTGCAGGTCGTCCTGTTGGTCGGAGGGTTGAAGGTCTAATGAAGGTCGTTTGTAGAGATGTTGGAGAAATGTTTGTTTCCATCAGACTGTCAGGTGATTTCAGGAAGGTTGTGTCTGCAGGAGGTCGGGCTGTGACCGCAGACGGAGCTGGAGCTGTGGCTGCGTCTGCAGGAGCTGTGGCTGCGCCTGGGGCTGCAGGAGGTCGGGCTGTGACCGCAGACGGAGCTGTGGATGCGCCTGCGGCTGCGTCTGCAGGAGGTCGGGGTGTGACCACAGACAGAGCTGGAGCTGGAGCTGTGGCTACGGCTGCAGGAGGTCGGGCTGTGACTGCAGACGGAGCTGGAGCTGTGGCTGCGTCTGCGGCTGCAGGAGGTCGGGGTGTGACCGCAGACGGAGCTGTGACTGCATCTGCAGGAGCTGTGGCTGCGCCTGCTCCTGCGTCTGCAGGAGGTCGGGCTGTGACCGCAGACGGAGCTGGAGCTGTGGCTGCGTCTGCGGCTGTTGGAGGTCGGGCTGTGACCGCAGACGGAGCTGGAGCTGTGGCTGCAGGAGGTCGGGCTGTGACCGCAGACGGAGCTGTGGCTGCGCCTGCGTCTGCGTCTGCAGGAGGTCGGGCTGTGACCGCAGACAGAGCTGGAGCTGTGGCTGCAGGAGGTCGGGCTGTGACCGCAGACGGAGCTGTGGCTGCGCCTGCGGCTGCGTCTGCAGGAGGTAGGGGTGTGACCACAGACGGAGCTGGAGCTGGAGCTGTGGCTGCTCCTGCGGCTGCAGGAGGTCGGGGTGTGACCGCAGGCGGAGCTGTGACTGCGCCTGGGGCTGCAGGAGGTCGGGCTGTGACCGCAGACGGAGCTGGAGCAGCGGCGCTGGTTGGTCGTCTCACGGTTCCAGCTGATGTCCTGATCCGTGGAGTTGAAATGCTTTGGCTCGTCCGGATGTTTGGCGTCTCATTTGACGGACGTCCTGTAATGAAGCCTGGAGGCCTGGAGGGCATCGGTGTGACCGCCACGGAGGTCGTGACCTTTAACGTTGTTGACGATGTTCTGCTCAGATGTGGCGAAGCTGAAGAAATCAGGAGCAAATAATGGAACCGTCACGATTTCTGTGTAGTTTCTTGTGTAAATATTGCGGTAAACGTGAAACAAGACAAAACTAACAGATTGTTTCACAAAACATTTTCCAATTTTATAAATGAACCAATCTGACAGAGCAACAAGCCAGTCAATATTCATCAATATTCAGTAATTATTGACTTAAACAAGTTCTTGTCTCTTGCTGAAAAGTTACAATAAGTTAGTTTTGTCTTGTGATTTTGCACTTTGACCTCTGAAAACTATAAACTAGTTTTTGTAAAGGCAACAAGTTTCCTTACAATTTATGGACTTTACATCTGTTTTGATGGATTCATATTGTTATTTTCACAGGATTTTTTAAAGGTTTTAAATCTAATAATCTGGTTTTAAGCACTGGTGTCCCGCAGAGCTGCGTTTGATCACGTGGTTAACTTCACTGCTTCATAGCAGTGAAGGAATCAAACTTGTGAAATATGCAGATGAAACTGAGGTTAAACCAAATAATGGACATTTATCCAGAAACAGATCTGAACAGCTTTAGACGTTTTTGAAAAGTGAAATGACCAAACCTGACCCTGAGCGGCGGAGGAACAGGAACATGATCTGAGGTTTAGATTAACATCTGGATCAGAGCTGAATAATCTGATTTTTAAGTCCTGTAAAGACGCAGTCCGCTCACCAACAGGAAGCCGAATGGAGGAGATGTTAGCCACTTTAAAAAAAGACAGAAAGGTCAGGGGTCAGATTTTAATGTTCCTGTTTGATGTAAAATTCACTTTAATAAAGCTGGTATTGTTTGCTAGGTTATGTGTGAAAACATGGCAGAAGAAACTGTGTTGCATAAAAAAGACCAAAATAATTAAAATCAAACAACTTTAAAGACGTTTAAAGTTTATGGAAATAAACTGAAGATGAAAAATCTGAGAAAACAAATGTTTTAATTTCTGTATGTCTGTTAGCTTTAGCTAAATCTGGCAGCGTTCAGAAGCTAGCATGATGCTACGTTAGCCGCTACAACCTATAATAAGTTACATTAACAAATAAAAGTTTACAGTTTTAGTCACACAGTTCAAGTCTTTTTATATAAAACAAGTTTTTCTGTAAAACTATTTAAAGTATTTGATTCACAACCTTCAGTGAATAAAACAGAAACAAATTTAGAAATGAATACGATATATTTTTCCATATTTGTTCTTTTTATTTTATTCAGACTTTCAGGTTTATGAAAAGCAAACTAAAGCAGTTTATCTGAAAATGTAACATTTTAAACCGTCACTGATTTTAATCCATTACCCAAATATTACAAATTCATGTTTTCCTCCTTAATTCTTATGATAATTTGGGAAGTTTTTATTTTATACAATTTTAAGCCTCTTAAAAACGCAAATAATATAAATTCTGGTCTTGTAAGAATAATCTCTGCTTTAAATGGTTAAAGTTTGAAACAAACAGCAGGTTTATTTAGTTTATAATTAGTGCATCTGATTTTCTCTTCAGTTTATTTCCAATCCAGTTTCTGGATTAAATCTTGGGGCAGATTAAACAAACCTCTGTTCGGTCCTTCAACAATCGTCTGGTTGAACAGCGGCGTGACGGAGCCGTCGTCCCAGAACCCGCTCACCTCTCTGCCTGGACAAAACGCACTTTAATCAGACAAAAGGCTCCAGAAATATTCACTTCCTTTAGAAAAATATAAATGTTTTTTCCATCAACCTTAAAAACATGACAGATTATTTCTGAGTGAAAGTCGCCGCAGCAGATCTTTACCTACCCGTCTTCCCCGCCATCACACAGATGTAGATGCAGTCGGAGTCGTTCCTCTGGCTGACTGAGACACAAACAGGAAACACATCAGACGTTAAACATCTTCAAGTTTCCAGTCAGAGCTGAAAGCTGAACTTTAATCGTTCCAGATTAAACCGATGAGTCAATATTCTGCATATTGATCCTCCTAAATAACTTCTGTCTTTCTCATTCTTGTCTTCTTAGATCATTCTCAGATCATCAGCCAGGAAATTATTCCTGGATCATTGGAGGAAGAAACATTTGATCCAGTTCATCACTCATTGATTAAATTTAATATATTTGCTCTGTTTTTCTGCAGACCTTGAATTTGTCCGGGATGTTTTTCTTGGACTAAACCTTTAGACGTTGCCTCCTGACTGGGCCTGCAGAAGGACCCAGTTCGGTCAGTCTCGCTCAAAAACCCTCCAACGAGGCAGAACCAGAACAATTCTGAGAAATATGGGCCAAAATTCCCACATAGCTGGAAAAAACTCACTGCAAGTTACATAAACCTTCATTTCAGTTGTTTCTGCTACGAGGCAGCGTGGACTGAAGAGCAGAAACACGTCAACATATTTTTACTCAAGTAAGAGCAAAAACTAGTCATCCAAGAAGTTACTCAGGAGTAAAGAAGTATTTGGTAAAAAGTACAAAGTAACTGATCAAAGTATCAATCATTTAATATTTAAAAATGTTTCTATTAAGTGGAAATTTTCTTGTTTTAAGGAGGAAAATGACAAAAATTCAGTAACAAAAAATAACAAAATTAAGCAAATACATTTTTTCCAAATCAGTTTCTCAATAAAAAACTTATTAAACTTTAACAAAAAGTTAAAAATGTTAAAGATCTGGTGAGTTTCTGGTTGAAACATGTTTGTTTTTCCTTCAGTGAGAAGAAAATCCAGAAATTTTATTCAAGTAAGAGAAAAAATACTTCATAATAAGACTAATCAAGTAAAAGTAAAAAGTACATTGTAGGAAAAATACTTCTAAAAGTACATAAAAAGTTGCGTAATTGAGTAAATGTATCTGGTTTTAATCTGAGCTGCTGAATCTGGTTTTAATCTGAGCTGCTGAATCTGGTTTTAATCTGAGCTGCTGAATCTGGTTTTAATCTGAGCTGCTGAATCTGGTTTTAATCTGAGCTGCTGAATCTGGTTTTAATCTGAACTGCTGAATCTGGTTTTAATCTGAACTGCTGAATCTGGTTTTAATCTGAGCTGCTGAATCTGGTTTTAATCTGAGCTCAAGCGGAAGCGGTCGGCAGCGACGGAGGCGTCTGGGTTCGGCTCACACCTGACAGGATGGAGGAAGACCTAAACAGCTCCTGGAGGTAACTGGTTGAGTTTCCCATCACGTCCAGAAGGATGGCGGTGAAATCTTAGGATGAAAAGGTTCTGATGAGAAGAAGAGCTGCAGGTTGGGGTCGGGGAGGTCGACGGATCCTCACCGCTCAGGTCGTTTGTGTCGTTGGTGACGCAGTAGCAGAACCGCCTCCTGAACAAACCGCTGTCTAAACTCTTTACACTGGAAACTAAAACACAGCAAAACAAAGAGAAATGGTTTATTTAATATTTGTTTTATCACCAAGATAAATTGGTCCAAAGATTTGACTGCAGCTATAGCACACTCACACCACCAGGTGGCGATATTTACACATGCTGGCGGTGAGGCCTGCAGGCGCTGCAATAAACATGTTGATGGTTTGAGAAGAAGTGGATCATATTTACTGTTGTAAACCAGCAGGGTGAGTTTATGCAGGTCCAGAGGGCTGAAGGACGAGACGCTGAGCAGAGAGAAGAGCTGCCGGGAGCCTGCAACACATTCAGCATCACCGGGTCACAGAACCTTCACTTCCAAAAATAACAAAGAAATTAAAACAATAACGAGATGCATTTAGCACATCAGCAGAAATATCTATAAATTACAACCAAAATCACCTTTTTATTGCACAAAATCACAAAAACAATCATGAAAAGCTGGAGGAGCTGAAAACATGTTCAAGATTAATTTGAAGGATTTATTTATATTTTAACAGCTGCATTCTGGGACAACCTTTAAGAACATTCATGGTCCTGGTTTGGCCCAGAAGGAAAATGAGTTTGACATCCGGATCTAGAGAAACGTCGTCTTCTTCCCTCAGCGGCGTTTCAGCATCTGCACAACGTCTCGGGCTTCTGTTCTGCACATTTTGCACCGGAGTCCTTCAGGTCAAAGGTCAATTATCCCTGATACTGACCAGATAAACTTTTGAATTCAAAGAAATGCAACAAAAAAAATCTCTAAAAATGTTCCAGTTTCAATGATTCTCAAACCTAAAAGAAGAAATCTTTGGTCTGATTGAACGTCAGTGAGAAAAAAGATGATTTTATTCAAATATTGAGGTTAGAATCTAATTTCCTCCAGTAGAGCTGCAGCCAGTCTGTCAGGATTTTACTCAAACTATCAGACGAACAAACCAAACCGGTTTGTAGGGAACTAAACCTGAGAGGATTCCACGTTTCACACCAACATCTACGTTTCTTTAAGCGTCTCCTGCCATCAAAGTGGCATCTGAAGGATGGAAACGGATCCGGATCCGGAGCGGCGATGCTGCCACCACGTACCGGACTGGCTGGAATGTATCAAGGCGTTGACCAGCGGCGTGAGGTCGATGGCGGTGGGGTCGATGGCGGTGGCGTCGATGGCGGCGGGGTCGATGGCGGTGGCGTCGATGGCGGCGGGGTCGATGGCGGCGGGGTCGATGGCGGTGCGGTCGATGGCGGCGGGGTCGATGGCGGCGGGGTTGATGGTGGCGGGGTCGATGGCGCTCTCCGCTGGGATTTCTGGGAGGTGAAGCAGAGAGACGAGTCAGACGGAGATGATTCAGAATCATCGATACGAAGTCGCATCTAAACAGGGAGCAGAAATCAAATGATATGTTTTAGATTAATAAGAACAACTCAGAACACAAGACGTGTTCAACCAAGTCTTGGTTTTATGGTTATTTTAGCTGCTTTTAAATGTTCTGGGAAAGAATCTTTACTTTCAAGAAAACACAATGCAAGTTCTAGAAAACTTTCTAAGCGCCTTGAAGTTTCACCAGCACGTTGTGAAAAACATGAGCGGCGCTCTCTACGTTCTGAGAAACGACCTTCAGGTTTCTGTAGTTTACAGAAAACAATCTGCATAAATCCATGCAAACAATCAGGAAGTTCTGCAAAATGTTCTGAAAGTTCTAGGAAAGGATCCAGATTGTGGAAAGTGTCCTGCAGAACCTTCTGCATCCCATAATAGATCCGTTAAGTTCAGTAGAAAAACTCAAGAGTTCAGGTTGTTTGTGTTAGTTTTGTAATCCTGTAAGTTCCAGAAAGTTCAGGAAACTTATGAGCTTCATCCTGTTTCTGAATTTAATTTTAATATTTTACAGAAACATTATTAATGAAACTAAAGAAGTTTTGCAAATTAAACAGAAAGAAATGTAACGTTTATTTTTCATTACAGGAGATAACGGAGTATTTGCTCATTTTGTGATTGTCAGTTATTAAAATTTATTGAATAATTTATGTCAAGTTTTAAATTTATCAGGAGAAATTTGTAATAAAATGTCTTTGAAAGAGAGAAAATACCTGAGAAATGATTAAAGTCTCTCTTGTGTCGCTCGTCTTGCATCCTGTTTCTACAATCTGCACAGAAACAAAAATTACAACTTTTATAAAGATTTATATCATTTCTTCACAGCAAACATGAAAACTATAGTGAGATCTTTATAGTTCTAATTATTTTTGTTATTTTCTGCTGTTATATTCATGCATAAATAGTCTAAAAACACCAGTTTTTCCACAAATAGAAAGTCAACATTCACTAAAACATGTTTTCATTATTTTCTGATAAATAACAAACTTTGATGGACCAACCTTGGCTGAGGAGGATGAGGAGTGAAGCTGCAGAAACACAGGTGATGAACCAGAGGCGAGGAAGAAGCAGAAACCTCCTGAGAGCTGCCATGATGCTGCAGAGCGTCGAACAGGCGGCTGCAGCAACACGGCGGCTGCAGCAACACGAGGAGGAAAAGAAAACCTTCAAATCCAGCAGAAATTTTTCAACCCTCAGCAGAATCTCTGCAAAGAAAAACCAGGAAGGGGAGACCTCACCGCGTGTTTCAGCCGTGCAGAATGAAACCGTCAAACCTTTCAGAGAGTCACACACACCGGCGGTCAGAGGATTCAACTAGGCCGTTTTCTCCCCTCTGAGCAGCAGCTGTTGGCAGCAGGCCGGCGGCTTGGAGAGATCAGAATAATTCAGATCCTTCACCACCTCCAACAGCTCGCTGTAAGAAACACCAGACCTCCAGGGAAAACTGCAGAAAGGCTGCAATTCACAACACTGACCTGCAGGGGGAGCAAGAGAGACTAACGCTGAGAACACAGGAATATTTCATAAAGTACATTTACTTCTGTTAATGTCCACCAGGGAGGAGGAAGTTAAGATCATATCTAAATAGTTTTGATCCAAATGGAAAGATGAAAATCTGCAGCACCACTGAGTCCAAATCAAAGTTCTGATTTCACCAGGAGTGGTGTAGTCAAAGCCCAGAAGTTAACCTGACAGGAAATGTGTGCAGACGTCGTCGCACTCTGATTGATTTGGAGAAGGAAGAACAAACATTACCAAGTTAAGAAGCTGATATTTCCCACCAGCAGAAACCAGAGGAATCAAGAATCAGTTTACGGTTCTGGACGCTGCTGCTGGATTTTATTTAACAAGAAAAACTTTTTCTCCAGAATCTTCAGCTGATCCAAAACTCTGCAGCCAGATAAAATGATCCGATCTGCAGGAGGTTTCATTCCTGTTAAACCGGAGACGTTTCTCCCCACTGTGGCCCTGTGCTTGTTCAGGATGTCAGAGCGCAGAGGGAAAACTGAGCGTCTTCAGTCAGAGGCTTCTTCAGATTCGCTGTAATACAGACTGCTACAGGAGATCTTCCCACCAGCAGCCCTCACTGTCTCTTTGAAGAGTCTGAATTAATGAGCTACATTTAAACTTCCCTTTGGGATCAATAAAGTATTTTTGAATTTTTGTTTTGAATCTACAGTTTTCTTCTACAGATCAGTTGATCTGAATTTCATTTGAACCAATCAGTTCAAAATAAAAAACAAGATGAAACAAAGACGAAGTCTAAACTCAGACATCGATCCTCAACCTGCTCAGTGACCAGAAAGTACCGGGAACTATTTTCATAAATTATTACTCAGTTTTTGTTTCCTGGTCTGGAGCGGAGCGTGAATTATTTCAGCCTGAGAAAAACTTTTACAGTGTAGTTAAACGATCAGCAGGCGGCGTTGATGTCGGGTCGTTAAACGTGAGGAACCAGAGAGGGAACGGATTCCTCCGGAGGAAACGTGACGTCTCCCAGAAAATAATCCACAACGAGACGAGACCAAGATCTGCTGCAAACGGTTCTGGTTCTGATCAACAAACATCCTGTGGAAAGAGCTGAAGGTGAATATTAATTATGATGCAGATTTTCAGCCAATTCCAGGAAACGAATCTTCAGCTGCAGAATTTATGAAATAAAACTAAAAGACAACAAACAATAAAAACAACAACAATTAAAAACAGCAACAGCTGCAGACATGATGCAGCTAAAAAGAAAACAACTACAGTAAGAGCAAAAACTCGGATCAGAACCACCGGATCTTAACTGAACAGAACCAAACTGAGCCTCTGGTCCAATGATTCACAGAAACCTGGAGAAAATATTTCACTAGTTTTCATTTTGCTCTACAAAGTTTTAATATGTTGAATTTAAAATGCAGCATCACAAAAACTAAATGATTCAAACGTCCAGGTTTTTGATTTCACCAAATTCAACAATCAAACATTTTCCTTCATATTTAATATTTTAACTTTGTGGAAGAGAAAAACTCAAGAAAATCCCACAGATTATAAACTTTAAAAGATTCAGTGATATTTATGTAAATAAAACCGAAGCAACAAAAACAGTTCAGACTAAAGTTTTATAAAAATAACCTGCAAGTTTCCAGGGAGTTTAATGGGAGCAAAGACAAAGTTTCCAAATACTTAGAAGTAAAACCACTCAGAAAATGTTCAGTTTATTACTTTATTAATAACTGGTGCAATTGAAAACACAAAAATAAAAAAAAATCAAGTAAGAATACATTTGCATATTATATCATAAAAACAACAAATCCAAAGTGGTTTAGAATCAAAACAGCAACTTTAGTTGTTTTTTTTCCCAAACTAATGAGAAATAAATGAAATGATGCAGAGCTCTGAAGGCCACTAGTGTAAAATAGTCCAAACATTCCTTAAATTAAACTGAATAAAAACTGTTTCTGTAAGAAGCTGCCGTCTTTTCCTCACGTAAATCAGTCTGAGAACGGAGACGTCTCTAACGTCCTCCTGCGGGGACAGAGTCCCGCCGCGCCGCGCCGCGCCGCAGACAGGTTCGCGTTGGGAGTTTGACGGCCTCAGCGAGAAAAGCATGAGATAAAATCATAACTGCAAAAGGCCAAGGCACAAATAATTAGTAGCAATCAAAACGTCCAGTAACATTACGGGTTGAGTGCAGGACGCTGAAAACAAACATTCATAAAAACAACATTTCATCGAGCCGTATTGCCTTCTGAACTACATGGATGCCATAAAGTGCTCCTTTTCATCACAATTATTAAACACACAAAGAAAAACGGCGTGAGTTTGATGCATGCTTATCGTTATGAAACAGTTTGATGTCATCATGGTTTTTCTTTTTAAATTATCCGTTAAAGTGGGCCGGCTTTTATCCTCCTGCAAAAAACAGAAATATGAGCCGCATGTTTTCCAAATTCATCCGAGGCGCGACGGTGAGTCCAGATGTTTCATTTTCACTCATTCACCAGCAGAACCATGCAGAAAATGTTACAACGTCTGTTCAGATATTGTTCTGTGGAAAATGTAAAAACTACGCAGCATTTCCACCGTACTGTAAAAATCAATTCCAATTTTATACAATCAGCAATAAAAATTAAAGTCCAAGAAACAGAGAAATGAAAAAATAATTTTCCCTCATTACAACCAGAAACAATCTGGACGGGAAGCAGAGTTTGACTTTTAAATGGTAACGAAACTTGAAAACAATTCAATAGTTTAAATGAAAATTAAAAATCAATCAATGAAATATATTGATCCAGTTCTTATGTTCAGTCTGAAAGTGACAAAAATACAAAAACCAAGTTACAATTAATCAGCAAAGAAACAAACAAGAAGAAATTTCTCCTGGATTCAGACATTTTTATCTTTAAATCAAAACTCTGTTATGATGCGAAAACAGCAAATCACCGATTTTAAACATTTTAAATGTCATGAATGACGAGGGAAAAACTTCACATTAAAGCAAAATGAACAGAAAATATTTGATTTGACAAAATAAAAACAGAAAGAAATTACAGAGAGGAACATAGATGTTCTTATAAAAGACCTGCTGACCAGATAAAATAACTATTTAGAGGAAATATTATCATTATTGTGACTTTTAGCAAATAGAAACAATTTAGGTAATTCTAACTGAGCTGAAACAAAATACGTTTAATCTGATTTAATTTAATTTTATTACAAGCCATCAACAGAGTTCTGACAAACTTTTACTAAATGTTGGCTTGTATTAAAATAACAGGTAGTTTGCATTAAATTATTTGAATTTATGACGTTTTCTTTGCTTCTCTTGAAAAGGTTTCAGATAAACCGGATAAAATCAAAGACATGCAGTAACAAATAAATAAAATAAAAGAGCAAAAATATGGACAAAAGTTTCTGACGTAATAAAAACTCAAAATCAATTTAATTCAAGTGAGAATAAATTAAAGTGACAATTTTTCACTGCAAAAAGTAATGCTAGCATTTTATTTTGAAACACTGTTTTTACTGAATATTTTCAGTAGGTGAAATAAAGAGAATTTTTATTTTATAATTTTGGTAGCATTATTCTTTTCGCAGTTTGTTTCCCGTCATGGAAGACATTTTCTCTAATTAAAAAAATAAATTTTTGATGTCGACTCTTTCATACTTCGGTCAGTCAGTTTGAAAGGAAGCCACACGTTGAATTTCAGATGGAAGAAATAAGTACAACAATAATTTAAAGATGTTTTATAAACTAAAACTGAAGTGCAAGGCAAAGATATTGTTGTGCAAAACATTTTAAAGAACAATAATGAACAAGAAAATACATCAAAACATTTAAAGTTTAAACCAGAACAAGAAGAAAAACAGACAAACAGTAAAAACTTTACATGTTGGGTCTGATTGTTGCAACTGAGCCGAAAACAGCAGAAACCATCTGAACCGGATTCACAGAGTTTAAATCACGTTCATAAACTGTGAGGTGAACTGCAGGCGAAGTGTCTGAAACACTAAATCATGAATGACTGAATCATTCTGGACGGTGCTTGAGGCACAATGAATGAATGAATGAATGAATGAATGAATGAATGAATGAATGAATGAATCTCTACAGGGATACAGATTACTAGATTATCCTGTCTAGTAGTAGGATAATCCTATAACATTTTGTGTTTATAGAAGTGGCTTAGAGGAACAGATTATATTTGTTGTACAGCAGATTAAGCAGATAGTCGAACGTCTCACCCATTTCACTGGAGTTGCTTCTGATCCAGAGTTACTGCGACTTTAAAGGAACAGTTTGAATTTTTACCGCTGGGTTTGATGAGGTATCTATAAGAAGTCAGTATCTTACCAGTACCTTCAGTCAACTCTCTGTTACTATACTGCCTTTATTTTTAAGGGCTGCTAAATGTATCTGGGTCCAAAACTCCCATCCCAAAATAACATAGGATGGAATAGTGAATGTGAAGTTTCAGATTTATGCTCCAACATTTAGCATAGTTTCAAAATTAGCAGAACATAACTGTAAAGTTAAATGTTATCTGTTTGCTTCATAGCTAACTGCAAGATTAGCTTGACTGTTAGCTTGGTCGGTTACTAATTCCACAGTTACAACAAACGTTAACTTGGAAATAAAGTTGGCAGACAGTCAATCTGACCGCATGTCTGTTAGCCCAACTGCTAGCTTGACAGCTGTGGATTTTCCATTAGCTTTATAGTTGTCTTGCTTATAGCTCAACACCGAGATCAGTAGTTAAACATTAGACATTAAACTCTGCCCTGCTAATTCCCTGTTAGCATGACATGTTATTTATTAGCACAACAGTTAGCCTAATTCATCCTGCTACAGTTACCTCGTGTATAGCTTCATAGCTAGGTTAACAGTTAGCATGGTAAATAGACTATGACAATAAGATTGAGTGTTAGCATGACAATTAGCTTGACAGGAAGTTAGTATAACAGATAAACAGTTAGCTTTTACAATTAGACTGTGAGCTTTATAACTAAATCAACTGTTTGCATGACAGATTCACTGTTAGCCTAAGAGTTAGCTCAACTGTTAATTTGTCAGTCATCTTGCTGGTTAGCTTGATAGTTAGCTCAAGATTTAGTCTGACGCGACTAGCTTGACATCAAGTATCAACATTTGAAAGTTAACATGTCGGTTAGCACAACCAAGCTGCTTCTTTATTAAATTGAACAGGAACAGTGAAATTTGTTGTTATTCAAGCTGGAGTGAACCGTACTTGTTCTCATACTTCATAAGAACTTAATGGCAGAACGTTTGTTAATTCCTAACGAGTCGCTACTCGTTACAGTGTTTGTATATAACAGAATACATTAGAGTTCTGGCCTTATGTATCAAGCACAAACTGCAAGAACCTTCAAATGCAGGATTTTACTAATCATTTATAAAGCTCTACATCAACTGTTAGCTCAGCACTTAGCACCACTGCTAGCTGAGGGTGATCTTGCCTGTAGCTTCAGAGTAAACTGAACCATTAGCCTGACTTAAAGCTGTTCTGTTTGACAGTTACTGTGAATTTCATTTGTAATCAGAAGTAAAAATCTGAATCCAAGTTTAAAATTAATGAGAAATCCAAATTCAGTCTGAACTGTGAAGTCAGAGGTTTTGGTGCAACAGGCAAACTTAGCAAAGTTTTCATAATTTTTATTAAAATCAGTCACATATCCTGCTGAATAAAATATGTTTGTCAGCATATTGTTTAGTCTATAACTGCATAAAATACAATGACATTAGCTTGTATTGCAAGTAGCAGTGAGTCTGGTCCCTGAGCACAACAAGCAAATCATAAAGGTTTTCTGACCAACAAACAGTCCATGGTGAAGAGTGTTAGCTCAACTGTTAGCTTTACAATTAGCTCATTTATTATCTTGAAAATTAGTTTGAGAGTTGGCTTTTCTGTTAGTGTGACAGCAACTATTAATTATATTCACTACCTTCACACTAACTAATGTCCTTAACGAGTCACTGAGATCACACTGAGTCCAATCTAGTAGGTAAAAAAACTGACTACTTATAGCTACTCCATACAACCCCATTAAATTAAAACTATTCCCTATAAGTTATAAAATTCTTGACTGCTGAGTGAATTGAGGAAACATGTTCTTATGTCTCAAAAACAGTTTGAATGCACCTCCAAGGAGTTTTGCTTTTCCCTAATAAATCTACATTTTCTTTTTAAAATATACAGCAGATCTACAGCGCTTCAAAAATATAAAACCGTAAGATTGTTAAATAGAGTTTATAGTAGAAGTCATAAAAGCAGAGCAGAGGCTTGGTGATAATTCAAGTCTTCAGATAAAGTTTAGTCAGGTTTTACATCACAATCTGTGATTCTACAGATAAAGTAGTAAAATCAGTTCAGGCCTCAAAATGTTGTTCATAACATCCAGATTTCAAAATTACAAATAGAACAAGATTTAATTACAATTAACAAACTTTAAGTATATAGAAATGTCTTATTGCAAAGTAGAATACATAACATTTCCTACACTACATTTATTAAGGCCTAGTATATTTAAATAATTGTGAACCATTTTAGAGCAATTCAAGCAGCTCCATAACAAAGCTAAATATCAATTTATTTTATCATATAATAACTTTGTTTAACTTTTCAAAATATATAAAAAAGATTAAGCAGCAGATTTAATTACTTTCTGAATAAGTACATTATTTTCATTGATAGCAAAAATAGTTAAGATAATTAAATTTTAAAACATGCACCAGCTAATCGCAGTAAAATTACAACTTTATTGTTCCACTTCAGGCAGCGATTACAGGAGGATTTATTCCATTTTTACAATTTATTGACTTGATTATTTATTATAGAAAATTGAAAGCGAAGCATTGCTTTCCTTCCTCTTCACAATTATGCACTACTTTGTGTTGGTTCATCATAAAATCCCAGTAAACTTTAGTCAAAATGTTCTAAAATTTATATTTTTGTCTTTAGCAAGAAAAACCTCAGAGTTCAAAACGGCAACATTAACATGGACGAATGTAGAAAACTTTTAAAAACCTTCAGATTTAACTTTTTAAAGCTGTTTACATTTCAGAAATAGGTTTATGGAGCAACGTTTCCTATAAATCAAGCAAAAACTGAGAATAATAAATTATTCAGGAAATTCAAAATAAATTAGAATTAATTATATTTCTCTGTTTGGGGTCGTTTTAGGGAACGTTTTGAATAAATCTCAGCTGAGAAATTTGAAAATGCTACATTAAAGTTGGAAATGCAGGTTCTGTGTGCGAGTTATTTTTTTATTTCAAATTTATTTTCACATTATGAAGTTTTCTAATCCTTTAAAATTGTATGTCAGAAATATGAAGACTGAAATCTAAGATCTGCACACAGCCGGATCATTTAAAGGTTAAAACAGCTTTTATAAAGATGTTTAAATGTTTTTTTTACTGCCCAAAGATTCTTATGATAGGATTAATAAGTATTCACAGCCTCTGAATTTGCTGCAGCCTCAGATTTTCCTGTTTTTTCTCTACGTGTTTCGAGGCCCAGCAGGAACCTGGTGGTTCTTAGAGCTTTTCTACATGTTATAAGTTTATATCCAGCCACTTTACCTTCATGACTTTCTGCTCTGTTCTGTACTGTGAAACTTGTCACACTTTTTATTTTACCTCATTTGTTTGTCCAAACAAAGGTTTGCATGTTTCTGGTCTGTCCTGTGAATCTGACGCTCCAGCTACATCCGCTAACAGCAGCGATGGACGACGAAGCCGCGTCTCTCTGGGGTTAACGTCTGTATAAACGACCTGATTGGATGCTGGAAAAGACCATTGTTGTGTTCAAGTTGTGCTAAAAGGAGTTAGCCTATCAGGGAGGCTATGTTAGCCTAAAATAGCATCTCAATGCTAAACATGTAGCAGCTAATGCTAATGTTAGCATCCACAGTCCAGGACTTCCTGGATGGAATAATATTTTGCTCCAATCTGATGGTTTAATAAACTAAATAACAGATTAAAAACTATAAAGCTCTTAGTTGTTGCTCTTATTTCTATTTATTAAATAATTTAGCAGCAAAAATGGGTTTTCAAGAGAATTTGTTGCTTATTCTGTCAATATACAGTTTTAAATTAAACAATGAATTAATTACAGACCCTGTAATTAACTACATTAAAAAATGTAATGGAGTCAAACCGCCGTCATCCATGGAGCTGAATTTATCGCCAGTGCTTTAACGAATCAGTAGTGAAAATGTATAAACCTGTCACGGTTAAACCTTTACATTTACTTCAACTTTACAAAATAGTTTAATAAAGTGTTTTCACTTTGTCATTATGGAGACTTTTATTTTTAAGAATACCACACTAAATCTGAGGAAACATGGAAAAAGCAAAGGGGTGTAAATACTTAGCAGTATGTTTATATGTATTACACATGTTGGCCAACATTATGTTAAATGTTTTATGAAATGAGAGACGGTTCATATCCCTGAATTCATGTGCCAGCAAAGCATCAGAAATTTAGTGTTTCGAATATTTTCTGACTGTAAGTTTGTAAATCTGAGATGACTTCCAGCAAAAACAAAACAACATAAATGTAAGAAGGTTGGATCAAACGACGAGACAGACGGTTGGTGAGGAACAAGAACAGACAGGAGACTTTTGGTTCCAGTGTCGCCCTCTAATGGTCACCCCAGGAATGGTGCAGCATCATGCAAACCATGCAGAAACAAGGATGTCTTCATATAAAAAATAAGTGTTACAAAATGGCATAGCAGGTATAAGTTTCCATTCAATCTCTGTTCTTTTTCCTGATATATCCTAAAATTTGCAGTGTCTACACTAAAAGTCGCATGCGTCACATGCAGTGCGGTTGGCTTTGCAGCAGTAAAGCTTTTGGGTGTACATATTTTGTATAATGTTCTTTTTTTAGCTAAATTTTCGTGAAGAGTGCGCTGTACAGAGTTTTTTCTTTACAAACGGTCTGCTTTCCTTTTTTTGTTTTGCCGTTGGGGCGGACTCGTTGCCTGGTCTCCGCAGGTCGACGGCCAGTCGTTCAGAACGCGCAGCAACGAGGCGGATTAGACGCACCTTCGTCCCAAAGATTCGGCCCAAAGGTGTGGCTTTGACCCAGCGTTCTGGGTTTTACAGGCATGGGTTGGATTTAAGGTCTCAGAGTCGAGGTGACATTGTGTTTCAGGGCGGCGTGTTCCACTCTGCGTCCCCGAACCCCTCGCCGGTGGAGGAGAGGGGCAGGGCGCCCCCGCTGGGCGTGAAGGGGTCCGTGTCTGTGTCCGTCTCGCCCTCAGCCAAGTAGCTCGGCCTGGTTCTCGTCCAGCTGGCCTCCCCGGCCGCCACCGCCGCCCCCATCGGCAGGTCCAACCCCGCCTCGCCCTCCCGCTCCCCGGAAATGCTGAACCCGCTGGGCGAGCGCTCCAGCTCCTCGTGGTTCACCGACAGGAGCGAGAGCGGCGAGTCGCCGCCCCGGCCCCCTGTGGTCCTGCCCCGTCCCGCCGACAAGTCCTGCAGGGAACTGATGGGCAACACGGTCGGCCGCTCCGTATACGTGGGGATGGCGGGCGGCGCCGCGCCGCATGCCAACCCGACCCCCTGCCTGCCGCCTCGCCCTCTGCTGCAGGTCGAATTCGCTTTGCTGACAGGCACCTGGTATGACATCTGAGGGAACACCTCGGAGTAGTTGAGGAAAACCCGGCGGATCTCACCGTTCGCCGTCTGGTCGCAGGCCTCCAGGGTCATCCGAGCGTCGCCGGCCGAGTCCACCTGCAGGTGCTCGGTGTGCTGGATGTGCATGTCCACCAGGAAGTCCAGCTTCTTCTCCATGTCCTCCACCTGAGACAGACACACATCCGTCCATGAGCTCAGCAAACTGACCCGCTAACACCAAAGCTCAGAACCATGAAGGACACGATCAGCCGCTTCTCCAGGTTCTGAACAGAAATATGTTTCATTCCTCATTCAGAGAAGAAATTCATGGATTTAAAGGTTTTCATGACCTTGAACTATGAATAAATGTAAATATAATAGGAACACAACTAAAGCACACCAGAGTCCATAGGCCATTATAATCAGACCATTATATTCAATTTGAACCCTCACCTGCCTCTCCACCCTGACAAATCTACCCATCATGCTTTGGTCTTCAGTGTCTGGCATGGACGTGGCTTTGGCTAAGTAGGACTCATGCCTGAAACAAAGAGAAACAAGTACATGAAGATGGTGCCGCCATTACATGCTTGAACATTAGCGATGCAGAATGGTGTCGCAGTACCTGGGTGACTGACTGGATGGGTAGTTAAAGGGTGTTTTCTGGGGCTTCTTGCTTTTTGGGGTGAGGGGAGGTCCAGGGGCAAGAATCATGTCGATCCTTTAGAGAAGAAACACGTTGAACACGGCACATATGAGGCGTTTAGCAAGATGTACCCCTCCACATCTGTGTTGTGTCTGCTCACCTGGTCTGGAGGTATTTAATTCTGCAGAGCATGTCCAGATGTCCAGCAGAGTACTGCTCAATCACATCTTTGACATCGTAAGGCCTCAGAGTTTCCTTAAACCTCTTCTTGTTCAAGAGAAATTGCATGATCCTGTGAAGCAAAGTCCAAGATCAGGATTTCATTGTGGAACATAACTGCATCTGTTGAAGCTTTGCAACTTCTTGGACTTTAACCAACTAGTTACACCAACTAAAACAGTCGGTGTTCTCTACAACCCAAACAAGGTAGAAGAGTCATACAAAACCTGAAAACTCCTCAGGACATCCGTCCATTGTGGGGACTGGCTTCTATCTTCAACGGTCATTGGACACAAAGGGTTGTGCACCCTGGACAGGTCAGTGATCCATCACAGGGTAATGCAAACACTAAGGGCAATTCAGTGGAAAACAAACCTAACTTTCATGTTTTTGAATGCTGGTCATTGCTCAGATGTAAGATGCAAGTTCAAAGTCTGCAGTGGGTTGGTTGCTAGGGGGCGATGCCCCAAAACCACCAGGAGAAGATGTCAAAGAGGCATCAGATGCCTCAATCACCAAACGACTAACAACTACCAAACTTCTGGATCTCAGCTCTTTACCATATAGAGAGGTCATCCCAGATACTTGCATGTCTTTTTGTTTGGTCAAGATCCATATCTCACCACCCCAGTTAAAGACTGTAATGCAGATAGAGCAGCAAATTCAACACTGTTGACTTTGACTGGACTGGAGGGAACAACAAGAAAACAAGCACTCTGGATCTGCCCAGTCCTGTTCTTGTATTGGTGGCACTATCCTTTCAGTCTAAACTCGGTGCCCTTAAGTAGATAATGTTCATCGTAAGGACTGCCTGGTAAAGTGCTCAGAGTTCAGACAAATCTGCTCCAACATAGCCACTCTGTGCACAACGTCCAGTTTGGTTTAAACTGGTGTTTCCAGTCACTACCCTGCATATTTTAGATGTGTCTCTGTTCAAGATCACCTGATTCAAATGACTGCATGACCTCCTCTGCATGAAGATCTACAGAGGTCTGTTAATCATCCACCTATTCAAATCAGGTGAGTGGCAGAAAGGCCACAACTAAAACATGTAGGGTCCGTGAGGACTGGGGTTGAGAAACACTGGCTTAGATCCAAGTCCAGCCTGGCAAAATGCCATTTACTGAACAGTCGCCTGACAGGAGCTCCTTTTTCTAACCGCTCATTTCAGGCAAACCGTACACCGCCTCCTTTGGTATTAACACTTTCCCTACTTGAGTTCAATCCCATCATCCATCAGTTCTTTGACATGCTCGTCTTTGAGGCCTGTTTGCCACCCACTGAGCTGTTATCTTCAGCTCTTCCCAGAGTCCTCGGCTGCTGCAGGAGCTCCGGTGTTTGGCAGAAAGTCTTGGGGGTCCTGAAACCAAAACCCTTCATGTCTGAGTTCCCCTTTCAGGGAGTCATTCAGCCCCAGCATAATGGGGTGGGAGGAGGAAGTGCTTTCACAGGGTTAATCACTCATCTCACAGGTCTTCACGCTAGATTGAATTCCTGCATTATGTCAGCTGTGTGGCCTATAGATGCACCAGGAGACTGTTAACATGTGAGCTCTGGTTTACATCACTGATGTCGACACATCCAGCTTTGCTTTGCTGAAAGAAAGGTCACACTGAGCACACATGCTTGAACCTGAAGACTAATAACATTGTTACATGTGGAGCTGAGAGAAGTTTGCACTAAAAAACATTGAAGCCTTTATCTTGCTCACCAAAAAACGTTTTGATAAAAAGAAACATTTTAACTGGTAATACAGTGGAACTGATATAATACTGCCTGATTATTGCAACGTGCCAAGGTAGGACAGAGTGAATAGACTGCTATATATGAAAAGGTTGACCTAAAACAAACTTTTATTTCAGAACAGTAAGATAAACATCAAGGTTTTCAGAGCTCAATGATTCTGGGCTCCTTGTCCAGTGGCAGAAGGAAAACCTGTGACATGCAGGGCAGAACATGTTAAGACCATAACCTTCATGGTCATAACATGTTCATTTGATCAGGTTAAACCAGTTGGTGTTTTCTACAGACTCTGGTTGTTAAGCACTTTGATGATCCAGCTTCGGGTCTTTCTCCATGAAATCTACATGTCCTCTCTGGGCATGAATGGTTTTCTCTCTGGATTCTTCCTCGGAGTCTGAAAACATGACGGCTTCGTTAACTGATGTGTCTAAATTGTCTTCAGGTGTGAGTGAGTCCAGGATTGTGTGTCCTGTGAAGGACTGGTGACCTGTCCAGGCTGTCCCTCACCTCTCACCAATGACCGTTAGAGACCAGATGGGATGGACGGATGACTCGGTAATTTCCTTCCAAACCGTCAGACCTTCCTGTTATCTTCTGATGTGGCACTGATCACTGGTCCTCCAGGCTCTCTAACGTGGTTTCTGCTGAACGGTATGGCCTGGGTCAGTGTGCTGTGGTACGTACTGTTGTCTGTAAGCGGCCCATACAACCGTCCGTACCACTCCATTCCTGGAGACCCTCCAGTTGTAGGTCTACGGGAAAATGAGCAGAGCTGCAACACCGTCCTTTGATTGGGACATTAAAACGGTTTTCTTCATGTTTGTTATTGCTCTAGTATGACGCAACGGTAGGTGTTTGGGTTTAACCCAACACGCCCAATTAAAGTCCAACTGGTGGTGGAAACATTCTCTACTGGACATGAAATATCGTACCGACCCGCACCAACTCATGCCGTACCGCTCAGTGGAAACAAGGCAAAGACCTTTTCAGGTTTTCTCTCTAGACTTTGGATGATTGTTTTAATAGATTCAAGCTCAAAGTTCAGGATCACTGGAAAGTGAGAACGATTACTCCGGACCTGACTGCCCTGATGACCAGTTTCAGCGTCGGGATCATCTCCTCCAGGAGGATCTCTGGCGGGAAGCCCCGGTCCTCTAAGACCGGGTCTGCAAGGCCTCCAGCATCTGGAAGACAAACAGCAGACACCATAAAGTAAACTGACCGCTGGCGGTGACGTTGTCCTGCGGTCGGCACTCTGACCTTCAGCGCTCTGGCGCAGCGTGTAGGCCTTCATCCGGAAGGCGGTCCGGAAGCGTTCGCGGTTACTGAAGCCGGCAGGTTTGGGCTCCTTGGAGGGACTCTCCTCGATGGATTCGGCGTTAAGCGTGGGTTTCCTGACCATCCCCAATGACGGCCTCGCGTTGGAATTGCGAACGCGTTCCAGCAAACTCACTTTCTGACTGCGGTGGAGAGGAAAGGAGCAGGTCATCAAACCTTTAATATTTACATTGTGTGTTATGCTGACAATACTGAACAAGGACTCTTTTATAAAATGCAGAAATAGGAGAAAAGGGTGTTGACCACAACCATTAAGGCAGGACTAGCACTAAAATATACATATTCAAACATTTGTAGTAAGTATGAAAGAATTGTGTTAGGATTTCACAGCTGTGGCAAAAGTCTGCCAAAATATTTTCTTGCAAAATGTATTAACAACTACAATTATTTTAATCTGAAATGGACAAAAATAATGAATTTTTCCATGACATCCTATCAACCAATCAAATTTATTTATATAACACTTCTCAGTCATAAAAACACACACAGTCACCAACTGAGAAATCAAACATTACATTTTGTTTCCATCATCAAAATCATTAATATATGTTGGCCCATGTTCCATTTATTATGGTTTAAGATGGACCTGCATACTTCCTGCTTCTCAAACTGGAACATCTTTTTGCTTTACATCCTCAGAGTTTCGTCAGGATCTGCTGGTTCTGCATATCAGAGCTGCGCATCAGGCTGAAGGAAGCGGCGAAGAACCCAAGGAGATTGGTCTTGTGACAATATTTGGCAACACAAAGACGCTGCTTTCTGGGTAAAATAAGACTCCTGTGTCCCTTAGAAGAGGCGGGGAGGTGGAGCGGTAACCGGAGCCGCCAGCGGCCCAAACGAGGCCTCTGAAACGTGGAGCGCTCTCAGCGACTTTGCTCCCACAGCGGACACAATATGAGCCTCTATGTGGCCTCAGGGCAGAATAGGGACGGCAGATTACAGCGCTGAGAGACTGCAGAAAGGGAACGCTTTAAAGGAAGAGGGAATCTTCTTTCTGAACGCTCCTCGGCAAATAAAGAGCAGAAAATGGGATGTGATTATCCACAGATCTCTCTAAACGAGGCGACACAACAGCAGAAAATAACAAGCCCAGATAGTCAAAGAGCCAAAGTTTTGTGCTTATTTCCAACAACAAGACTAAACTTCATAGATAAAAGAGATCACAATAAACCGGAATGGAGAAGATCTGAAAGGATCTGCTGGCAGCAAGCAGCAAAACTCTCATCCAGCTCTCAGATGGAGGATCAGTTTCTGTTCACATTGCAGGGAAAAGATCCCAGATTAGCCACCAAACTGTTGAGAAACGCAAAACATCACAAAGAGCACAAAGCTCCCAGCGCTGCCCCAGTTCCTGGACGAAGTCCACCTCTTCGCTCAAAGCAACCAGATGAAGTCCGACCCAGATCCGTGTCTGGGTCTTTGTTCAGGATCGCATGTTTTTGTAGTTTCTGTGTTCTGAAAATTCATGCAGGTTTTTCCCAGCAGTGTGATAGAAAATGAAAAACAGAGATTTTTAAAAATCAGATTGTGTTATGAGGAGCTGAGAGAATAAATGAAACCACGAGAAGTGAGACGCAGGCGGAGCTGAGGAACGAGATTCGCTCAGAAAGACTTTAAAACCAAAACTCACTGGTCCATTTATCAGAAAACCAACCCATCACAACTCAGACCAGTTCAGAACGAGACAAAAATAAGTTTCAACAGTAAATCTGAACAGTTCAGCACCAAAAGTGATTAAAAGCATTTTTTATTTTCAAATATTTTCAGTGTAATTTTGACATTTTATGGGCTGTAGGAACTCATGACTGTCCCTGAGCTGATAAAGGGAAACCATTCTCCTCATTTCTGCCTTTAATTAATGAACCTGAACCGTCACCCATCATTCAGTCAGGACTAATGGACTCACTAATAAGTTCTCAAAAATCCTCAGCTTAATGTTAAAGTCAGAACGAGTGGCCGTTCAATATCAACTTCTTCCCAGAGTCATTTATCCGAGTCATGGATTAATATACGAAGCTATTTAGAGATTGGCTGGGTGGGATATTTTAGGAAATGTTAATTATTTTCTCTCTTCAGCTGGTGGCCTAATTAAAGTCTTTACTGTAGGCACAGCTCTGTAATTCACAGCGTCTCTGCAGGAGCTCAGTGACCTACCTCACCATGGCCTCCAACGTGTCCTTCCTGTCAGACAGAGAGGACAGAAAGTCAGGAAATAAACCAAACCTGGAAGATTACTCAAACTGTGGCATTTATCTGGAAAACCTCAAAGTCAAACAAATAAATAACTAGTAAATCATCCGACAGGTGCAAACGCAGCGTAAATGATGCAAACTCAGCTTTCAGCTGCGTGTTTGGACCCGTCAGGCACCGACACGATCAATTAAAACAAGATCAATAATCTCCATCTGAATGATTTATTGTTTTCCTCTTTCTACCAAACACTGGATGATAAAATCTTCACTCTGGTGTTTTGGTCTCAACTGAATCTGTTTTTGAAGGATCTTTTTTTTACAGAGACTTCATAATTCATTTTATTTATTTTGAATATTTAAAATGTCTTCCAGTTTCAGTGTTAAATGTTCTTCAGAATTTAAGGTTTATTGATCTTAGAGAATCTGTTCTTTCATTATTATGCCATTATTACCATAATATCTCTGGAAAATGGTTCTTATCGTTTATCACAGTAACTTCTGGGATAATCTAAATTTGTTGAAAGGCCTTTTAGCTCCACAGGAAACTTTTTCTGCACTAAGTTGTAAACAGATGAGGAACTACTGACCTAAATGACTTTAAAATATAAGAATGAATCTGACAGTTTGGAAGGAAAACATGATTAAAGCTGCATTATGTAACTTTTATACAGAATATATTTTTACATATTTGTTGAAACTGTCGTCAGGTAGTAACAGTTTGCTATGAGACAATCTGAGAAAAGATCGATCTCCTCCCTGAGCTACTTTTGCCTCTGAAGAAATGCAGCAAAAGCAGCCAATCAGAGTGAGGAGGAGGGGCTTAGCGCTGTTAATCACCCTCATGTACTCGCTGAGCTAATGGAGGAGAAACAACTTAATGTTACAGAAAAACCGTTTATCTGCTGTCATCTTTGGCTACGCTAACTAGCCTTAGCTTTCACGACAGACTCTGTTAGCTGCAGCGGTGATTGACAGCACTAAGCCCCGCCTCCTGGCTCTTATTGGTTGTTTCTGATTAACGCTGGAGCTCAATTTTTTCACACATTATGTGACTCATAAACTGTTATGACATTGTGACATATGTTTATAAAAAACATATTTTTTAAAAGTTACAACCTGCAGCTTCAAAGGCTCTGTGGGGAACAGATGGAGCCTCGTACCTGAAGCAGGGAAGAGAGATGATGGTTTCATAAAATCTCCACGTGGCAATAAGATCTTCCCTGATTGGATTGGTGGAGTAATACCGCCAGGCCGACTGGATTCAACACAGAACAGCTTCAGGATTCTGATGAAACACACGGAACCAGACAGAACACGTTCGGCGTCTCATCTGACCTGGATGAGTCCGGCTGCCGGGTGGCGGCGCTTCTCAAAGTGCTTCTGTCTGTGCTGCTCCTGGACCTTCAGAGCCAAACCAGAACCCAGAATCCCCTGCAGCCAGAACCAGAGCAACAGTTCAGGCTGCTGCTTCATAAAAACATTAATAAAAATAATAAAACGGCTGATCTCATGTGTCAGATTTATTTTTTGCTACACTTTTGTTCCTTTTATTTATTTGTTGATGTAGTTCGCTGTAAAACCCACAAGAAAAAGTTCTTTAATATTCACTTTTTGTGAACATAACCTTCGTTATCTGCAGCCATGCATGGCAGCAGCTAATGATCATAACTCACAGCAGGCAAAGCGAAGAAGGAAACTCCGATCAGAGCGAACGTGCCGGCTAACAGTCTCCCAGCCCAGGTCTTCGGGGTTTTGTCTCCGTAACCGATGGTGGTCAGCGTGATCTGCAGGAGAGAAATAAAAACAGAAACCTGAACTCCACCACCTGAAAAGGTCTCAGGTCTGGCAGAGCAGATCCACAGCCGCCAGGAAAATTTCTGGTTGGAAGGACGACGGATTTAATGAGGAGAAAATCAAAGCTTTATAAACCCGAGGCGTTCGTTACAGCAGAACTTCACAGATTATTTCTACTGTGGAGAGAAACTCTGTTCATTACATATCACATCAATACTTTATTTCACCAATATCATAAACAAAGCTGTTCTCATTCACATGTTCATAGGGGGAATCCAGATTTCTTAAATGAAATGAAACCAACATCTGCGTAGTTATTTCAGCAGCGGCGAACGTACCAGCCCCCACCACAGCGCGTCGGCGTACGTGTCGAAGTCCTGCTGCTGGGTCTGCGCCGTCGGGTCCTCCTGGTCAGACACGTTGACCGAGCCGTCGTCTTTCTCCACCAGGTAGACCAGGAAGGACGCCAGGATCAGAGACAGGAAGCCGATGTACCAGGCCGTGATCAGCTCCTGCAGACGCACCAACACAGAACCGTCACTAGATCTGTAACGGTTCCATCAGGCCAGTCTGCTCAGACACATCAAGATGGACACGTTCTCCTTCCTACTGACTGTTTTAACCAGAGAGAAGTGATTAAATCCTCTCTATGCCACAGGTTATGTCAGTAGGATCCATACATGGTGCACAGAGGCAGAGATTAGCATGTAGATCAATAACTCAATAACAGGGATTAACTCTGAAAACATGATGTTCATCACTTTTGGACTTTTTATTCACCGTGTTAGTGGATAAGATGGATCGAACCAAATCAACAATAGTCAAAAGATTGTAAATTTAGTCTTTCCCTAGAAGCTACTTTATCGTTTTTCTGTGTTTTCTCTCATTGCTTTCCCTCTGGAGTCTCTTCAGTCGTACCTTACTGTGAGCGTAGATGGCAGAGCCCAGGAGTTTCCAGGTGCCGCCTCTCCGGTCCATGCGCAGCATGCGCAGGATCTGCAGGAAGCGCAGGCTGCGCAGCGACGTGGCCAACACGTTGCCCTGGTTACGCACCGCCACCACCGGCACCGAGGCAATCAGCACGAAGATGTCTGGAGCAGAAGGACCAGAGTTTCTGAGAGCAGGCTTTTCTCTGACAAGCTAATGAGTTTGACCCCAACACGTCTTTGTTGGAGAAAAAGAGACAATTTTTCAAGAGATGTTAATCACAGCCAGGACCGACTAAAAAACTGATTTAGTTTGATTAATTCTTCTATTCACAGCTCCTCTTGAGAAAAGAGCCGCTGACGTCTGCAGAGGTTCTAATTCAAGTCTCAAATAAATCCTAAACACAGAAGTGTTAAAATGATAAAGGTTAAATGATGATGGATTGATATAAAGAGGTGCCAACTCTCAGACAGGAAAGCTGCTCTCTGAACGTCGTTATGATGAAGGTGGAGGAGAGAAACATCAGATCTCACTGCCTCATTTACCTGGAAGGTGATCCAGATGACACTCTGGTGGAAATACCTCACCTGTTTGCTTTTATATTGTTTTTTAATTTTCTTAAACTTTCTGGTGAATTTCAGAGCCAATAAAGTAGTTTAAAATATTAGTCCTTAAAATGTTCTTCAGGTGACAGAAGACCGGCTTTATAATCGTCTTTATGTGTTTCTGAAGGTTCAGCTCTGAGGTCGACGCTTCCCATCCTGATTTTTGAGAGTTTAATGTTACTATAAAACAAAAAGGCGTGAAGAAGCCATGATTCCTGCATTGGGGTATTTTTTATTTTAATTTCCCGAATAAACTGAAAGAAAAAATATCAAATTTAATTTAAACACTTTTTTTTCTGCACAATTTGATCTTTAATAATCGATCGAACCCAGAGGAAGTTCTGGTCGTTATGTCTCCTGGTTTCTGCTCAGAGCTGCCAGCTCGGTGAGGACGGACGAATCAGGCGTCTTCGGCTCTTCAGTGGGAGTTTGAAAGGCTGAAGCAGCTTTAAATCTGGACAAACTGAGGATGTTTGCTGCCTCCAGCAGCTTTCAGGCGTCCTGACAGCCACAGAAAGTGAAGGACGGCCTCTTCCAGGGGAGGATTTCTGGCCAATTACTGGAAATTTATTCTGAAAAGCTGCTGGTTTGTTCAGGGCAGCTGACAAAGCTCCTGTCAGCCTGACTCTCTGCCTGCACGGCTCCTTTCTGAATGCTTTCGGCCATTTCGCTGAAATAATCATCACTGTGTTTCTTTGAGCTTTATAAATGACTTCCTGAGCCTTTTAATTTTATCTGTAAACATTAACATATTTATGATTCCTCCTGCTTACCCAGAATGCACAGCGGTTTGCGGGCGAACTTCAGTCTCCCCCTCCATCCTTTGTAGCGACAGCAGCAACCGGCCGCCCAGACCCTCAGTGCAAACTCTGCTCCGAATATGAAGATGGCAAACGTTTCCTGCAGAGGAAACAGGCTCACTCACTGTGTGTGTGTGTGTGTGTGTGTGTGTGTGTGTGTGTGTTTCCTGTGGAGAGACGGAGTCGTTCTCACCAGTATGACCAGCCAGTGTGCAGAATCCTTCTCATGTTCCCTGAATGTGGTCAGTATGGCCAGAATCAAACATCCCAGAACGATCAGAAACCTGCAGAGAAAAGAAACAAACAGCAGATCAGAAAAAGCTGATGAGACAAAACGGTTAGAAAAATTACAAATTATCTGGAAAATAAATCAGCAGAAAACCAGCAAGAATTCAGCCAAACAGCGAGTTTGTTGCTTCTGCCACTAGAGGGCACCGTTTCCTCTTAGGATAAGACTACAACTAGTTTCGGTTTGTAGACTAAACATAATAAAACGGAACCATCAGGAGCAGATTCTGCTCGTTGCTGCCCCCTGGTGTCAGCTGTAAAAACACCAGTAAATAAAACCGACCTGTTCTTCAAACGGAGATAAAATCCGAGCAGGACGATCCGTTTACAGTACCAAACATCCATCAGTGAGACGATGACGACCAGCATGACCCGCGCTGCAGGTTTCCCAGTTTAACCAGCAAAGACCAGCCTGAGCTCAATTTATTTAATGGTTTAATGACAGGCACACGCAGCAGAAACAACTACATGAATAAAAACATGCAGTGAAAAACAAGCAAAGCCTTCCTGGGGATTAATGATGGAACCAAAAACTGTTTGATTATTCGGGTGAAATCACAAAATTAAAGTCAAATAACAGAATATTTTACCAAATTAATAAAAAAATACTAATTTATCCCAAAGGGAAGTTAAATATGGGCAGATGGTGATGCTGTGGGAAGGAGGAATCTCCTGTAGCAGTCAGTCTCACATCAAATCTTAAAATGCCTCTGACTGAAGATGTGCTACAGATCTGTTGCTGTATGAAATGCTAAAAGGTTAATATATATATCACAGTATCATGTCCTGGATGACATCACCAGCTTCACAGCATCCAAAACCAGAGGGAACAATTTCCCAAACAGTCAGTGAACGATAACAGGAACTTTCCCACTGATCCAGATCCAAAATATTAAAATGATTAACTAAATCATCCCAGGTTATATTTACAGGTCAAGCTGTTAGCTGAACCAACCCAAACTGTGTGAGTGCGAAACGCTGAGCTCCTCTGTGGTGCTTCATTACCTTCCTGTTGGACAGATAAACGCAGCGCAGGATCCCATCTGAGCTGTGATTGGCCATCAGGGTCGTCCTGCAGAGAAACAGCCACCAGGACGCAAAGGAGAACTTTTCCCTCAGCCAGGCGAAGGCGAGGAGAGGCCTGCTGCAGACGGAGAGCGTTTGGACCGAACCCGCAGCCTTGACAGAGATAACGAAGTTTTTTATCTGAGCGGAGACGGAGGACGGACGCTCAGAGGGAAACACTTCCTGTCCGTCTCCGAGACAAAAGACGAGGAACGAATGTTTTTTATCCCAGCAAGACAAAAAACTCCAAGAGTCTCAGTTCCTCATGTCAGCTCAACAAACCTCAGCAAGATTTCTGAATCTGTCGGTCACCAAAACCTAAATAATGCAAAGAGACACTTAAGACTTCCAATCTGAATATTTCTCATATTTCTGATTAAGTTTTTTGTACTTTAGCCTTTCAGTCCAGTGAAGTGTAAACACTGAAGAGACCTGGCTGTAAATGTGCAGCAACTTTAGAGGCTGAAGTAAATTCAAACAATAAGAACCCATAACTGATGATGATGATGATGATTATCTGCCCAATTATGAGTTTAATAGCTTTATGTCTAGAAAATAAAGAAAATGATGATTAAATTTACTTTTAAGGGTCTGAAAAACAAATGATAAATTAAGTTGCACTAAGATAAAGTACAATCAAACTGGTTAAGATAAGAAAAGTTCAAACCAGCTGAATGAAGATGAACAAATAAATAAAATAAGCTGAGCTGATGTACAGTAATGCAAAAACCAGGTTAAAACAAAATAAGTTAACATATAATAAACATAAACTAAACAAAACAGATCATATAAAAAAAGCTAAACTTAAACTCAGCTGTTGCGCTAAAATGAGCTAAACTAAGATGGATAAGAATAATGAATCAATGGGGAAGAAATCATGTAAAATTTTACAACATCTAATTTAAATTTTGTCTATTTATGATCACAGATCTGGTTCATCCCTCGATTGATCAACAAAATCGTCAAAGTGCTCAGGAACTGGACTGAAAACAAGAATCACCCAACAGCTTGATGTGCTTTAAGCGATCGGCCCATCCTCTATAGCTCACTTTACGTTTGTTAGCGCCATGAAGGCCCAGTTCTGATGGGGCTCCCCGGCCCAGATGGGTCCCTGGAGGATTCCTAACAAACAATTTATGGCAGAGATTCAATAAGCGCAGACTCTGCATTTCTGACGGATAAATCCCTCAGATGTATGCAAATAGTGGTGAGAAAGGAGAGCAGCGGTAACAACGGCAGACAGAAGTTAAAGAGTGTGACCTTTAAAAACTGAGGAGGTTTTTATAGCAACTCTGACAGGCTGGGAAAAAACTGAGGAGGGAAAAAAAACAACCAAACTTTTGCTTCATCAGCAACTCTGGCTGCCAAACTGACAAAATTAAAAACCCCAACAAGCCCAGAGGCGTCACATAATTCTACATTTACTGCTTTAACAGCCTGGAGTGCAAAGATTTACCATGTTGTGGATATTTTGCCAAAACATTTAGAAATGATTATCTTTTAATTGCGTTTCCTGGATTCAACCTGGACTTTTCCAGAGAAAACGCCCCCTAGTGGTCAGTTTGCCTCCCTGTGGGTTTAATGGCTGATGAATTATTGCTCTGTTCATCGCTGGTCAGAGGTTGGAGGTCAGCGCCGACAGCAGCTTAGATTTGCAGCTCTTTGAAGCGATGCCAGCAGAAACCGCCGTTCCTCCGACGGCTCAGCGGAGGAGGAAGATTCACACTCTGGTCTGAGATCTGCTGACCCTGCAGGACCGTTTGGACGGGGCGAGCCGTGAGTCAGGAAATAACGCAGCACAGCAGCTGTTGGCTTCACTGACGGGTCATAATGAGAAAAATGCTGCCGAGTCACAAACCAGAAGAATCTCAGACACTTAAAGATAACCATGAAAGATCGCATCCAGTGTAAAATCAGCAATGTTTCTGATTTGTCAGATGATTTACATCAAATCTTCATTTCAGGCTGAAACAGATTTCCTCTTCATGTTACATTCACTGAGGTAGAAATAAACTGATGCAGTAACATCACACTGCCTGTCACTGTGTGGAATGTGAGACAGATCATCTTTTCTAGAAAAAACTAGAAATTTCTCAGTTTGAAAAATCAAGAATTTGCTAGAAAAAACTTTTTGCAATAAACTTCAGAAATTTTTGAGAGAAAAAGAAATATGGGAAATGTCTGAGTTTCAAAAGTGGAAGATTTTCCACCTTCGTTTCCACTGGAGCTTTTTATTGCACATTTGCAACTTTTCAAAAAATGTCCATGTTTTTTTCTACAAAATTTTTGTGATTGTCAAAATTTCTGGTTTCTTCCAAGTAAATTCCTCCCTCTTTAAACTCAGAAATTTCCAAGTTTTTCTAATTTGTCTTTTTTTCTACTAAATTTCTGAGACTAATCTATAAATTTTAATGGTTTTCTAGCACATTTGTGACTTTTCAAACTCAGAAATGTTCTTGATTTTTCTAGAAATTTTGTGAAATTCTTTTGGTGTAAAATTACTTTTTTTCTATCTAACTGTCAAACTATCCCATCTTTAGGTTCGTTATTTTAAAAAAATATTCAGATGTTTTCTGTCTAAACATCTGGACTTTCTTCTGATGTAGAGAAAAAAGTTTCTCAAACATTAAAAGGTCATTTTTAAATCTCTGCCACCAACACTGAACAGTTTATTTTCACAAACCAGAGCTTTTAGAAGAGCCTCTGCAGATCCATCAGCCGTTTAAAATAACCAACACTTCCCTTTGTTTCCTCTGCAGGAGACGCCAACCCACAGACCGAGCCCAACTGGTTTTACATGTGGAGTTGTCTCAAAGTGATTTAAGACGGGCTGGACTGTCACTGACGTTTTTGAATCATTACTTTAGAGAAATGGATGCGTATTTAACCAGCAGACTCCAGAAACAGAGTTTCACCTCTGGTACTGAGGACGTTCAGCCTGATCAGTCACTCCTAAAGGGCGTCCGTCGCTCATCAATCATCGGCGTTCCTCCAACTCGCAGCTCATCCATCAATCAGCCGAGTTCGTCTGCCCAACTCTGAAGTTATTAACAGAACCGAAGACGTTATGATGAAAAATCACTGGGTAAAAGTCTCACATGAGGGGAAGGATCTGAGTCTGGCTCGCTTTTTGACGAGCTTCTGTCTGTGTTTCCAGAAGGGACGAAATCAGACGGGTTGACCCGGTTTCTAAGCAGCAACTTATTGTTGCCTGCAGGGAGACAAAGAGCAACTCCCCGACCAGCTGCCAGAGAGTGAGAGTGGAAAATTAGAATAAATGTGAAGCTACCTCAAGCATTAATGACACAAGAAGGAGGTCAGGAAGGAAAATCAGAGCCAAAAATCTGTTTTTCACATCACAAGAAAATCCATTTGAAAGCTTGAAGAGAGCGCTAAAGGTAGGATGGGCGCCTGTTAGCTTAACTATTAGCAAAAACATCACAGTTACGGATAATTATAATGCGTGATGCTCCTCAGTAAGGCTACGAGTTTCACATGAATTATTGAACACCTTAAACAAACTGCAATAAAATGAATCTATCAGAGGTTGCCATCATCTAGCGTTCGGGTTTCCCAGGCCAGCAGGGAGACGTAGTTCCTCCGGCGTATTCAGGTTTTCCTCTGGGTCTCCTCCTCACCAGGGAGACGTTGAGGAGGCATCCTAACTGGATGCCTGAGCCGACCCAAACAGCTCCTCTTTATGTGGAGAAGCAACGTCTCTACTTGGAGTCTCTCCTGCATGATCGCTCTTCTGACCCCACAATGACTCTGAATCATTGGGCCGAAGTATCAAAACTGGTTCACGTTGACGAAGGTTTTGTCATTTTGTCGTCCGGCCCTTCTTGCCACAACTCCACCTGGCTCCACTTCCCCCCCTCTGCATGCAAGACTGTTGAGTGATTGGTCAGAATCTCGCTCCACTTCCTCAACTTCCAGAAGTGAGTTTTTCACCCAGAAAGCATGATGGATCGTTTTGAGAAGCATTTGTTCAAAGCTGTGAGGAAGTAGGCACAGTCGGACCAAAACACTGAAATCCTCCTGATCGGTTCTGGCCCAATGCAGCGGGCAACGTCCCACCAACGTCTTCCGCTTGTTTTGGCTTCTGATAACATGGAACATAATATGAGATGTTGCAGTTCATCAAACATCATTTCCTCCTCATCCAGACTCGTAATAGTTGCTCTTCTGGGCCCTGATCGCCGTGTTTCACAGGAACTCGGCTCTGAGTCTCGTGGCTCTAGAAGGTCAGTATGACAGCAAACATCCAGTAACCACATGATCCCGCGTTGACTGTTCGACTTCAGGTCCACCATGCCGGGCCCAAAACTTGTGATGACACATGAGGGGAGGACAGTAGATCAAGATACTTCAGCTCCTCCACAAATATTTAATTCAGATAAAACTCAAGGTCCCTGGTTGGCATGTGGACCCCAGAGCATCCAGTCACATCTGAAAGGCCTTCACTCCTGTTCTGCTGTACTGTTCTCAATATTGGTTGTTGTTCTGACTTCATTTTTGTCTGTTCATGACATGCTCCAGGTTTTTGCTTCTATATGAGGCTAACATCTGAAACTGGGCCGTTAAAGACAAACGATTTGGTTGTGGAGTTGCTTGTTACAGATGCACATGTTGAGTTTGGCCATCAATATTTTTTAACAAATTTATGGCGACATTTTAAGTTTGTATTAAACATTAAAATGATTTAAAATAAGCATTTATGAGAAATGACAACTGGCTACCCTCCAAGTTCTCCTTAAGTACCTGCAAGTGTAACTGTATACACCCTGTAACAAGCCACTACATAACGCAGCAGAATCCTTGTTAGTACTCTGTAAGTACAAAGTTGCATGTATTGGTACCTTGAGTTGTCAGAACCAAGTGCCTTTGCTACAGAAGCTCAGGAACAATGCACCAAACCCAGCACTTTATCTTTGGCAACTCAAAATCATTTAAAATATATTTAGAGTGTTTAGTTACCTGAAAACAAAAGGTGTGAGTGTTAATCAGGTCAATAAACTGTGTAGTCATCTGCTTCAGACTCTTCAGCTCATGTAGTTTTGCAGGTTTTTGGCTGTTTTTGTGCCATAATCACACATTTAGATGAGACTCTACGTACAGTTTGTACCTTCAACAGTTCCCAGCTGCGTAATTCAGCGCCAAGCTCTCGTCCGGACCGAGTTTCCGATGGGCTGGCCTGCCAAAGGCTGGGATTTGTCACCTGAGTGCCCTCGAGGCCGAGGCAGCCATTACTGGCTTGGCAGGAGGAGGTGTCAGCAATCAGTGTCAGGCGTCCAGCAGAGCTGTTCATTAGCACAAAGACTGCTCTCGCCTCACTGACTCTGACGTCTGTCGCCTTGTCCCTCCGTCTGGGCCGATGGAAACGGGTTTACTTTGTCACATTCAGCAGCTCATTTAGTCTGCAGCAGCGGCAGTCAGGCGCTCTCCGAAAAACTAAAAGGTCAACTTGGAGAAGTGGGACTCCTGGACGCAGCGATGTGCTTCAATTCATGCGTCTTCATGCGTCTTTTATAATTAGCAATTGAGAAATAATTTCCACCCAAAGCTTCTCCGTTATAGGATAACTGGCGGAGCATATCAGGCACCTCGGGCTCACTTATGGGATATTTGGAGAATAATTATGTGGTACCAATGGGGTGGGTTTACTTATGGCAGTGGTGCCCAAAGTGGGTCCTGGAGCGCCGGCATCCATCCTGCATGTTTAAGTTTCAGTCACATCATTTTTCAACACATCGGTGATTCAGCTGTTCTGTAAGACTTGAGTAAAAATGAACAGGAGGTTGTAAAATCACAGAAAGGGGAACTTCAGGTGCCTCAGATAGTAAAGTTTGGGGAAGTATGTGTGTGATCTAAGAGGAAACATTGTTTAAACAATATTTACTTATCCTTCTTAATGAACGTTTTATTCTTTCCAGAGTAATGTAGAGAAGGGAATCATTTTCATACAGTCAACTTAACTCAAAAATACCTCATTGATCCCAAACAGAAATTAAATTTTGTTGTAACTCATTATCAAACTTTCTACCAAGAGTTCATGGTGTAACTATTGAGTATCATTGGGTTTTTATGCTATATCTTTGGGGCTTCACTTGGTAATTATGGGTCCCAATAAGGTCCCTATGGGGCCCTTACAGGATGTCCACTGAATAGTTCAGCTTTGGGTTTTTAAAGGGTGCTAACAGAGTATCTATAGGTAAAGGGTTAAATACAAGGTCTGGTTGTAATTATACTGCAGGATTTATGACTAAAACACTGTTAACCTTTTCCTATTCACGAAGACTAAAAGGTCAGGTTGACTGTTGTCTGAATTTACCTGCAGAGACACATCCAGACAGTTTGTCTCATAAACTGGACACTATCCCAAACCCAGAGCTGAACCTATCGGGTCTGCATGGTTAGGAACAGAAACAACCAGAGGATCCAGGATCCTCCCAGTGCAGCGGATGATTTATCTGCTTTCCACTCAGTATTGATCGTTTTGGTCCTCCGTCATAAATCAATCTTGTCTTATTGTTGCAGTAAACAAACTGGTTTTACTGTTTAAACCAACAGCAGTAATCAAACAGATGAAGGATCTAAAAGGTGATTATATTCAATATTGTTGCTGATTAAAACTTTACAGGCTTTTATCATTATTATTGTTTAACAGCGCCACCTGCTGTCTATTGGTCTAGATGTGAAAGCCACTCTAATTTGAACAAATAAATATTTAAAAAAGACAAAAAGCTGATAAATAAAAATCGTATTCTAAATTATTTTGTGTGTGTTTCGGTTTGATAAAACTGAAAATCTCTCAGGTGAAGGAAGTCGTTCTGGTTCTCTGAAATCTCTCAGGTGTTCCCGGTCAAACGTCATGTCAGCGTTTCTCAGCTTCCTGTTTCCTCTCTGAGCTGAACGAGCTGCAGCATCACTCCATCCTCTCTGCTCCTGCACACGAGATGCTTTCTGCGTCTCCATGGCAACAGCTGCTCACTGGAGCATCCCTCCCGTTCCCCATCACCATGGCGACACCTGCTCGTCTTCCTCCCTGCTGCCAGGGAACACCGGCTTTACCTCCGCTGTCAGTGTCTCCATGGCGACGAGCGCGTGGCAGACGAGTCGCACAGCGAGCGGCACGGCGTGATTGGACGCCTTTCAGAGCGAGTAAACAGAAAATCCTCAGACAGAATCAACAAAAGGCCGTCTGAACGCATGAAGTCATCCTTACTTTAAGGAGACTTTGTGAAGAAACGTAGAAATAAAAGGAAACGATTAGAGAACGACACAAAACTAAAACCTGATGATAAAAGCTTCAAGCTATTAAACAGTCCAGCAGCATTCACCGCTTCATCACCTCCAACAGGTTACAGCAGAGAAACTGAAAACACGTCCAGTTTTCATTTCAGAAAATGTTTCAGCTTCTTCCTCCTTCTCAACAAACAGGAACCATTAGAGAACATTTCATTCACGTGAGACAGATGAGTGTTGAGCAATAATTTAAATGTTTTAACAAGTGGATCTGTAGCGAACACGGCCCGGGTCAGGAAATGAACCTCCAGTGGGCCGAGAGAAGCCGCTAACTGTTAGCGGCTGTTGCTTGTGCGGCAGATTTACAGGCGTACCAGAAACATGCAAACACAAAAGGTTCCGGCTCAGAACTTCTGTAAAACTGTAATTAGTTCATCCTGGCCCTAGTTTTCAGATTTCAGGATCGTTTGTTTCTTTGAGAACGTTTCTAAACCAGGACCTTCCATAAGTCCTGGACCCATCACCGGGTTTCACAAACACGCAGCTGCTGCTCAATCAGCAGCCTGTTGTTCCCTGAAGAACCACATTATGGTTCATCCAGGCTCTTTGTGAAAACGAGTCACTAAGTTTCCCTAAAATGTTGTTCTGAAAGGTCGGCTGGCTGATGCTGACCTTTACCTGACCTGTGTGAGATCTTCATCCGTGTCTCTGCTAGCTTACAGAACGGAGTCACTGTGGTGAAAAGTCAGACGTGTTCTGCATCATTCATGATCCTTCAGCCGAACCCTGATCTCCACCACCCGTCTGTTGGGATCCTGTTCTTTAAAACGATGCTTAAACCTGCTGCAGACTTAGATTGGATTAGATTAGACGCGTGGTCCATTAACGATGCAGCGCCCAGAACCGTTATCTCGGATCAGACACGTCAGAGAGCTTCGCCTCCTAATGCAGGAGTCTTGTTCTCCGCAGGGAGCGCCGGCGGTGACGTCAGCGGACGGAGACGCAGCTCTGAGGCTCCATGAAATCAAAGCTCAGCCTGTTTCTCTGCTCGGAGATCCAGGATGGGAACCTCCAGTTCTACTGGATCTTCTGGTTCTGCTGGGGTTTACTGGTCTGCACAATGAGAAAGAGAAACATGAGGACTGCTGTGACACCTCCTCAGATGAATGTTTAAGGGTTGGATTCATGGTTCATACAGCAGAGCAGTTTATCAGCAGCATAAATCCTGGGATTAGTTATAAATCTAGACGGATCCAACAAGCGAATCCCATCCAACCCGAACAAAAGCTTTCAAAGCAGAAGAATGGATCCATTTTTGTGAATGTTTGTTCCATTATTTGCAGTTTTTTCCACAAATGTTGTTTCATAAATCAAAGCTTGAACAGTTGCTGTTGATTTCTGACCATCATCAGATCTTCTAACCACAGATTCATAAACCTGCTCATACATGCAAAGGCACAGCTGATCTTGAATATGTTAATATATGAATTAGACATGAATAATGAGGCTCTGAAGGTCACTTCTCCCAGTTGGTCTCGTGGCTCATCTTCATGATGCTCAGATGTTTTTACGCCCTGGGGGACGAGGGGTCACTTATTTACAGCCTGGCGCCGCATGTGGACGGATCTTTAAGCATCAACATGTCTGAATTAAAGGAGGAAGTTTAACTACAATCGGCTGTTTGAGTATAAACACCTAAAAAGTTTGACATTTAATGGCGTAAAGGAGTCGGTCCCAGCAGAGCGAGGAGTTTTCCTCTGATCCTCCTCTGATTAATTAGCCTGAAGTCGCAGCTGCGTCCCTCCTCACCGACAGACGGCTTCATGTTTCTGTGGTTTCATCGTCAGTTCGCTCCTCCGTGAGGAACAGCAGAGAAAGACGAGTTTCATTTCACTGGTTTGGTTCTGCATTACAGCTCCACCCGAATCCTTAGAGCTCAAACACTCTGGCTCTAAAGTCTGAGAGGTAAAACAGTCTGGGTTAGGGGCCGGTCACTTTTTATTTATCAATAAATGTACAAACATTTTTATATGAATGCCATAAATAACATTCATGTATTTCCTGAGTTTTAATGCTGGTTGTGATTAAATTTGCTCCGCTGCAGACAGATCTCCTGCGTCTCATCTGCAGGAGGTTCTTGGAGTCAGCCAACACCAGTCTGTCAGCTTGGGGTGTCAGTGATGTGACGAGGACAGAGTGGGACTGTGAGGACATGGAGACGTCCAACAGGTCCAACAGACGAGCTCCGTCTGCAGGAATCAGGTCACTGAATGTTTCCTCTGACAAGCAGGAATTTACTGCAGATTAAAACAACTAAGAAATAATAAACCACTAAATAAACCACAGGTAGCAGGTGAAAGGTCATGAAAGGTCAGTTAGTAAAACACTGAACCAGTAAGACTGTTTGAAGGAGAACACCTCTTCTCTCTAAAAACAAGATGGCTGCCGGACCTGCTTTACAAACCAACAACAACAACAATTTCATTTGTTTGGCCAAAATGAACAGCAAATAGAAAAAGCATATCAGCATATCACTCCAAAGCATGGTGGAGGAGGGATCATGATGTGGGACTTTGTCCTCTAACTGGGAAAAATTTATTCATCTGTCATAAAACCTTTCATGTGGAGTTATGGTGATCACTGGACGTGTTTCACATCGTTTTTTATTCGCATTTTGAAGAACCGCATTAAAAAACGTTGATGGAAACAGAAAAATTAAAAATAATTTCCTCAATTTAACAAAAAACATTTTATGCTCCCTTAAGTTGAGATTTGACTTTTCTGAAAAGGTTGAAGTGTTAAAAGTGAAACACATTTACCAAATGATCTCTGACGCAGCGAACGCTGCCCCTGCTGGCGGGTCAGAGGTCCAACTCTCCGGCTCACAGGGAAAACTTTACTTTTCTAAGACTTGGTCCAGGCCAGGTTTCAACCTCTACTTCCTGTTTACTGCAGCCATGCGCAGCGTCATCTGATGACATCACGCGTTTCATATCCTGACTGATTCGCTCCAAACCAGTAGATGGAAACACGACTAACTTCAAATATTTACTTAAAATCTGCATGACAGTCAGATGGGAACATGGTTACTATGGCAACAAAAACAACCCGAGGTGATGACGTCACGTCGAAATCAAAGGAATTTCCTCTCAGAACCACCAGTCCTCCATCACTGGGATCACTGGGATCACTGGTCTGTTTCTCTCCCAGCTTGTTAAGTTGCTGCATCACAGATAAATCCTCCCTGATGATGATGATGATTGTTGTCCAACATCTAATCGGGCCGTTTTGTTATTTTTTCCCTCCATCTTTCCTTCAGAGCGACGCACTGCTGCGTTTGGCATTTTAGTTTCCATGGCGACTGGAAACCTTTCGGCCCTCCTTCCTCCCGTCATGCAGTCATTTTGGATCTGCTCAGCATGCAGCGAGTGAAAACGGTAATCAGAGGAGGAAGCAGACGTTCAGCAGCTTCTGCCTTTTATTCTGATGAATTCTCCTGAAACTCCTGATGCTGCGTTCTGCCGTTTTATTTCTCTGCTACTTCATAAACATGGAGGACAAAGACTCGGCTACGTTTCTTACTCTGATCTCCTGCAGGATTATTTTCCTTTGATTACCAACAAGAATCCAGATGTAAAGAGATTCTTTAAGATGAAATCTAAAACCCAGAGGATGAAACTCCTCCAACCAACGCCGGCTTCTGAAAACGACTGAAGGCGATGCTGAGAGAAGATTATGTGTAATTTTAAATTTCAGAAACAAGTATTGTATTTACATCCCTTTATTATCTGTAATCAAATCGTCCAAATCCAACAGAACCGAACTTCAAGTGATTTAAAAGCCTTAAAAAAACAAAACAACTAAAATGATGTTTTTACTTCAGTTCATTTCTTTGACAGATAAACATGATCAGAGTCAGAAAAGGTTTTTGACTCGAAAATGTTGCTCATCTTGTCGATATGGTTTTGATTAAATGTGACGGACGCTTGTGTAGCTGAAACTATTTTGATGTTAAAGACGTCACGTTTTTTTAAACTTGTGTTTTCTCTCTGCAGAAAAATATTAAATGAAGCTGTTTATGTTTTAGTTTTTCTGTAAATTTTGAATTTCTCTCAGAGGAAACCTGAACCCAGCAGAACTTTTCTAGCGTTCTCCATCGGTTCCTCCATGTTTCCTGGATCCCAGAGCTGCTCTGAGCTTGTTTTCTGGGTCCAGACGGTCCTGCATCAACAGAACCGTCTCAGCAGCGCCGCGTTTCTGTCCCGGGTCAGGCTGAACGTCCACCGGGACGCGGCGTCGCATCCGGAGCCTTAAACCTGTCAGAAACTGAGTCATTGGACTATTTAAGCTGCAGCTGTCCTGCAGGTCTCCTGCTGCAGGCCGTATTTCACACTGTAAGCTGACTTTATTGCACCTGCAGAACCACGGAGGCTGCAGCAGCGCCTCTCATTATGCCTCAGAGAGGCAACATTTAGTTTTTCTATACGCAGCGACGCCGGATCATTACATGAGCTGTAAACGAGCCGCAGCAGAGAGACGGAGGTCTTAGCAGTGCAGCTCTGGAGGAGCTTGTTAAATTGACTTCCTGTCACCTGGATTGATCGTCTTCGGCTGATCCTGCTGGTCGGATCTCCGGGTCGGAGTGTCTCAGGTCTCAGCGTTTGGAGGATTCAGTGTAGAAGCAGTTTCTGTGTTTAGTCATGGCTTTTTGGCGAATTTAGAAAATTTTTTTGTGACTGAAACTAAATAACATGAAAACACAACATGTCCTGCAACAAGTTACATACAAGTTGCTCCTCTGCAACCCAGACGAGAGACGAGAGGGAAGAGAGGAATGGATGCATCACCGAGGTAAATGAAGATAATGAGGATAAAAAGACAAAAACACATTAGAGTCACATGATTTGGACACTAGAAGCGTCACTGCTGTCTCCTCTTATATTACAGTGTTGAAGCTACAAGCACAGTAAAATAAATCACTGTCAGAAATAACACGGCTGAATAACTTCTCAGACTCAACATCATTACAAAAACCAGAACAGCACAAGCAGCACAATGTTCGGCACATTAATCCCACATCATATTCAAATTAATCTGATTGTTTTTTCTATGATGCTCATCTGTCTTAAAGAAAAGTTTCTACCATTTTTATAATCGCCCTGCACACAGGCTGCATCCACACCAGACATGTTCAGTCCGCAGATAAAAGTTGCAGAACATTTGATCCTTGATAACTGGAGAGCAGGGATCACTGAGGAAAACCCAAACACTGAACTAAACTGGCTGGGTCCAACATCACCAGGTCAGAACCAGATATGGATGCCAAGCCCCGCCCCTGACAAGTGGGCGGAGCCAAGAGACGCTGAGAGGCGTGGCCAAGTGTAGAGTTGAGTGGAAAAAGGTCAAGACAAAACAACTGTTGGCAACTCAACGACTTTCCAGACCCATCCAACAAATCTAGAGACTTCTTTCTGATGTTGGAGAGTTTTATGCCGACTATTCTCTGCTGTGTCCTGAATAAGTAGCTTCCTCTGCACAGAAACGTAAAGATACAAACCTAAATAACACATTTAGTCAGTTTATCAGTAAAAAAGCAGATCTGGAGGTGAATTCTATGTTTCACAGTAATATTTACCCATTTCTGTGGTGCAAATCTAAATAACATCCCAAATATGTGAGACAGAAAAATAATATTTCTCATTTTGAACAGAAAAATAATTCAGATTAAATATGAATATATTTGGTTTCCACACACTGCAGGTAAACGCAGCAGCAGATCACAACACTGGTCTGATGAAGACGTGCTGGTAAACTTTAAATATACGAGTTAATATTTCACACAACTGTAAAAATAAAATACTATCCGTGTTTTCATATTAAAAGTATAATTGCATGTAATTAATCCATCAGTGTTCTTATTTCTGAGATAAATTAGTGTTTTCTGCTCCAACTTGTGCATGTAAATGTCTTTCTGTCTCCTCATGGAGAACTCTGCAGGTTTTACCGCCTATTTAAAGGAGACATTTCAGGACAGTTAGAGATAAACGCTCATTATCTGGCCCACGTTTTGGCAGCTTGAAGCCTCAGAGGGACAGTCAGCGTGACGCCACCGGCAGCTTCTGCTGCTTTCCTCCGTCTAGGAAAACGCTTCCACAGCTATCGATGCGACATGCTGAGCTGGTCCGAGTCCTCCAGGGACAAACCCGCGTCCAACCGGAGACGGGAAGACAGAGATGCTACTTTCAGAATGACAGAACAATCAGCTCTGACTGTTGATGGAAAAAGGCAGAAAAATGCAGAAATGTCTCCAGTTTTTGGTGAATAGCAACTAAAAAACATACAATAGGTCTGCAGTTATTTTCAATACTAAATCACATGTATGTCTGAAAACAGAGCAACAGAAAACATACAGCTATTTTATTACCTTAAAGTTTTCTTCCTTTTGTACCCATTTGTTTCAAACTGGTGATGAATTTCATTAAATCTAATATTTTCTTAAGATCTTGTGTAACTCCACTGATGGTGGTGGATCCACATCTGGACAGTTGGTTCTTATGAATATGAGACATTGTGAGTCGCTTGAAGATAAAGTTACAGAACAGCTGCAACTGTCATTCATCATTATAATGGTGAATGTTATCCATCATCATAGTTTTGGCTGTCAGTCATTGGACTCGGATAAAACACACTTCCTTCTGCAGATGCAGAGGAAATAATAGAAAATTATTTTAAATGCTTTTTCAACAAAAAAACCACAAAACATCCAGAAAAGGTTGGAACGAAACGACCAAAACTATGATAGAAAGGATGAAGATGTGAAATTAATAATTGAAAGTCATAAAAATTTGTTTTATAACCACCTTTCCATCAGGGTTTGTTAATCCTGTAGGTCCGATGCCATAGGCTGCATTTCCCACAGTCCTGTTCAGTCCGCTTTAACCCAACTCCAGCCTGTTTGCCTAGAAAGTCCGGTTCGTTTGGGGAGGTGTGAAAGCGTAATCGAACTTTGGGTCTCATACAAACCTCAATCTGGGTTCAGTTGAAACGGACTCTGGTTCAGTTCGAATGCACATGTGAACACCAAGCGGACCAGAAACCGCTCCAAAAGCAGGAAGTGGACTACAGCACAGGGCATTCTGGGTAAATACAACCAAAACAAACACGTTAGCCTAGCACTAGAGGACGAAATGAGTCGTGTTTTTTTTTTTTTTTGCCAAGACAAAAGAGAAATTCTCCAACCACTAAAATCTGATGCCACTCCATTTTTGTTTCCATTTCATAAAGAAGGAAGTCGTGCTCAGTGTCTTCTTCAGAACCGTTTCTACTCAAATGGTCCAGAAGTTGGAGCCATTTACCTTTTAGGCTCCCAGTGGGGAAACTGACATTTCAGTACAGACTGTTCAAAGAACAAGAGACATCAGACATAAGACGGGTGTCTACATAGGTACACAGGCGTCGAAGGCTGCGGCCGTCATGGGAGGCGCTGCCCAATTGCTGGATTTATGCAAAATTTGCAGAGAAAAAAAAATAGCTCAGTTATTTTAAATCCTTATTATGTTTAGAAAATACAGATTGCATTTACTTTCTTTAATTCTTCCACATCTTTCTCCCTCCTGTGTGATCACACTTTTAGTCGTCCGTTGGTTAAAAATCCACTTTTCCTCTTCAGGAAAGTGAGCGGGCAGATAAAGGAGCTCAATGTCTGGATCAAACTGCTAACTTCCAGAACCAGCAGCTTTGGCTCGGGAACCGCCCGAGGTCCGGTGCTAATTAATCCGGAGATCCTTCTGCTGGCTCAGAGTCCGCGTCTCCTCGCCAGAAGTCCTGCCCTCCTCCAAATCTGCTCCTCCTTTTCTCCTCTAGCAGTTAAAATCAGAAGTGCAGGTTTCACAGGGTGACTTTGAGACACTTTATTACATCTCATTACCTACTTTTATTCAAACTCTGATTTAATCTGGCTTTAACTTTATTCAACTGGAATCAGAGCAATAATGCTTCTTTATACCCTAAAATCCTCTTTAATATGTAAAGCAGTGAAACGGTTTTCACAGGATGATCAAAGTCTGGCTGGGAGCCATTTCAACGGGAGGATCCTCGTCCTGAGGGCCCATCAGTGCTCTGACATGAACAGAGACTTTCTGAGCTACGTTTCATTAACCAAGGTTGTTAGTTTCCAACTGGACTCAGCAGGACTTCAGCGCAGTGCAGAGAAAAGCTGGAAGGTTTTCAGGGTCAAAGATCAACTTGAAAGGCTGCCACTGACCTCTGCGGGTCATAGCGGGACAACTTTCTGCTTTTTTATTTATTTATTTAGGAGCAGATGTCTAGGGTGTTGTATTCTGTCTACTTCTTTCTCTCTTTTACTTTCATTTCCTTCTTTCTCTTTAAACCTTCTCACCACCTCTCTTTGTGTCCACTACGTTTGAAATAAACCCAAAGCCATTTCTGATAGTTTTACATGTATATCAAGTGAAAGTCGCATCGCTCCGCTTGTGAAAGCTGTTGTGCCTCACATTGACACTCGGACAACAATTCTGATTTCCACACCGTCTCATTTACAATCAGTTACTAAGTCGGCTTTCTATCACCTGAAGAACATTTCCAGGATTAAAGCACTAAAGTCTCAGCAAGATCTAGATCATCCATGCATTTATCTTTAGTCGCATTAATTACTGCAAGTGTCTTTACAAATCTGCCTAAAAATATCAATCAGACATCTGCAGGTGATCCAAAACGCTGCTGCTGGCGTTCTGACTAAAACCTGGAAGCTGGATCACATCACCCAGGTCTACAGTCCTTACACTGAGAGAAGAAACTTTAAAATACTGTTGGTGGTTTATAAACCACTGAATGGCTTTGCAACAAACTACATAAAAGATCTGCTGGAGTTGTATGAATCTTCCAGACCTCCCTGGTCTTTTGGTTCTGGTCTGCTATGCATCCCCAGAACCAGAACCAAACATGGAGAAGCAGCATTCAGCTTCTGTATACTACATACAAGATAAATGGAAAATAGCCAAAACACTGAGTTCCTTTAAATCCTGGCTAAAACCCCACCTGGTTAGAGCTGCTTGTGATTAATAAGACCTGGAACATTGATTATCCTTTGATGTGTATTCATGATTGGCAGTTGACCAAACATGATGTCTGTTATTTTCACAACTATTGACTATATGTTGTGTTTGTAATTTTTTGGTTTTCATGATGTAAAACATGTTATTCAAGTGAATAAATCCAGAGAGAAAGAACAGCAGACATTTATTTTTCTGATCTACATCCAAAGTATTTAATAGAAAACAGCATCAGGTCTAAGTTGTTTGTTTGAGTTTCTTGAAAAAAGCCAGAGAGAAAAAACAGCAGACATTCAGATTTAGAACAGCAGAGAAGTTTAGATTTTCATCCATCCATTTTCTAACACCCTTGTCCCCAGTGGGGTCGGGAGGTGCTGGTGCCTATCCAGCTAACGTTCTGGGCGCGAGGCGGGGTCACCCTGGACAGGTCACCAGTCTGTCACAGGGTAACAGTCATGGTTTTGGACTGTGGCAGGAAGCCGGAGTACCAGGAGAGAACCCACGCTTGCACAGGGAGAACATGCAAACTCCGTGCAGAAAGACCCCGGGCCGGGAATCGTACCCAGGACCTTCTTGCTGCAAGGCTACTGTGCAGCCCATGGAGAAATATTTCAGGGTTATATAAAAATTAAAGAAAAGAAAATCAGCCATGATATACTTTATGACTCCTGGAACACAGACAATGACATTTAAACCAGAAAAATAAAGAATAGCAGAGCAGAGAAGAACAATGAACCCTGACCAACAATCAGAGAGAAAATCTATGTGGGTTTACAGAACTCTACAGTGTCTCCAGTCCAGCGAAACCAAACTCCAGCGTGTAGCGGCTCAGTGAATCTGGTCTGGACTCTGTGGATCAGAGTCATGGATTCAGAGACGCTGTAGAAGGACAGAATACCTGCTCTGTGATCCAGGTACACTCCGACTCTGGAGGAAACTGGACCTGAGACGGAGGTCCAGATGTTGTTGTGACCAAATTGATAACCATCTGAGAAACAATTTACAGCCCAAGATTTGTCATTACCTCCAAATCCACAGTCATTCCCACCTCCTGCTCTGCTGATATTCTTGTATGCGACTGATACAAAAACTCTCCCTCTCCACTCCACCTTCCAGTAACAACGTCCAGTTAAACTCTCTTTACTCAGAACCTGCCAGTAATCAGTGAATCTGTCTGGATGACTTGAATAAGACTGAGGTTGATTCATCGCTGTCACCTTCCTGTTTCCCTCTGACAGAACCAGCTTTGTGTGGCTGCACAGTGGCGCAGTTGGTAGCACTGTTGCCTTGCAGCAAGAAGGTCCTGGGTTCGATTCCCGGCCGGGGTCTTTCTGCATGGAGTTTGCATGTTCTCCCTGTGCATGCGTGGGTTCTCTCCGGGTACTCCGGCTTCCTCCCACAGTCCAAAAACATGACTGCTAGGTTAATTGGTCTATCTAAATTCTCCCTAGGGGTGTGTGTGTGTGTGCATGGTTGTTTGTCCTGTATGTCTTTGTGTTGCCCTGCGACAGACTGGCGACCTGTCCAGGGTGTACCCCGCCTCCCGCCTGGAACGTAGCTGGAGATAGGCACCAGCAACCCTCCCGACCCCATTAGGGACAAGGGTGAACAGAAAATGGATGGATGGATGGATGGATGGAGAACCAGCTTTGTGTGTACTGTGTTTGGATCCATTGTGATTTCACATGAATATTTTAAGAATTCATCTCTGCTCTTTGGTTCTGGTTCTGACAGTAGAACATCCACCTCAGTGACCATCAGTGAGATGTTTGTCCATGAGTCTCTCAGGACGTCCTGTAGTTTCTCTCTGAGCTCTGACACAGCTGCTGTCACGTCCTCAAAGTGTCTCAGAGGACGGATGTTGATGCTGGATGAGTGTGTAGACTCACTGAGTGCTGGCAGTGAGGGGTAGTTGAGGAGAAACTGGTTGTGATCCTCTGTGTGTGAGAGCTGCTCCAGCTCAGCGTCTTTCCTCTTCAGCTCAGTGATCTCCTGCTCCAGCTTCTCCTGAACATCTTTGACTCGACTCACTTCAGTTTCCTGCTGGGATCTGATCTGCTGCTTCACATCAGAGCTTCTTTTCTGGAGGAGACGGATCAGCTCAGTGAAGATCTTCTCACTGTCCTCCACTGTTTTATCAGCAGAGTGATTGATGGCCTCCACCTCCTGTTGAAGCAGCTTCACATCTTTCTCTCTGTCCTGGATTCTCTGCTGGATGTTTCCTCGTCTCTCCTCCAGCTCTCTCTGCCTCTCAGTCCTTTCTGCTGCTGCTGACACTGTGTCATGACCTTTATGTTCATCCAGTAAACAGAAAGCACAGATACACTTCTGATCAGTGCGGCAGAACATCTTCATCAGCTCATCATGCTTAGAGCAGATGTTCTCCTGGAGGTTCTTGGACGGCTCCACCAGCTTGTGTTTCTTTAAAGGAGCCACATCATAATGAGGCTGAAGGTGTTTCTCACAGTAAGAGGCCAGACAGACTAAACAGGACTTGATGGCTTTCAGTTTTCTTCCAGTACAGAAATCACAGGCCACATCTTCAGGTCCAGCATAGCAGTGGTCAGCAGGAGCAGCTTGGAGTCCAGTCTCCTTCAGCTGCTCCACTAAAGCTGCTAGCATGGTGTTTTTCTTTAGTGCAGGCTTCTGTGTGAATGTCTCCCTGCACTGAGGACAGCTGTAGATTCCTTTCTGATCCTCTTTATCCCAGTGGGATTTAATACAGTTCATACAGTAGCTGTGTCCGCAGGGAATCGTCACCGGATCCCTCAGTAGATCCAGGCAGATCGAACAGGAGAAAGTTTCTTGGTCTAGTTGATTCTGCTCCATTTCTGCTCTCAGTCACAGCGACTGTGTGAGTTTCAACTCCTTGGACCAAAAACACGGTTGAGCTCTGATCTACAAACGTGTCAGTGCAGAGAGGCTGCAGCCAATCAGCTTTCACCTTCAGCAGGTGTTGGCTCCTCCCAGCTTCAAGGTGTGTTTGAGCAGGAAGAAGTGGGAGGAATATCAGACTTTGATTCCAGGAAGAAGAGGGCTCAAAATGATAAGGTTTAAAGATTAACCGTCTTCACAAGTTTTCTGTTCAAAACACCAAACTACAAATAACATTAGTGAACAATGGAAGGTCGAGTTCAAACCTTATTAGAAAATTAGAAGATAAAACAGGGACAAGATAATGTAATTGATATGTATTTTTCAAAGACATGAACTAAGGCAAGTAAATATGTCAACTCCAAGAAATGATAAGCTCTCTTATATAATGAGAAGAGAACTTGGTGAATATCCAAAGTCAATCTAATTGGATCTGCACAATAAATCACGAGAATGTTGACTGTTAACTGATTACCTGATCACCAGGATATTCAGCGACTCGGTGTTGATTAATGAAAGGCTGAACCAGTACGGCAGTTAGGAAGTGTTCAAGGAGAAGGCCTTGGTTGAGAAAAAACAGCAGATTAGCAGAAACCCGTCATACCAGCTGATGAGCATGGTGGAGGAGGGCAGGTGATGTGGGATTGTTTTCCTCCTCTCACAGTGATATCGCTCCTGATTGTACCCACAGGTCCTGGGTACCTCTGACTCAATAAGGCTACGTTCACACAGCAGATCCTGATGCTCAGTTCAGATTTTTATTATTTTTGCTGAAATCTGATTTTTTTGTGGTCATTTATACAACTAATAAAATGCCACTGCAATCCGTCTTGGGTATGAATGATTTACAGCCTTAAAGCACCATGAAGAAGAATGCAGACGTCACACAGCAGCGCTCTGTTTACCGAGGAAATAATCGATCCATGGATCGATTTTAAATGTATTCAGTATCAGGAGCTGACAGCATCATCACAACCATTGCTTCATTCAGATTCACTGCATTTGGCCTCTTCTGATACCAAATTATGATGCATGTTGGATAAAATGCAACATGGCTGAGATGCGGAAGTGGCACAAATTCGATTGTGTTTTGGGTGAAAAGATAGAAAATGGGTCATTCAGAACCAGTATTCAGACTGCCATGAAGAAAAGTTGGATTTGGGTCTCATTTGACTGCTTTGTGAACGTTGCAACCAGGATTTCCTCTGAATACCAAAGTATTCCAGAAACCTGACCCAAACTCGGTCACCAACTGGACTGATTCCAACAGCAGCAGATTTACATAAGAAAAAAAAAGGCCTAGTCAAAGTTTGGAGCCAAAATAGAGCTCTCCAGAAACAAACAGTTGACTTCATTGGCGGTTGCCTGTTCTCTCAGTAACGTTTTGTTTTTCAGTTTCTTTCTGATCTTTATTTTAAACTATGATGTTTTTATTCAGATTTTAAAATGTATTGTTTTTCGTTTCCTCCTCTGACTCGAGGAACAGTTGGAGTCTCTACGGACGGTAAATCTGCAGCGTCATGCTGTGTCACTAAATCCCACGTCTACAGATAATCTGAGTGTGAAACAAACTGTTGTTTTCAGAGCTGAGATTTCCAGGATCTACAGTGATCCTCTGGAGCTCTGCAACCTGCTGCAGCAAACGCTGCCGAGTGTTTTAGCTGGGGTTGCCTAGCAACTGGGACTCGGCTGTGTCATCGTGTTGTTGCTGAAGCACAAAACACACTCATTACAGACAAACACACACACATCTTGATCCGAGCCCTCACACCCACCAACCTGCTAAATATAGGCAGGCATTGATGCAGTCAGCAAACCGCTGTCGTCTCAGGGGAAAACATCGGGTCACGGTTCTGTTCAATGCATGAACCCGGTGTCAGTCTTTTACTTCAACAAGGTGCTCTGATCACTTTAAAGACCAAACATTGCAGATTTCAGGCTGAAATGAGGCGATTATGTACAATAACCACTGGAACCGGAACCGAATCACAGTGGTGGTGGGACTGGTGCTGAACCAGCAGGACGTAAGAGAAGAAGACGGCCTTATCAGCCGTTCACAGGCGCTTCAGCTCGGGGAGGAGGAAAAGAAAACTGAAACACTGCCCATAAAAACCTGAGCTGGTTTTTACTTGGTGACTTGGATCTGCAGAGAAAAACTCAGGTTTTCTGCTTACAAAGACGTAAAGCTACAAAAGGAAAAATTTACTGGAGTCAGGACACTTGAGCTCATTCATAGGTGAGTTTTTTTATCCGTGTTGATGACTGATTTACATTTAGAGTACAGAAAACACCTGAGCTCTTCCACTGAGGTGAACTGAGTCTCTGGAAATCCTCCATTACGTCTTACCTGGGCTGTGATTGGCTGGATAATAAACCTCTTGATGCAGGAATCAGGAAGTTAAGGCATCCATCCTTGACTGGCACCAGATTCTCAGATTACATCCAACCTTAGTGTTCCCCAGAGGGGTAATGTTGCTGAGGCTGAGCTCAGCTAAGCCCCAGGCCTCCAGGCTCAAACACCAGGCGCCTACTAACCAGCTCCCCCCTCCGAACGCAGGCCTGGCTCCAGGATGGGGTCTCCGTCTCCCTAATCCTGGCAATCTTGGAAGGAACGTGGTGGCGAGCTGCTTGCCTTACCTTCAGTTTATACTTGGCAGCTTCTAGTGATGTCACTCTGGTGGTAGTAGGCAACTACTGTACCTGCCTGGCATTGACCAGTCCATTTTCAAAAACGGAGAGTTGAAGTGCAACAAAGCAAGCTAAGGTGTGAAGTCTTCTTCATTCACTCCTCAGAGTTCCCCAGATCAAGGATACTCAAACCTCGCAGACAGTCAGGGTGGTGAGTCGACCGAAGAAGCTTATTACCAAACATCAACAAAAAAACACAACTCTGTTGTGAACCACCTTCAAGTGATCCGTAGTCTTCCACCTGTTTGATGTTAGGAACAAAATCTAAAGGAAAACAGATTTTCCTTTCTCTACTGGGTCCATCTTCATTCTCCTCTGGGATCCCAAGTAGCTGTGGAAAAAACTCAAGTCAAACTAATGGGAATCATTTTGGCCGTGACCTTGACCTCAGTGCAGCTACCTGCCACCCCAAATGGTTCCTACTCTTCTTCTGCATGAATATTCCCACTGGGATCGCCTTTCCACAGTCCATGTAAGCGACAGTTGTACTGATGTGAACAATCGGACTTCCAAATGGACTACAGGTCTGAACTGAGCCGTTCACAATGTCAAAACAATTAACAGACTGAACTCATTCTTGGTGAAAGGGCTTTTAAGAAAGGCTGCAAGATTTTATGTATTAATGATAATGATGAACAGCAACTAAACCAAACACAGACAGCAAAGGTGTTCATATGCTACTTCATATTAGAAAACATCTGCTTGTGTCCATCGCTTTGCCTGGAATCACCTTCATGCCAATGCAATCACAAACTAAAGTCATAAGGATTTTTCTGTGCTAGTTAATAAGGTGAAACCAAACTCTGCCAAGCATATTCCAGCTAATCCAAAAAATACAGAAAAAGGATGTAAAAAAGGCTGCCAGCAGTAGATGTGTGTGAGTTGGCGGCTTTGGAAGAGGAAAAACAAAAAAAGTGGGGCGAGAGGCAGAAATAAAAGGCTGGCGGGAGGCGAGAAAGGAACATAGAAGCAGAAATAACCGACAGCTGGTGGCGGGGAGCTGAGAGCATGGCAACAAGAGGCTGATAAAAGAGCAGAGAGTCGACCGCATCCCTGAGAAAATAGTTCAAACACCGGTCCTGAAGAACAGCAACAAAAGAGAAGTAGGTCTCACAGACACAATGCTACCTCACCCTTATATTTATCTAGTATATATGGATGAAAGCAGAGGAGCACTCTGCACATGGACTTTACCTTCATATAAAACC